>NC_087352.1:86067969-86371000 GCF_030014295.1 Loxodonta africana | reverse complement strand
ATCTAGTGCAGTTATAATAGAAATACCACAAGTGGATTGTCTGAACAAAGATTTATTCTCTCACAGTCTAGGAGGCTAGAAGTCCGAATTCAGTGTGCCAGCTCCAGGGAAGGTTTTGTCTCTCTGGGGGAAGGCCCTTGTTATCAATCTTTCCCTGCTTTAGGAGCTTCTCAACGCAGGGATCTCGGGTCCAAAGGACATGCTCCTCTCCAGGCTTCTTTCTTGGTGGCGAGAGGTCCCCCTCCTCTCTGCTTACTTCTCTCTTTTATGCCTCAAAAGAAATCGACTCAAGATACAACCTAATCCTGTAGATGAGTCCCCCCTCATAACTGCCTCTAATCCTGCCTCATTAACATCAGAGAAGTTAGGATTTATAACACATAGGATAATCCCATCAGATCACAAAATGGTGTACAACCACACAATTCTGGGAATCATGGCCTAAGTAAGCTGACACACATTTGGGGGGGACACAATTCAATCCATAACAGAGACTAGAGATTATTAGTGGTTAGCAGGGGTAGAAGGGAAAGGGAACAAGGGAGTCATTGCTTAAGGGGCACTGACTTTCTGTTAATGGTGATGGAATAATTAGTGCTGGCTACACAACATGATGGACGTAACCAGTGTCACTGAATTGTACATGTACAAACTGCTGAACTGGCAAATGGTTTGTTATACATATTTTTACCACAGTTAAAAAATGTCTTCACAATGAGTCCTTCTTAACCACTCCATATAAAGTAACAGCCTTCCCCGCCCCGTGGCATGCACACAAGCTTATACAAACACACCAGTTCTTTTACCCACCTTTACTTTTCCCTATACTTACCATCATCTGACACATTATATGTTTCCTTTCTTCTTTATTGCAGTCTCCCTCAGCTGCAATGTAAGCTCTATGAGGGCGGAATTCTGTCTGAATGAATCTCATGTATTGCTTTTGCAATTTAGAACAAAAGTTTTCCTTTCTCTTCTCAGAATGATACCAGGGGAAAACAACAGCAACAAAATATACCAGGAAACTTCAGGCATGACCAAAATTAAACCTTTCTTTGCTTTTCTCAAGCCCTCCAGAGATTTTGCTCTCAACGGATTGCTGGTACGTACAGCTACTGCCTTTCGAAGGCAGAGATGAGAGTAAAAGCTACCCACGTTCTGCCATCTGCCTCTGAAATGGCCCTAACAAGGAATGCTAACAATTTCAAATTCAATGGACATTTATTAACTATCACATCATAACTTATAACTGGGACAACAAAAAAGTGACTGTATTAAAAAGAGAGAGAGACAGAGCCAAGATGGCGGAATAGACAGACGCTTCTGGCCAGCCCTCTTTACAACAAAGACCCGAAAAAACAAGTGAAATGAGTATATTTGTGACAAGCTGGGAGCCCTGAGGATCAAAGGCAAGCTTAGACAACGAACTGAGGGGCAGGGGGAGAAAGAGACCGTTCAGAAGTAGAGAGGAGTTACCAGATCTGAATCATGGGGAGCCCTCAGGCACCATTCCTGGAGCAGCGGTGGCGGGGGGGCTGGCACTAGTGTTCGAACGCAGTTTCCTCAGGGAGAAGCAGCCAGCCACACAGCCCACTCACACCTCCGGAACCTGAGGAATAGGGCACTGTCGGCAAAAGCTAAGTACTTGTGGATATTTTACTGTGCCCCACCCCCCACCCCCAAGCCAGCTTCAGCAGCTGAATCCCTGGGCCTGAGACAGGCCCTGGTGAGCACTATAGCCATCTTCCCGGCCTTGGGGAAGGAAAAAATTCGCAGTTGGGGGGAAAAGATAATTTGCTAGCTCCATTAACCAGGGGAGCTCAGGACAGAAGCGGCTCCTGTCCAGGCAAAAACCGTCCGTGGACCTTGTGCAACTTTCCCTTCTGCATGGACCTGTGTGGGCCTATTCCACGAGAATAGGCCCTTGTTGGCAAACTCCAACCATTTCAGCTGTGTGGTGGAGAGGTGGGTGTTTGAAGCTTGAGATTGCTTTTTTCTGTTAAACAAGGTCCTCACCTACTCACATCAGGGACCTAAGGACTGGTAGCTCCACTCAAGTCACCCAGCCATCCGTGACAAGGGTCTAAAGATAACTGGTACCTCCTAGTCCTCACAACCAGAAACACTGGGTGCCTATGGTTGCTCTGCAGAACCCACCCACCAGCATGCTCTAGGGAACAGAAACGCGTTTTCCTCAGAGACACACGGGGGTTGGTTCTCAGCCCCCTGCCTTGTTCAGAGAGTGACCCCCTGCTACAATCAGATACCAGTATATACTCCAATCACCCCTGCCCCTCTAAGACTGTAGGACAGAGCCTGTACCACATACTTGATCATCAGCTACCTAGAAACCTGAGCTGAATTCATACAAGAAAACTGAATGGACTCCTAGACTGATATACCTGATAACAGCTCTAGCCAGCTGGGGACAGGACACCAGAGCTCCAAAGGCAAAAATAATCAAGCTAGCTCACTCAAGCAACCCATAGGGGTATACCAAAACAAAACAAAGCAAGCAGCTACAACACAGTAAGCAAGCATAAACTAATACAATCACTTATAGATGGCTCGGAGACAACAGTCAATATCAAGTCACATAAAGAAACAGGCCATGATCACCTCAACAGGCTCTCAAAACAAAGAATCCAGGGGTCTTCTAGATGAAAGTGCATACCTGGAATTACCAGATGCAGAATACAAAATTGTAATATACAGAACCCTTCAAGACATCAGGAAGGAAATGAGGAAATACGCAGAACAAGCAAAGAAACATACAGATAAAGCAACTGAAGAAATTAGAAAGATTATTCAGGAACATAATGAAAAGTTTAATAAGCTGGAAAAATCCATAGACAGACAGCAATCAGAAATTCAGAAAATTAGAGAATTAGATAACTCAATAGAAAGTCAGAGGAGCCGAATTTAGCAAGTAGAAGCTAGAATTTCTGAACTTGAAGATAAATCACTTGGCACTAATATATTTGAAGAAAAATCAGGTAAAACAATTTTTAAAAAATGAAGAAACCTTAAGAATCATGTGGGATTCTATCAAGAGAAATAACCTACGAGTGATTGGAGTACCAGAGCAGGGAGGGATAACAGAAAATACAGAGAAAATTGTTGAGGATTTGTTGGCAGAAAACTTCCCTGATATTGTGAAAGATGAGAACATATCTATCCAAGATGCTCATCAAACTCCACATAAGGTGGATCTTAAAAGAAAGTCACCAAGATATATTATAAACAAGCTTGCCAAAACCAAAGATAAAGAGACAATTACAAGAGCCGCGAGGGATAAAAGAAAAGTCACCTACAAAGGAGAGCCAATAAGAATAAGCTCGGACTACTCAGCAGAAACCATGCAGGCAAGAAGGCAATGGGATCACATATTTAAAAAATTGAAGCAAAAAAATTGCCTGCCAAGAATCATATATCCAGCAAAATTGTCTCTTAAATATGAAGGTGAAATTAAGACATTTCCAGATAAACACAAGTTGAGGGAATTCGTAAAAACCAAACCAAAACTACAAGAAATACTAAAGGGAGTTCTTTGGTTAGAAAATCAATAATATCAGGTATCAACCCAAGACTAGAACACTGGGCAGAGCAACCAGAAGTCAACCCACACAGGGAAATCCAAAAAAACAAAGCAGGATTATAAAAAAAAAAAAAAAAAAGCCCAAAACAGGGTAACAGCGATGTTATTGTATAAAAGAAGACAACATTAAAATAATAAAGAGGGACTAAGAAATGTAATCATACACCTTCCATATGGAGAGGAAGATACGGCGATACAAACAAATAAAAGTTAGTTTCAAATTTAGAAAAATAGAGGTAAATAATAAGGTAACCACAAAGGAGACAAACTATCTAACTCATCAAAATAAAATACAAGAGAAAAATACAGACTCAGCAGAAACAAAATCAACAACAACAAATACGAGGAAAGGACAATATATAATCTACTCAGCACATAAAATTAAGTGGGAAAAAGAAACTGTCAACAACACACAAAAAAGACATCAAAATGACAGCACTAAATTCATACCTAACCATAATTACCCTGAATGGACTAAATGCACCAATAAAGAGACACAGAGTGGCAGAATGGATTAAAACACAAGATTCGTCTATATGCTGCCTACAAGAGACACACCTTAGACATGGAGACACAACTAAAACTCAAAGGATGGAAAAAAACATATCAAGCAAACAACAATCAAAAAAGAGCAGGAGTGGCAATATTAATTTCTGACACAATAGACTTTAAAATTAAATACATCAGAAAGAATAAGCAAGGACACTATATAATGATTAAAGGGACAATACACCAAGAACATATAACCATGTTAAATATTCATGCACCCAATGACGGGGCTGCAAGATACATAAAACAAACTCTATCAGCATTGAAAAGTGAGATAGCTCCACAATAATAGTAGGAGACTTCAACACACCACTTTCAGTGAAGGACAGGACATCCAGAAAGAAGCTCAGTAAAGACACAGAGAATCTAAATGCCACAATCAACCAACTTGACCTCAAAGACATATACAGAACACTCCATCCAACAGCAACCAAGTATGCTTTCTTTTCTAGTGCACATGGAACATTCTCTAGAATAGAGCACATATTAGGTCATAAAGGAAGCCTTAACAGAATCCAAAACATTGAAATATTACAAAGCATCTTCTCTGGCCATAAGGCCATAAAAGTGGAAATCAATAACAGGAAAAGCAGGGAAAATAAATCAAACACTTAGAAACTGAACAATGCCCTGCTCAAAAAAGACTGGATTATAGAAGACATTAAGGATGGAATAAAGAAATTCAGAGAATCCAATGAGAATGAAAACACCTCCTATCAGAACATTTGGGACACAGCAAAAGTGGTGCTCCGAGGCCAATTTATACCAATAAATGCACACATCCAAAAAGGAGAAAAGGCCAAAATCAAAGAATTACCCCTACAACTTGAACAAATAGAAAGAGGGCAACAAAAGAAACCCACAGGCGCCAGAAGAAAACAAATAATAAAAATTAGAGCTGAACTAAATGAAATAGAAAACAGAAAAACAATTGAAAAGAATTAACAAGAACAAAAGCTGGCTTTTTAAAAAAATCAACAAAATTGATAAACCACTGGCCAAACTGACAAAAGAAAAACAGGAGATGAAGCAGATAACCCGAATAAGAAATGAGAGGGGCGATATTACAACAGACCCAAGTGAAATTAAAAGAATCCTATCAGATTACTATGAAAAACTATACTCAAACAAATTTGAAAACCTACAAGAAATGGGGGAATTCCTAGAAACACACTACCTACCTAAACTAACAAAAAAAGAGGTAGAACAACTAAATAGACCCATCATAAGAGAAGAGATTGAAAAGGTAATCAAAAAACTCCCGACAAAAAAAAAGCCCTGCTCCGGACGGCTTCACTGCAGAGTTCTACCAAATTTTCAGGGAAGAGTTAACACCACTACGACTAAGGTATTTCAGAGCATAGAAAAGGACGGAATACTACCAATCTCATTCTATGAAGCCGCCATATCCCTGATACCAAAACCAGGTAAAGACACCACAAGAAAAGAAAATTATAGACCTATATCCCTCATGAACTTAGATGCAAAAATCCTCAACAAAATTCTAGCCAATAGAATTCAACAACATATCAAAAAAATAATTCACCATGACCAAGTGGGATTCATACCAGGTAGGCAGAGATGGTTCAATATTAGAAAAACAATTAATGTAATCTACCACATAAATAAAAGACAAGAATCACATGATTTTATCAATTGGTGCAAAAAAGGCATTTGACAAAGTTCAACACTCATTCATGATAAAAACTCTCAGCAAAATAGAAATAGAAGGAAAATTCCTCAACATAACAAAGGGCATTTATACAAAGCCAACAGCCAACATCACCCTAAATGGAGAGAGCCTGAAAACACTCCCCTTGAGATTGGGAACCAGACAAGGATGCCCTTTATCACCATTCTTTTTCAACATTGCGCTGGAAGTCCTAGCTAGAGCAATTAGGCTACATAAAGAAATAAAGGGCATCCAGATTGGCAAGGAAGAAGTAAAAGTATCTCTATTTGCAGGTGACATGATCTTATACACAGAAAACCCTAAGGAATCCTCCAGAAAACTACTGAAAGTAATAGAAGAGTTCAGCAGATTATCAGGATACAAGATAAACATACAAAAATCAGTTGGATTGCTCTACACCAATGAAAAGAACATCAAAGAGGAAATCACCAAATCAATGCCATTTACAGTAGCCAACAAGAAGATAAAATACTTAGGAATAAATCTTATCAGAGATGTAAAAGACATACAAAGAAAACTAAAGTACACTTCTGGAAGAAACCAAAAGAGACTTACATAAGTGGAAAAACGTTCTTTGCTCATGGATAGGAAGACTTAAGAGTATAAAAATGTCTATTCTACCAAAAGTGATCTATACATTTAATGCAATTCCGATTCAAATCCCAATGACATTCTTTAATGAGATGGAGAAACAAATCGCCAACTTCATATGGAAGGGAAAGAGGCCCTGGATAAATAAGGCATTACTGAAAAAGAAGAACAAAGTGGGAGGCCTTACTTTACCTGATTTTAGAACCTATTATACCGCCACAGTAGTTAAAACAGCCTGGTACTGGTACAACAACAGATACATAGACCAGTGGAACAGAATTGAGAATCCAGACATAAATCCATCCACATATGAGCAATTGATATTTGACAAAGGCCCCAAACAGTTAAATGGGGAAAAGACAGTCTTTATAACAAATGGTGCTGGCATACCTGGATATCAATCTGCAAAAAAGTGAAACAAGACCCATACCTCACTCCATGCACAAAAACTAACTCAAAATGGATCAAAGACCTAAATATAAAATCTAAAACGATAGAGATCATGGAAGGAAAAATTGGGACAAAGTTAGGAGCCCTAGTACATGGCATAAACAGTATACAAAACATTATAAAGAATGTAGAAGAAAAACTAGATAACTGGGAGCTCCTAAAAATCAAACACCTGTGCTCATCCAAAGACTTCACCAAAAGAGTAAAAAGACTACCTACAGACTAGGAAAAACTTTTTAGCTATGACATTTCTGATCAGCGCCTGATCTCTAAAATCTATATGATAACTGCAAAACTCAACTGCAGAAAGACAAATAACCCAATTAAAAAATGGGCAAAAGATATGAATAGACACTTCACTGAAGAAGACATTCAGGTAGCTAACAGATATACACGGAAATGTTCACGATCATTAGCCATTAGAGAAAGGCAGATCAAAACTACAATGAGATTTCATCTCACTCCTACAAGGCTGGCATTAATCCAAAAAACACAAAATAATAAATGTTGGAGAGGCTGTGGAGAGACTGGAACACTTATACACTGCTGGTGGGAATGTCAAATAGTACAACCACTCTGGAAATCGATTCGGCGCTTTCTTAAAAAGCTAGAAATAGAACTACCATATGATCCAGCAATCCCACTCCTTGGGATATATCCTAGAGAAATAAGAGCCTTTACACAAACAGATATATGCACACCCATGTTTATTGCAGCACTGTTTACAATAGCAAAAAGCTGGAAGCAACCAAGGTGCCCATCAACGGATGAATGGATAAATAAATTATGATATATTCACACGATGGAATACTACGCATGACTAAAGAACAGTGAGGAATCTGTGAAACATTTCATAACATGGAGGAACCTGGAAGGCATTATGCTGAGTGAAATTAGTAAGGTGCAAAAGGACAAATATTGTATAAGACCACTATTATGAGAACTGGAGAAATAGTTTAAACTGAGAAGAAAACATTCTTTTGTGGTTACGAGAAGGGGGAGGGAAGGAGGGTGGGAAAGGGGTATTCACTAATTAGACAGTAGATAAGAACTACTTTAGGCGAAGGGAAGGACAGCACACAATACAGGGGAGGTCAGCACAACTGGACTAAATCAAAAGCAAAGAAATTTTCTGAATAAACTGAATGCCTCGAAGGCCAGCGTAGCAGGGGCAGGGGTCTGGGGACCATGGTTTCAGGAGACATCTAAGTCAATTGGCATAATAAAATCTATTAAGAAAACATGCTGCATCCCACTTTGAAGAGTGGCATCTGGGGTCTTAAACGCTAGCAAGCAGCCATCTAAGATGCATCAATAGGTCTCAACCCACCTGGATCAAAGGAGAATGAAGAACACCAAGGACACTGAAGAACACCAAGGACACAAGGCGATTACAAGCCCAAGAGACAGAAAGGGTCACATGAACCAGAGACTACATCATCCTGAGACCGGAAGAACTAGATGGTGCCTGGCTACAACCGATGACTGTCCTGATAGGGAACACAACAGAGAACCCCTGAGGGAGCAGGAGAGGAGTGGGATGCAAACTCCAAATTCTCATAAGACCAGATTTAATGGTCTGACTGAGACTAGAGGGACCCCGGTGGTCATGGCCCCCAGACCTTCTGTTGGCCCAAGACAGGAACCATTCCTGAAGCCAACTCTTCAGACATGGATTGGACTGGACAATGGATCGGAGAGGGATGCTGGTGAGGAGCGAGCTTCTTTGATCAGGTGGACACTTGAGACTATGTTGGCATCTCCTGCCTGGAGGGGAGATGAGAGAGTGGAAGGGGTTAGAAGCTAGCGAAATGGACATGAAAAGAGAGAGTGGAGGGAGAGAGCGGGCTGTCTCATTAGGGGGAGAGTAATTGCGAGTGTGTAAAAAAACAAAAAAGGAATGTGTAGCAAGGTGTATATGGGTTTTTGTGTGAGAGACTGACTTGATTTGTAAACTTTCACTTAAAGCACAATAAAAATTATATTAAAAAACAATTACAATTTTCTTCAATAAACATGAAGTAAGAAACTTGGGATGGAGGCAGTTATTTTAGTTACTATAATAATTTTTCTTTTTCTTGTCAAAATGTAGTACCTCTGCACGCTAGAGGAGCCCCAGTGATGCAGTGGTTAAGAGTTGGCTGCTAACCAAAAGGTCAGCAGTTGAAATCCACCAGCCACTCCTTGGAAACACCATGGGGATAGTTCTACTCTGTCCTGTAGGGTCGCTATGAGTCAGAATCGACTCGATGGCAATGGGTTCAGGTATGTTAAAAAATTTTGAAAATACAGATAATCAAAAATAACTTGACAATTACAACCCTACTACCCAAAGATAACCACTTTTAAAACCTGGGTGTGTCTCCTTCCAGTGTTCTGCCCATGTGCACACATATGAACACTTTCACAAAAACAGGATTCCACTACACATAGTGTTTTATAACCTATTTAACTCAACATTATATCACGAATATCCTTCCATGTCAAAAAGTCATCCCCAATATTGTTCATAATTGCATATTAGCCTATTGCTGGGCACTCAACATGATCCTAAATTTTTCCTATTCTAATGCTGCAATGATTTTCTTAGAATATATATCTTTTTTGCATGCTTTTGGTATTTTTCATGAGGATAAATTCTCTGAAGTGGAACTGCTATTCAAAGATACATGCAGTAAAGTTTATAACTGGTTAAAAATCGTCTTGCAGAGAGGTTAAACACTGACTTATCCTCTTTTACAGATCTAACACTGTATGATTCTAAGGTAGCCAAGGGCCTAAAAATAAGGAATAAACTAGGCATAAACTGCTGTTGGAAACCCTGGTGACATAGTGGTTAAGTGCTACAGCTGCTAACCAAGAGGTCAGCAGTTCGAATCCGCCAGGCGCTCCTTGGAAACTCTATGGTGCAGCTCTACTCTGTCCTATAGGGTCGCTATGAGTTGGAATCGACTCGACGACAGTGGGGGTAGGTTTTTGTTTTTTGTTTTTGTGTACTGTTGTCAGCTACCATCAAGTTGCCGTTGACTCAAGTTGACCCCACACGCAATGGAAAGAAATGGAGCCCAGTCCTGCACCATCCCCATGATTTGTGGAGGATCAGATTGTTGTGATCCACAGGGTTTTCATTTTCAGAAGTAGATTGCCAGGCCTTCCTTCCTAGTCTGTCTTGGTCTGGAAACTGCTGAAACTTGTTCAGCAGCATGGCAATATGCAAGCCTCCAATGACAGATGGGTGTTAGCTGTGCATGAGGCTCATGGCCAGAAACCAAACCCAGGGCTCCTGCATGGAAGGTGAGAATCTACCACTGAACCACCACTGAACCCTCACTTTTTCTCTACCCTTAATGCACTTTTTCTCCACCCTTAATTCATTGGCTGGCACTATCTTGCCCACCCCGCCATGCTGGTTTTTGCATTCAGTGTGCTGTGTGCCAACAAAGGAAGCAAAATAGAGTTAAGTCCTGAGGTGGTCTTGACAGGAAGCTGTTATCAGGTGATCCCTGTGGGGGCTGAGGGTGGAAAGGGGTCTCTCAGCAACTCCTAGCAGTATGGACTGCACTATATTCTAGGAAAATTTGCCACAGGGTCTGGTTTGAAAATTGTTATGATATGTCATTTTTCTTAACAGATTTATATGCACAAATAGTTCAAGTTGTTTGAACCGGGGGCGTGTTTGTTTTTTGTTGGGGCACACTCCACTGTCCCTAAGAGCCCTGAGGAAGAAAGCATTTTACAAGAAGCTAACAAAAGTCTGCTGGCACGAATTATAAAACTGTTGTTATTGAGATGGAAGCTAATTAAATTAAATCACTTGTTTTTCAAATAGAGCATGCATTATTGAGGGAACATCTGCTCTCTGAAAAGACCAGCGCCTGAATTCCTCAGAATTCTCTGGGTTATACTGACACCTGGTGGACCTAAGAACAGTTCTCAAACTTGAAAGTAAGAAGAAACCAAGATAGGAGGACTTCTATGTTCCTACTGGCATTGCCTAAGATAGTAACACCTTACATTGAAAAGTCAATACTTGCTTTGCAGTTGAAAAGAATGTCTACATTTATTAACTCAGAAGATACCTAGATGTCTTTTCTTTTTTCCATTAAAAAAAAAATTTTTCCATTACTGGTGAATATATTCCTCAAAGGGTCTTATTCCCCCATTCCTCCCTCCTTCCTGCTTTTCTTAGACCTTTCTCTTTCATTCTTTACTCTCCCTCCTGACTCAGAGCGCCACATTCCCTTGACAATTCCCAGACCTAATATTACCTGATTCTGAGAACTCTGTGAAGCTACTGTTTCTCCCAGAATGTAACTGAGAGCAGGGCTCAGTAAACTGTGCCCCACGTGCCAAATCCGACCTGCTGCCTGTTTTCAGAATCGTGTTTTACTGGACCACAGAAATGCTCATCCATATACGTACTGTCCATGGCAAGCTTTTGTGCTCCCATGGCAGAGGGGAATAGTTGCAACAGAGACTGTACAGCCCAGAAGTCTAAAATATTTACTCTCGGGGGGTTGTTTACAGAAAGTTTGCCAACATCTGATTTAGAAAAAGGCAGCATGGGTCTCAGCCTCTGGAACTTGCTAGCTGCAGTACCCAAAGTTTCACACACACAGCAGTGCCCCAGATACATACAAAGGACTATGTTACCATTTGATTTCTATAAAGTTCCATTCTCAGGTGCTTTCATAATTGGTTCTTCCTACCTCCCTCAACACACAGAATCATGTCTTCCCACTTCTCAACATGGAATCCCAGGTCATGCTGAAATATAAATCTTGTCACCCTCCTTAAGGCTTTTGACAATCCCTGAAAGTCAACAGGAGCCTCAAAGAAATCCAGTTCTCTCTCAGGTCCCAACACCACCATGTTTGAAAGGCCCTCACTGCCCTTCCCCCCAGTAGTTCAGGCCTCGACCCTGCTGCAGCTTTAGGGGCTGTCACCCTGCAACTCCCGTCAGGGTAGGTGCCCCTCTCCACCACCAGCTCACACACCTCACCCACCCCTGGGAGGCCCAAGCCTGGAGGGTACCTGAGTGAGCCCTGGGACACTGACTGCAGGTGCAGCACTTGAGAATGAAGGGTACAGAAATACAGGCCAAAAAATAAAAAGAGATATAAGTCTCCCAGGTCCCCGAAAAATAATTGAAGCAGGACAGAAAAGAAGAAACGCATATTTCATTTCTGGTAAATATGAGAAAGAAGCAAATTCCAGAACATGTACCTTGCCAGTCTATAGCCCACGATCTAATGTGGAAGACATAATGCCTTTGACCTCGGGTCTGGGAGAGTTAGATTAATACTGTTGGCATAGCCTTATGAAGAAAGCAGACACGGGCTTTGTGGACACAGTGAGATGGCCACGTGAGGTGTGGACTGTGACAGGATAGGAGGCCAGCAGTCTCCTGTGCATGGAGTGTTATCCGCATGAACTGCATACAGTAATAAAGGCCGGCTTGTAGCATTACTGTCCTGTCTGTGATCCACTCAGATGAAGTAATCCAATACCAAAAAAACCCATCCTTTTACCCATCCCTGCCCTTGTGGACACTTCCTCCAGAAACGACTACAACCACCACACCAACACCAACCAGACTTCATTCAGTATTATGTCCCTTCCATGGGTCTCAGTAGGGTTTCCTCAGGAAGTTTTCAAAGTTAGTTTCATTACCCCCCAGAAAAGTCATTTTTACATATGTACTTAAAGTATTCCTCTGGAGAGAAAGCAACAGTAGCAAGTATCAAAAACACATGCATTTGAGTCCGACCTTCCCTCTGTGAGCAAAGATGACATTTTATAAAACTACAGGAGTCACCCAAAATGATATAACAACACATTAAAATATCTTTGAGGAATTCCAACCATCAGTGGCTTTGATGAAGGTGGGCTAGCTCACTTAAAAACATAAATAATCTTTAAATAGAAGTGTATTCTGGGCCATGATCGATTGGCTAACTGTTCATTTCTTTAAGGACAGTGCTGAGGCAACTTGGAGGATTTTATCAAAGACATTTTTTATGGCTCTCCAGCCAAGACTCTTGATGGAAATTAAGGGGTGGGGGCTTCTAGTTTATGTGTTAGGAATCCCTAGTCACAAGAGTACATCGTAGCACAGAATTTTTAACTCATCATTTCTCATACTTAAAAACTTGAGAGTTGGCAGAGGGCCAGGGAGCATGGAGGGATGAAGAGGTAGAGCACAGGGCATTTTTAGGGCAGGTAAACCATTCTGTGTGATACTGTGATGGTGGACACATGACATTATGTATTTGTCAGAACCCATAGGCCTGCATGACACTAAGAGCGAACCCTACAGTAAACTATGGTTAATGATAAGGTATCAACATCAGCTCATCAATTCTAAAAAATGTACCACAGAAATGCTAGAAGATGGTAGCAGCAGGAGCAACAGTATGCGCGGGAAATGGCGAAACAGTGTACATATGGGAATTCTCTCTACTTTCTGCAAAATTTTTCTGTAGATCTAGAACTGCTGTAAAAAATTAGCTTTACAGAAAAAAGTTAAAAATAAATTACAATTTTTAAAAAATTTGAGAGTTAAAATTTTGCTATCTTATTTATAATGGACAAAAAGTGGCAAGTCGGTTAAAAACTATTTTCAATGTGTTTTATGTAAACATGTGTCCTGGCAATACAGGAACTGCAGCATTGGAGTCTCAAATGAAATACATGTGAGTATGTCCCCATTGCCCATAAAAAACCTGTTGCCATCGAGTAGATTCCGACTCACAGCGTCCTCATTTAGAGAATCCAATAAAGAACGCCATGGTCAAGCTGTGCTAAGCGATGCCCAGTCAGATAAAACAGGTCACAGTATTCTTTTATGATCACATTTTTTAAATACAATAAGACTTCAGCAAAGGACTTCAACATCTGCTAGAAAGTTCAATTCCAACATTCTGCAATGGTTTGGTCACAGCAGTAGCTGCCATATAACAACAAACTTGTGGCCGAGAAACAGTGCTCTTTTCCCAAGACAGAAGATTCCAAGGGCATTGTCCAAGTCTGGGTGGAAACACCCAAAAGCCCAGGCAAACAATCCTGAAAGTAGAATGACTCATTCAGGTCACTCTTGTGGACTTAATACATGACGTGGCCAGAGAATGGCAGGCATAGCAGGTATGGCCTCTTCGCAACAAAAGAATTGCATTGCCAAGTTGTGAGACTTGTTTGAGAGGGAAGCTGTGGTCCTGCTGTGCTCTAGATCATAAGGGGAGTCGAACGAGTTATCTGCAGCATATGCTGTATGAAAACCAATTTGGGACTCACCCTCCAGCCCACTGTTATAACTGTGCCTCCACAGAATCCAGGCTGTCTTCCTGCTGTTTCAACGTTCAGCAGAGCCAAACCTCTGCTATCTCTGTACAAGAGTAGCTGGACTTCAGTTCCCTGATGACATAATCAGAAAGCCAGGCCCAGGAGGAAACAGCAGCCACAGCAAACACAAACCCAGCCTGGGCTCAGATGAAAGAACGCTGGTCAGGTCCTTGCTGCTGCCGTCTGGTTACATCCCTTTGCCAGGAGCCCACGGTAACTGGAAATCCTGAGCTATGCAGTAGTTATTAACCACAAGATCCGATAAAAACCCAGACGCTGGGATCTTTGACAAGAAGCTTAAATGAGCTGACATCATGTGAGTGGCTGTGAAATCATCTATGGAAGTCCAGGAGATCGAGGTGAAAAGGCCTCTAGGACATTTAGCAAGGGTACTGACAGGGGGACGTGATCACAGATCTTCTGAGAAGGTAGAACCTGGCATCGTAAGAATTCAAGGGACAATACTGTCTAGTGGGTCTCAAACTTCTACTTTAAGAGGACATTTCTTCCAGAGACACAATCTTGAGAATCTCTGACTTCATTCGGTTCCACTGATCAGTACCAAAACAAAAAGTATGAAGAATGAAGAATGGCAGGAAACATGAAAAAGGTAATTTTTTAAAAAAGACTTATTAATTAGGAAGCTCTGGTGACATAGTGGTTAAGAGTTCGGCTGCTAACCAAAAAGATCAGCAGTTCAAATCCACCAGCTGCTCCTTGGAAGTCTTATGGGGCAGTTCTACTCTGTCCTACAGGGCCACTATGAGTTGGAATTGACTCAGGAGCAATGGGTTTGGTTTTTTTGTTTATTATCAATCAGTGAATAATTTACATCAGAAATTATAACTATAAGATAATTATAATCATGAACTCTTTAAGAACGGGAGACCCATGTTGGTCAGAGCCAGTGGACGCCAGTCAAACTATGACAGCCTAGTCCCTCATTCTAGTTCAACCTCCAGCTCCTGTGGAGGAATAAGGTTAACCACTTGGAGCCAGAGTGCTTCACAATTTAACTAAATATTGGAACTATCACAGGTCGTGTGAATGCAGGGCCCGTTTTTGTATAGATGAAGTCCTAGTACTCATAGAAATATCCACCACAACAATGGAGCATAAAGTACGATTTAGTCGCCATGAGTCAAATGACTCGACAGCAACCAGTTTGGTTTATCACATATAAAATCCCAAAAGTACCCTGAGGGACCAAAGTAGTGGGCTGATGGCTGTGGGGATCATGGTCTCAGGGAACATCTAGCTCAATTGGCATAACATAGTTTATAAAGAAAATGTTCTACATTCCATTTTGGTAAGTAGCGTCTGGGGTCTTAAAAGCTTGTGAGCAGCCATCTAAGATACTCCACTGGTCTCACCCCATCAGGAGCAAGGGAGAATGAAGAAAATCAAAGACACAAGGGAAAGATTAGTCCAAAGGACTAATGTATCACAACTACCACGGCCTTCACTAGACTGAGTCCAGTACAACTGGATGTGTCCAGGCTACTACCACTGACTGCTCTGGCAGAGATTACAACAGAGAATTCCAGACACAGCTAGAGAAAAATGTAGAACGAAATACTAATTTACTGTAAAATGGTACAACCACTTTGGAAATCGATCTGGTGTTTCCTTAAAAAGTTAGAAATAGAACTACCACACGACCCAGAAATCCCACTCCTCGGAATATATCCTAGAGAAATAAGAGTCTTTACGCAAACAGATATATGCACACCCATGTTTATTGCAGCACTGTTTACAATAGTAAAAAGCTGGAAGCAACCAAGGTGTCTATCAATGGACGAATGGATAAATAAATTATGGTATATTCACACAATGGAATACTACGCATCGATAAAGAACAATGACGAATCTGTGAAATATTTCATAACATGGAGGAACCTGGAAGGCATTATGCTGAGTGAAATTAGTCAGACGCAAAAGGACAAATATTGTATAAGACCACTATTATAAGATCTTGAGAAATAGTTTAAACTGAGAAGAAAACATTCTTTTGTGGTTATGAGGTGGGGAGGGAGGGTGGGTGGGAGAGGGTTATTGACTGATTAGATAGTAGACAAGAACTGCTTTAGGTGAAGGGAAGGACAACACTCAGTACGGGTCAGCACAACTGGACTGGGCCAAAAGCAAAGAAGTTTCCTGAATAAACTGAATACTTTGAAGGCCAGCGGAGCAAGGGCGGGGGTTTGGGGACTATGGCTTCAGGGGACATCTAAGTCAATTGGCATAATAAATTCTATCAAGAAAATATTCTGCATCCCGCTTTGAAGTGTGGCATCTGGGGTCTTAAACGCTAACAAGCAGCCATCTAAGATGCATCAATTGGTCTCAACCCACCTGGATCAAAGGAGAATGAAGAACACCAAGGTCACAAGGTAATTATGAGCCCAAGAGACAAAAAGGGTCGCATGAACTAGAGACTACATGAACCTGAGACCAGAAGAACTAGAGGGTGCCCAGCCACAACCGATGACTGCCCTGACAGAGAGCACAACAGAGAACCCCTGAGGGAGTAGGAGAACAGTGGGATGCAGACCCCAAATTCTCATAAAAAGACCAGACTTAATGGTCTGACTAAAACTAGAAGAATCCCGGCAATCATGATCCCCAAACCTTCTGTTGGCCCAGGACAGGAACCATTTCTGAAGCCAACTCAGCAGACATGGATTGGACTGGACAATGGGTTGGAGGGAGATGCTGATGAGGAGTGAGCTACTTGTATCAGGTGGACACTTGAGACTATGTTGGCATTTCCTGTCTGGCGGGGAGATGGGAGAGTAGGGGGGTTAGAAACTGGGAAAACAGTCATGAAAGGAGAGATTGGAAGGAGGGAGCGGGCTGACTCATTGGGGGAGAGTAAGTGGGAGTACGTAGTAAGGTATATATAAGTTTATATGTGAGAGACTGACTTGATTTGTAAACTTTCACTTAAAGTGAAATAAAAATTCTTTTAAAAAAAAAAATACTGATTTACAAAGAAAGACCAGACTTACTGGCCTGACAGAGACTGGAGAAATCCCGAGAGTATGGCCCCCAGACACCCTTTTAACTCAGTACTGAAGTCATTCCTGAGGTTCGCCCTTCAGCCAAAGATTAGACAGGCCCATAAAACAAAATGAGACTAAATGGGCACACCAAATGAGGGGAGAGGATATGAAGGCAGAACGGGTCAAGAAAGTTCATAATGGGGAATCTGAGGTCAAGAAGGGGAGAGTGTTGACACTTCATGAGGTTGGCAATCAATGTCACAAAACAATGTATATTAATTGTTTACTGAGAAACTAATTTGCTCTGTAAAGCTTCATCTAAAGCACAATTTAAAAAAGAGCTTGTGGATTGAGTCCTGCCTCATTAATGTAACTGCCTCTAATCCTGACTCATTAACATCATAGAGGTAGGATTTACAACACATAGGAAAATCACATCAAATGACAAAATGGTGGACAATCACCTAATACTGGGAATCACGGCCTAGCCAAGTTGATACACATTTTGGGGGGATAAAATTCAATCCATAACAACTAGTTTTTTGCCCTCCTGTTTTATATTTTCAGGAGAAAGCAAAATTATGAATATTCACACTGGACACGCTCTCAAAGCTTCTCCTGGGTGCCAAGCAAAGGGTGACTTAGCAATTAGCCAGTTAATCATATTAACAGAAAAGTCGGGCAGAATAATTTGGACCACATGGTGAGTAACTTGGCCTGATCATACATTTGGGATGTTCACCTTATTCATATAAGCCTGAACTTAATGTTCCTTTCATTTTGGGCATCATTTCAGGCTAGGCATGATGTTCTCAAAGAATCAGAAGGATTTATCTGTGATAGGCAGGAATGGATAACCAATTCTGATGATTATTTTGGATGAAAATGTCATCACCTTTGAGATTTATTTTAAACCTCTTTGAAAAGCTATTTTAACAGAATCGTAACAACTAATGTAATGTGCAATCTGGATTGGATCCTAGATCAGAATTTTTTGAGGGAAGGAGGAGCTAAAAAGGATATTATTGAGAAAACTGGTAAAATAAGAATATGGTCTGTAGATGAGATAATGGCATTGTGTCAATGTGAACTTTCTTATTTTGATAACTGAACTGTAGCATGTAAGAGACCGTCCTTGCTCTTAGGAAACACACACTAAAAAATTTAGAGGCATCTTGTCTACAACATACTCTCAAACAGTTCAGAACAAAACAATGCACGTATATTTCAAGAGGAAATGCGGTAAAGCAATAACAACTGGGGAATCTGAGTAAAGGGCATGGGAGTTCTTTGTACTATTGAAACTTTGCTGGAAGTCAGAAGTAATTTCAAAACAAAAACTTGCAGAAAACTTTTAAAGCAGTTTTAACAACCCATTGATAGTAACCCTATATTCTAAAACAAAGCCAAATTAATATGGTGTAATAAATTGCATATCTCAGTTAATTTTAATAGTGTATTAACCAGGAAAACACTGCTTGAGTTTTATTTAATTATAAAAATCACTGACTCTTAAGGTTAGAAGAGAACTAACAGACTAATTATCTCAAACATCCATATTTTCCAATATAACACCATAAGAAATTCAATAATATAAAAATAAGCAGAGTACAAATCACGAATCATGCACAGAAGAGTATGTCATACCTTGAATTGCTGTTGATCTCCACCCAGCCCAGCTTCCATGATACATGAAGCAAAAGTCCACCAATTAATGTCTGCCACCTGCAATAAATACCAATGTGAATTAAACAGTGGTGTTCTCAAACACTAGGCAGCACAGCAGATTTGATGAGTGACACAAACACATCCAATCCTTCTTCAACTCTTTTCTCCTACTCTTTCCTAATTATGAACCCATTTCTCACACCTTTCCTTCTCACTCTCTGCTATTGCCTTGAGTCTAGCTGCTGCACTGAGTGCTGACATTGATGTTCTCTCCTTACTCTAGACTGTTTCTGAATAATGTTACCTGCAGCCTCTGCTTCTCCCACTGCTCTGCACTGATGATTCCCAAATCCCTGCTCTCACCCAGATACCACCACCCTGATATCCCACAAGCTCCCAATTTTAACATGCCTAAAACATTAATTAGAACTTCTCCCCATATCCTGATCATCCTTTTGCTATCCTTAATCAGCCAAACAAAAACCTAAACTCATCCTAGCCCTTCCTCCTTATTCACCTCCTTCATTAAGACATAAAATCTTACTGATTTTATCCCAGTAGTAGCTCTCAAATCTGAAACCATCTCCTCCATCCCCTCTGCCTCTACCTTATTTCATGCTCTCATTATCTCAGCTCTGGACCACACACAGCATTAGTCCCCTAACTGGTCTTGCCTCTCCAGGGTTGTCCCACAAAATTCATTTTCTATCTTGTAGCTACAGAGTTCATTCTAAAATTCAAATTTAATTGTGTTGTATGCTTGTATGCCCTAGTGGTACAATGGTTAAGAGCTCAGGCTACTAACCAAAAGGTCAGCTCGAATCAGCCACTCCTCGGAAACCTTATGGGGCAATTCTATCCTATAAGGTCACTATGAGTCGGAATTGAAGTCACAGCGATGGGTTTGGCTTTTTTTTTCTTTCTTTCTTTTTTTGGTATGCTTGTTTTAAAAACAGTTGATTCTCAATATCACTCCTAGGTATTTATCTCGAAGACTTGAAAGCAGAGAGTCAAACAGATAATTATCTACCAGTGTGCACTGCAGCATTATTCACAATAGCCAAGAGATGGAAACAACCTAAGTGTACAACAAAAGATGAATAGATAAACAAAATGTATATCCATACATATCCATACAATGGAATATTACTCAGTTAAAGAGAAATAAAGTCCTGACACATATGACAACATGGGTGAACCTTGAAAACATTATGCTAAATAAGTCAGACACATAAAGACAAATATAGTGTGATTCCACTTATATGAAATATCTAGAATAGGTTAATGCATAGAGACAGAAGTTAATTAGTGGTCACGAGGGGCTGAGGGAAGGTGGGAATGGGGACTTCCTGCTTAAGGGGCACCGAGTTTCCATTGGGGTGATGAAAAACTTTCGGAAATGGATACTGGTAATGGTTGCACAATATGGTGAATGTCCTTAGTGTCAATAAACTGTACACTTAAAAATGACTAAAATAGAGTTGATCACAAAAGGACGAATACTGTATGAGACCAAAAAAAAAGAAACAAATCCACTGACGTCAAGTCAATTCCAACTCATAGCGACCCTATAGGACAGAATAGAATTGCCCATAGGGCTTCCAAGGAGCGCCTGGTGGATTCAAACTGCCAAACTTTTGGTTAGCAGTCATAGCTCTTACCTACTACGTCATCAGGGTTTCCTTGTTGATATCACTATTATAAAAACCCAAGAAAAGGTTTACACACAGAAAAAAGTAATCTTTGATGGTTATGAGGGAGGGGAGGGGAAATCACTAATTAGATAGTAGACAAATGTTTAACTTTGGTAAAAGGAAAGACAGTACCGCTTGACCAAGGCAAGGTAATAGAAGCTTCCTGAAACATATCCAAATACCTCGAGAGAATCAGTTACTGGGGCTGAGGGCTGGGCACCATGGTCCCAGGGGACATACAGGTCAATTGACATAACACAGTTCATAAAGAAAATGTTCTACATCCTACTTTGGTGAGTAGCATCTGGGGTCCTAAAAGCTTGGAGCGGCCATCTAAGATACATCTGTTGGTCCCATTATGTTCAGAGCAAAGGAGAATGAAGAAAGCCAAAGACACAAGGAGAATACTAGTCCAAAGGACTACTGGACCACATGAACCACAGCCTCTACCAGCCTGAGCCCAGAAAAACTAGATGGTGCCAGGCTACTACCACCAACCACTCTGACAGAGATCACAATAGAGGGTCCAGGACAAAGTAGGAGAAAATGCAGAACAAAATAAAAATTCACAAAAAAGGGCTAGACTTACTGGTCTGACAGAGACCAGAGGAACCCCCAAGACTATGGCCACTAGACACCCTGCTATCTCAGAACTGAAGCCACTCCTGAAGCCCATTTTTCAGACACAAACTAGGCAGGCTTATAAAACAAACAATGACACATGTGAAGGATGTGCTTCTTAGTTCAATCAAGTATACAAAACCAAATAGGCACAATCTGCCCAAAAGCAAAGACTGAGAAGGCACAAAGGGACAGGAAAGCTGGATGAATGGACACTGAGAATCCAGGATGGAAAGGGCAAGGGGGAGAGTGCTGACACATTGTGGGGATTTCAACTAATGTCATAAAACAATTTGTAAATAAAATTTTTGAATGAAAAAAAATCTGGGCTGTAAACTTTCACCTAAAATAAAATAAAATTTTTAAAACTGGTTAAAATAGCAAAAAAATTTTCTTATATATATTTTACCACAATAAAAGTAAACAAACAAACAAAACAAAACAGTATATTCTTCCCCTTGTCACAGGCAGCAGCTCTTGGCCTCTTTCTGGGATCAGGATGTTCATGTGACACCTCCCATAAGCCCAGAGAGTTTAGGGGCCTCACTAAGGGCAGCACAGGTTATAAACACCCTGCCTCTCCCACTCCAGAAAATACATGCCAGCGACAAATGAGTGAGGCAAAACTTTACATGCATAATGGCCTATATATAGGCATAGCCTTATTCTGTTCCACTCTAATTGCTTTTTCATTTTAGGTGGATCATTCATAAACTTCAAAACCTTATTTTTAGTTCTAAATGACATGCAACATTTCACCTCAGAAGTAGTTACAACATGCCCAAGTGTTGCCACACTACAGTTGAGAACGCCTGGCCTACAGGATAAAGTCACAGGTGTATGTAACACACAGCCCTCTGGGACCTATGCCTGGCCCTCTGCTGGATCAGCTCCAGTCCATCTGCTGTGGGCAGCCACATTCCAGCCACACTGACAATCCACACAGCCTCTGGAATGTGCTAGCCATTCCATGCATCCAGGAGTTTGCACGTGCTATCCTCCTGACTGGAGCCCTGTTGACGCAGTGGTTAGTGGCTGCTAACAAAAAGGTCAGCAGTTCAAATGCACCAGCCACATGAGTCGGAATCGACTCAACAGCAAGGGGTTTGGTTTGGTTTTATTCTCCTGACTAGAGCCCTGGTGGTGCAGTGGTTAAGCACTCAGCTGGTAAACAGCACTTTGGTGGTTTGAACCTATCAGCTGCTCCACGAGGGAAAAAGATGTGGCAGTAAAGATTACAGCTTTGGAAACTCTACGGGGCAGTTCTACTCTGTCCTACAGGGTTGCTAGGAGTTGCAATCAACTCAACGGCAACAAGTTTGGTTTTGGGTTTTAGCCTCCTGACCCATAGCGTTCTCCTCATCTCCTTGTGTGTCAGTGAACACCTGCTCATCCTCTAAGACCCAGGTTTCCTGTCTCCTTTGTAAAGCCTCGCTGACCCAGCCAAGCAGAAATCACTGTCCCTCCAAAGTGCTGACTCTGTGTTACTTACGTCATCAGGGCACTTATCACACTACATAGCAGTTATTTACTTATTTTTATCTAGATTACAAAATCCTCTAGAATTAGATAAGACTATGCTTTTTTTATATATGGAGCCCTGGTGGCACAGTGGTTAAAAACTCGGCTGCTAACCAAATGATGGGTAGTTCAAATCCACCAGCTGCTCAGTGGAAGCCCTATGAGGCAGTTCTACTCTGTCCTCCAGGGTGACTATGAGTTGGAATCTGCTGGATGGCAATGGGTTTGGTTTTTGGTTTTATGCTTAAACATTGAACGTAGCAGGCACTCAAGAAAATGACTATTGTAACAAGTTGATGGATGAATAAAGAGATAAATAAACCAGATGAATCTCCAACCCTGCAGCACACATGAGCCTCTTATAAAAGAGTTACAAGCAATTGAGAGTTCTTTACAATCGGTAACTTTTAGGAGAATATTGGGTCTCTAAAACTCCGAGACAAGCATTTTTATCACAAGAGCAACTATTTCATCTAGAAGTGGTATAAAGGGAAATTTAACAATAAATTGCCATTTGTAACGACAAATATTTAAATGCTATCACATATTTTGTAAGCAGTTAGCAGGCTAAGGCTAAGCGATATTTTTATCCTAGCTTTTTGGAATTTGTATAACTCTCTTTTTGTCACTTTTTTCTATTTAGCATGCAGAACAAATCCACAACCTTTGTTGCATATCTATTTGAGAAAGCATGACTTAGTTTTTCTCTCTGAGCAATTTAATTCTTTGAGCTCCCCAGAGTCTCAGCAATATACCTTTCAAAAATGCTCCCAAGCCATGGTTTTCTAGGAATTTATTTTCTACAAGTCATAAAACCAGCTCTGAGGCTATATAATGCACTGAATAAAGATGTAACCACTTATTTACCACTATTCATTGAGCGAGAAGCCCTGGTGGCACAGTGGTTAAGCACTGGGCTGTTAACCTAAAGGTCAGCAGTTTGAATCCACCAGCCACTCCACGGGAGAAAGATGTGGCAGTCTGCTTCCATAAAGATTACAGCTTGGAAACCCTACAAGGTAGTTCTACTCTGTCCTACAGGGTCGCTGTGAATGGGATCAATTCCATGGCATAAGTTTATTCACTGAGCAGGAGCTAGGTGGCAGGAGCTGTGCTAGGCATTGGGACTAAATAGTGAACAAGCAGACACGGCCACGCTTGGTCTACAGCAGTAGTTCTCAAACAAGTGATTTTTCCCCAAAGGGACGTTTGGCAATGTCTGGAGACATTTTTGGTTGTCACACAGGGCAAGCAGCCTGGTAGTGCACATGGTTAAGTACTCAGTTGCTAACCAAAAGGCTGGTGGTTCAAATCCACCCAGGGAGAAAGACCTGGAAATCTGCTTCCATAAAGACTATTGTTGTTACAGAAAGACAAAGAACCCAATTAAAAAATGGGCAAAGGATATGAACAGGCACTTCACCAAAGAAGATATTCAGGTAGCTAACAGATGCATGAGGAAATGCTCACAAACATTAGCCATTAGAGAAATGAAAATCTAAACTACCATGAGACACCATCTCACCCCAACGAGGCTAGCATGAAAACAAAAAACACAAAATAATAAATGTTGGAGAGGTTGTGGAGAGACTGCAACACTTATACACTGCTGGTGGGAATGTAAAATGGCACAATCACTTTGAAAATCAATTAGGCACTGCCTTAAAGAGCTAGAAATAGAAGTACCATACGATCCAGTAATCCCACTCCTTGGAATATACACTAGAGAAATAAGAGCCCTCACACGAATAGATATACACACACGTGTGTTCGCTGCAGCACTGTTCACAATAGCAAAAACATGGAAAAAACCTAGATGCCCATCAATGGACAAATGGATAGACAAATCATGGCATACTCACACAATGGAATACTACACGATAAAGAACAATGATAAATCTGCTAAACATCTCGTAATGTGGATGAATTTGGAAGGCATTATGCTGAGTTAAATTAGTCATTTGCAAAAGGATAAATATTGTATAAGACCACTATTATAAAAACTCAAGAAAAGATTTAAACACAGAAGAAAACATTCTTTGAGGGTTATGAGGGTGGGGAGGGAGGGAAAGTGGTATTCACTAACTAGATAGTAGATAAGAATTATCTTAGGTGAAGGGAAGGACAACATACATACAGGGCAAGTCAACACAACTGGATTAAACCAAAAACTAAGAAGTTTCCTGAATATAACCAAACACTTCAAGGGACAGAGTAGCAGGGGCGGGGGTCTGGGGACCATGATTTCAGGGGACATCTAGTTCAACTGGCGTAACAAGGCATATTAAGAAAATGTTCTGCATCCCACTTTGGTGAGTGTTATCTTGGGTCTTAAAAGCTAGACAGCAGCCATCTAAGATGCATCAATTGGTCCCAATCCATTTGGAGCAAAGGAGAATGAAGAATACCAAAGACACAGGGAAATATTAGCCCAAGAGACAGAAAAACCCATTGCCATCAAGTCGATTTCAACTCATAGCGAAGGGGCCACATAAACCAAAGATTCTATCAGCCTGAGACCAGAAGAACTAGATACTGCCTGGCTATCACCAATGACCACCCTGACACGCAATACAACAGAGAGTCCCTGACTCAGCAGGAGAAAACTGGGGTGCATAACTCAAATTCTAGTAAAAAGACAAGATGTCATGCTCTGAGACTGGAGGAACCCCAGGAGACATGGCCCCTGGACTCTCTGTTAACCCAGAACTAAAACCATTCCTGAAGCCAGCTCTTCAGACAAAGATTAGACTGGACTATGAGTCATAAAATGATTCTCGTGAAGAATGTGCTTCTTAGTTCAAGTAGATACACGAGACTAAATGGGCAGCTCCTGTCCAGAGGTGAGATGAGAAGGCAGAAAGGGACAGGAGCTGGCTGAATGGACATGGGAAATCCCAGGTGGAAAGGAGGAGTGTGCAGTCACATTATAGACAGAGCAAGGGTCTCAAAACCACGTGCGTATAAATTTTTGTATGCAAAACTAACTTGAGCTGTAAACTTTCACTTAAAGCACAATTAAAAAAAAAAAAAAAGACTTGTTGCTGTTGTTAGGTGTCATCAAGTCTGTTTGACTGATAGCAACCCTATGTACAACAGAACAAAATACTCCCTGGTCCTTCGCCATCCTAACAATCACTGTTATGCTTAAGCCCACTGTTGCAGCCACTGTGTCAATCCATCTCATTGAGGGTCTTCCTCCTTTTTGCTGACCTTCTACTTTACCAAGCATGATGTCCTTCTCCAGGGACTGATCCCTCCTGACAACATGTCCAAAGAATGTGAGATGTAGTCTCGCTATTCTTACTTATAAGGAGCATTTTGGTTGCAATTCTTCCAAGATAGATTTGTTCATTCTTTTAGCAGTCCATGGTATATTCAATATTCTTCTCCAACACCACAATTCAAAGACGTCAATTCTTCTTCGGTCTTCCTTATTCATAATCCAGCTTTCCTATGCATATGAGGCAACTGAAAACATCACGGCTTGGTTCAGGCACACCTTGGTCTTTATACAAAATTTATACACGCATACAAAAATTTATCCACACGTGGTTATGAGACCCTAGTTGCTCTCTCTGTAATTTGACAGCACACTTCTCCTTTGCTTTTCAACAATTTCAAGAGGTCTTTCACAGCAGATTTGCCCAATGCAATGCATCTTTTGATTTTTTGACTGCTGCTTCCATGGGTGTTGATTGTGGATCCAAGTAAAATGAAATTCTTGAAAACTTCAATCTCTTTCCCATTTATCATGATATTGCTTATTGGACTAGTTGTGAGGATTTTTATTTTCTTTATGTCGAGGTGTAATCCATACTGAAGGCTGTGGTCTTTGATCTTCATCAGTAAGTGCTTCAAGTTCTCTTCACCTTCAGCAAGCAAGGTTGTTCATCTGCATAACACGGGTTGTTAATGAGTCTTCCTCCAATTGTGATGCCCCCTTCTTCATCATAGAATACAGCTTCTTGGATTATTTGCTCAGCATACAGATTCAATAGCTATGGTGAAAGGACACAACCCCGACACATACGTTTCCTGACTTTAAACCACACACTATCCTCTTGTTCAGTTTGAACAACTGCCTCTTCATCTATATACAGGTTCCTCATGAACACAATTAAGTGTTCTGGAATTCCCTTTCTTCGCAGTGTTATCCATAGTTTGTTCTGATCCACACAGTCAAATGTCTTTGCATAGTCAATAAAGCACAGGTAAACATCCTTCTGGTATTCTCTGCTTTCAGCCAGGATCCATCTGACAGCAGCAATGATATCCCTGGTTCCGAGTCCTCTTCTGAATTGGGGTTGAACTTCTGGCAGTTCTCTTTCATATACTGCTGCAGCCACTTTTGAATGATCTTCAGCAAAATTTTACTTGCATGTGATACTGATAATGTTCGATAATTTCCGAATTCGGTGGAATTACCTTTCTTGGGAACAGGCATAAATATGGATCTCTTCCAGCCGGTTGGCCAGGTAGCTGTCTTCCAAATTTCTTGGCATAGACAAGTGAGCACTTCTAGAGCTGCATCCGTTCGTCGAAACATCTCAACTGGTATTTCGTCAGTTTGTGGAGCCTCGTTTTTCACTAGTGCCTTCAGTGCAGCTTGGACCCCTTCCTTCAGTACCATTGGTTCCTGTTCATATGGTACCTCCTGAAATGGATAAACATTGACCAACTTTTTTTGGTATAGTGACTGTGTATTCCTTCCATCTTCTTCTGATGCTTCCTTCATTGTTTGATATTTTCCCCGTATAGTCCTTCAATATTGCAACTCAAGGCTTGTATTTTTTCTTCAGTTCTTTCAGCTTGTGAAACACTGAGCATTTTCTTCCCTTTTGATTTTCTAACTCCATGTCATTATAATACTTTGTCTTCTCGAGTCACCCTTTGAATTCTTCTGTTCAGCTCTTTGACTTCATCATTTCATCCATTTGCTTTAGCTATTTGACGTTCAAGAGCAAATTTCAGTGACTCTTCTGAAATCCATGTCTTTCTTTCCTGTCATTTTAATGACCTCTTCCTTTCTTCTTGTGTGGTGTCCTTGATATCATTCCACAACTCATCTGGTCTTCAGTCATTAGTGTTCAATGCATCAAATTATTGCGATGATCTCTAAATTCAGGTGGGATATACTCAAGGTCATACTTTGGCTCTCATGGAGCTGTTCCAACTTTCTTCAGTTTCAGCTTGAACTTGCATATGAGCAAGTGATGGTCTGTTCCACAGTTGGCCTCTGGCCTTATACTGACTGATGATATTGAGCTTTTCCATCATCTCTTCACACGGATGTAGTCGATTTGATTCCTGTGTATTCCATCTGGCAAGGTCCATGTGTATAGTTGTCATTTATGTTGGTGAAAAAGGTATTTGCAATGAAGAAGGTGTTGGCCTTGCAAAATTCTATCATTCAATCTCCAGCATTGTTTCTACCACCAAGGCCATATTTTCGAACTACTGATCCTTCGTCTTTGTTTCCAACTTTCGCATTCCAACCTCCAGTAACTACCAACGCATCCTGATTGCACGTTTGATCCATTTCAGACTGCAGAAGTTGGTAAAAATTTCTTCATCTTTGCCCTTAGTGGTTGGTGGGTAAATCTGAATAATAGTCATACTAATTGGTCTTCCTTTTAGGTGTATGGATATTATCCTATCACCGACAGCACTGTACTTCAGGACAGATCTTGAAATGTTCTTTTTAACAATAAATGAAACACCATTCTTCAAGTTGTCATTCCCAGCATAGTAAACCACATGATTGTCCAATTCAAAATGGCCAATTCCAGTCCATTTCAGCTCACTAATACCTAGGATATCAATATTTCTGCATTCCTTTCCATTTTTGATGGCTTGGAAGTCTGTAAAGATTACAGCCAAGAAAACCCTATGGGGCAGTTCTACTCTATCACATGGGGTTTCTATGTGTTGAAAATAACTCAACAGCACCCAACAACAACAACAGGGACAGTATGCTACTAGCATCTATCTGGTGCAAGGCAGCCAGGGATGCTGCTAAACATCCAACAATGCACAGGACAGCCCTCAACAACAAGGAATTATTCAACTCAAAATGTCAATTTTGCAGAGATTGAGAAACCCTGGTCTAATGAGAGGACCCCTGGTGGTACAGTGGTTAGGCTGTTCAAACCCACCAGCCACTCTGCTGAAGAAAGATGTGGCAGTCTGCTTCTGTAAAGATTTATACCCTCGGAAACCTTCTGTGGCAGTTCTACTCTTTCCTATAGAGTCGCTATGAGTCAGAACCTATTCAACGGCAGTGGGTGAGTCTAGTGAGAAGTAAGATAATTAACCAATAATTACAACAGAATTACAATGTGATAAAGCCTTAACAGGAAGAGTACCAGGCACTACCAGCAGCCCTAGCAAGGAAAACTAATCCAGTCTGATGAGTCAGGGAAAGCTTCCTAGAGGAAGTAAATGTGAACAAAAGCCTGAAGTGTTCACAGCAGAAGGCACAGAATGGACAAAAGTCCAGAGGTAAGAGGGAAATGGCTCTTTCAAAGCTTCTCAGAGAAATCCGATTGTTGTGGATCTTAGCATTTGAGCATTCCAGGGAGAGTGGATGACACTGGAGAAAGGGGGCCAGCCATGAAGGGCCATGTCAACCACATCACAGAGCTGGGACTTCAAAGTGGGAACCCACTGAAGAGTTTCAAGTATAGGAGTGACACTGTCAGATTTACATTTGGGGAAAACTCCTTCTCTTGACAAGGGAGAGGATGTTTTTGAAAGAAGGAAAAGAAGCAGGTTAGGTGGTTGTTACAGTGATTTGGAGAAGACAGTGGCCTGGGAAGAGGCAATGGGTATGAAGACGGTGGACAGATTCCAAAGATATTTAGGCGGTCCTGTGGTCCCCTGGTGGCATAAATAGTTTGTGCTTGACTACTAACGTAAAGGATGGAAATCTGAACTCACCCAGGGGTGCCATGAAAGAAAGGCCTGGCAATCTACTTTCATAAAGAGTACAGCCAAGAAAACCCTTTGAAGCTGTTCTACTCTGTAACACATAGGGTCGCCACGAATTAGAATCAACTCAGTGGCAATGGATTTGGTTTTTGTGCAGTTAATTATGGAGCCCCCCCCTTTTTTTTTTATGGCAAGACAGTTAAAGCACTTGGCTACTAACTAAAAGGTTGGAGGTTTGAATCCACCACAGGCACCTCAGAAGAAAGGTCAAGCAATCTAATTCTTAAAGATCACAGCCACTGAAAAGCCCATGGTTAAGGAAGAAAAAAGAAAAGAAAACCCCATGGCACACAGTTCTACTCTGAAACACATGGGGTTCCCATGAGTTGAAACTGACTTGACAGCAATTAATTTGGTTTTTTGGTTTGGTAGTTAATTGGATGTTGGAGATGAAGGAGACAAATGAATCAAGAATAACTCCCAGGTTTCTGACCATGAAAGAGGGTACCATTTATTGCAAGTAAATTTAACGGCAGGCAGAAGGGAAAAACAAGCTCCATGAGGGCAGAGATCTTTGCTTTCTTCACTGATGTCTTCCCGGTATCTAGAACAGTGCCTGGTACATAAGTGCACCCAATATATTTGCAGAATGAGTTACTCCATCCTATTACGAACCTTCTTTGTGCCAAGCACTGTTCTAGGCATTGCATATATTCTAGTGACAAAATGGGTAAAAATGTTCCTGCCCTTCTACAGCTGACATTCTGTTGGGGGAGGTACATTCATTCTGCTCCACTGACAGGCTAGAAAAGCAATATAGGTATAAATATCATGCTCTCCTACATAAATCCCCCTAGTTCCTCTAGCTGAAGAGACATGAGAGGACAGTAGGGATCAGAAAATGTTTTCTAGTTATTAAAAGAAAAACAACATTCCAGCTCTCAAATCCACCCAGAGTAGCCTCAGAAGTAAAGTCTGGCAACCTGCTTCCAAAAGGTCACAGCCTTGAAAACCCCGGAGTGCGGTTCTGCCCTCACAGTCGCCATGATCAGAATCAACTCGCTGGCAACTACCGACAACAACAATATTGACTGCAACATACATAATCATAGATGATATTTCTTTAAAAATGATGGAAAAATTTAGAAACAGATCACGGTGATGGTTGAACAAGATGAATGTGAATAATGTCACTAAGCTGTGACAAGTAAAATACATTGAATTGGTAAATGTTTTGTTACATATATATTTACCACAATTTAAAAAAAGAAAAGAAAAAGAGAGAAAGGCCTCATTTGCTGATGTGGCACAACTCAATGAAAAAAAAAAAAAAACAGCTGCAAGCATCCATTAATAATCGGAACACGGAATGTATGAAGTATGAATCTAGGAAAATAGGAAATTGTTGAAAATGAAAAGCAACGCATGCGTCTCGATATCCTAGGCATCAGTAAGCTGAAATGGACTGGCACTGGCCATTCTGAATCAGACAATCATATGATCTACTATGCCGGGAATGACAACTTGAAGAGGAATGGCGCTGCATTCATTGTCAAAAAGAACATTTCAAGATCTACCCTGAAGTAAAACACCGTCAGTGATAGAATAATATTGCCTACAAGGAGAATCAGCTAACACAACTATTATTCAAATTTATACACCAACCACTAACGCCAAAGATGAAGAAATTAAAGACTTTTACCAACTTCTGCGGTCTGAAATTGATACAACAGGCAACCATGATGCATTGATAATTATTGGTGATCGAAATGTGAAAGTTGGAAACAAAGGATTAGTAGTTGGAAAACATGGCTCTGGTGATAGAAACAATGCCAGAAATTGCAAATTAGAATTTTGCAAGATCAATGACTTCATTGGAAATATCTTTTTGCAACAACATAAATGGTGACTACACACATGGACCTCGCCAGATGGACTGCACGGGAATCAAATTGTCTACATCTGTGGTAACGGGTGATACAAAAGCTCAATATCATCAGTCAGAACAAGGCCAGGGACTGACTGTGGAGCAGACCATCACTTGCTCATATGTAAGCTCAAGTTGAAGCTGAAGAAAATTAGAAGTCCGTAAGAGCCAAAGTATGACCTTGAGCATATCCCACCTGAATTTAGAGACCATCTCAATAACTTGACGCATTGAACACTAATGACCAAAGATCAGACAAGTTGTGGAATGACATCAAGGACATCACACACGAAGAAAGCGAGAGGTCATTAAAAAAACAGAAAAGAAAGAAAAGACCAAAATGCATGCCAGAAGAGATTCTGAAACTTGCTCTTGAACATTGAACAGCTAAAGCGAATGGAAGAAATGATAAAGTCAAAGAGCTAAACAGAAGATTTCAAAAGGAGGCTCAAGAAGACAAAGTAAAGTATTATAATGACATGTGCAAAGACCTGGAGATAGAAAACCAAAAGGGAAGAATATGCTCAGTGTTTCACAAGCTGGAAGAACTGAAGAAAAAATTCAAGCCTCAAGTTGCAATACTGAAGAATTCTAAGTGGAAAATATTAAACAACGCAGGAAGCATCAAAAGAAGATGGAAGGAATCCAGAGAGTCACTATACCAAAAAGAATTGGTCAACATTCCATTATTTCAGGAGGTAGCATATGATCAAGAACTGATGGTACTAAAGGAAGAAGTCCAAGCTCCATTAAAGACACTAGCAAAAAACAAGGCTGCGAGAATTGACAGAATACCAACTGAGGTGTTTCAACCAATGGATGCAGCGCTAGAAGTGCTCACTTGTCTATACCGAGAAATGTGGAGGACAGCTACCTTGCCAACCAACTGGAAGAAGTCTATTAAGCCTATTCCAAAGAAAGGTGATCCAACCAAACTCAGAAATTATCAAACAGTATCATTAATATCGCATGCAAGTAAAATTTTGCTGAAGATCACTCAAAAGCAGTTACAGCACTACATTGACAAGAAACTGCCAGAAATTCAAGATGGATTCAGAAGAGGACGTGGAATGAGGGCTGTCACTGCTGATGTCAGATGGATCCAGGCTGAAAGCAGAGAATACCAGAAAGATGTTTACCTGTGTTTTATTGACTATGCAAAGGGATCATAACAAATTATGGATAACACTGCAAAGAATGGGAATTCCAGAACACTTAATTATGCTCATAAGAAAACTGTACACAGATCAAGAGGCACTCGTTCAAACAGAACAAGAGGATGCTGTGTGGATTAAAATCAGGAAACAAGTGTCAGGGTTGTATCCTTTCACCATACTTATTCAATCTGTATGCTGAGCAAATAATCCAAGAAGCTGGGCTATATGAAGAAGAATGGGGCATCAGGATTAGAGGAAGACTCATTAACGACCTGCATTATGCTGATGACACAACCTCGCTTGCTAAAAGTGAAGAAGATCCGAAGTACTTATTAATGAAGATCAAAGACCATAGCCTTCAGTATGGATTACACCTCAACATAAAGAAAACAAAAATGCTCAAAAGGGGACCAGTAAGCAACATCATGACTAACAGGGAAAAGACTGAAGTTGTCAAGGGTTTCATTTTATTTGGATCCACAATCAACACCCACGGAAGCAGCATTGCATTGGGCAAATCTGCTGCAAAAGACCTCTTGAAAGTACAAAAAAGCAAAGTTGTCACTTTAAGGACTAAGGTCTACCTGACCCAAGCCATGGTGTTTTTAATCACCTTATATGCATAGAAAAGCTGGACAATAAACAAGGAAGGTCGAAAAAGAATTGACACCTTTGCATTTGACAAAGTTCAACACCCATTCATGATAAAAACTCTCAGCAAAATAGGAACAGAAGGAAAATTCCTCAACATAATAAAGGGCATTTATACAAAGCCAACAGCCAACATCACCCTAAATGGAGAGAGCCTGAAAGCATTCCCATCTGAGCTAGACAAGGATGCCCTTTATCACCACTCTTTTTCAACATTGTGCTGGAAGTCCTAGCCAGAGCAATTAGGCTAGATAAAGAAATAAAGGGCATCCAGATTGGCAAGGAAGAAGTAAAAGTAAATCTATTTGCAGATGACATGATCTTATACACAGAAAACCCTGAGGAATCCTCCAGAAAACTACTGAAACTAATAGAAGAGTTCAGCAGAGTATCGGGATACAGGATAAACATACAAAAATCAGTTGGATTCCTCTACATCAACAAAAAGCACATCAAAGAGGAAATCACCAAATCAATGCCATTTACAGTAGCCACCAAGAAGATAAATACTTAGGAATAAACCTTACCAGACATGTAAAAGACTTATACAAAGAAAACTACAGTACACTTCTGCAAGAAACCAAAAGAGACTTACATAAGTGGGAGCACATACCTTGCTTGTGGATTGGAAGACTTAACATTATAAAAATGTCTATTCTACGAAAAGCCATCTATACATTTAATGCAATTCTGATCCAAATCCCAACGACATTCTTTAATGAGATGGAGAAATGAATCACCAACTTCGTATGGAAGGGAAAGAGGCCCCGGATGAATGAGGCATTACTGAAAAAGAAGAACAAAGTGGGAGGCCTTACTTTACCTGATTTTAGAACCTATTATACTGCCACAGTAGTCAAAACAGGCTGGTACTGGTACTGTTGTTGTTGTTGTTAGGTGCCATCGAGTTGGTTCCGACTCATAGCAACCCTATGCACAACAGAACAACACACTGCCTGGTCCTGCGCCACCCTTACAATCGTTGTTATGCTTGAGCTCATTGTTGCAGCTACTGTGTCAATCCACCTTGTTGAGGGTCTTCCTCTTTTCCACTGACCCTGTACTCTGCCAAGCACGATGTCCTTCTCCAGAGACTGATCCCTCCTAACAACATGTCCAAAGTATGTAAAACGCAGTCTCGCCACCCTTGCCTCTAAGGAGCGTTCTCGCCGCACTTCTTCCAAGACAGGTTTGTTCTTTCTTTTGGCAGTCCATGATATATATTCAATATTCTTCGCCAACACCACAATTCAAAGGCGTCAACTCTTCTTCGGTCTTCCTTATTCATTGCCCAGCTTTCACATGCGTATGATGTGATTGAAAATACCATGGCTTGGGTCAGGTGCAACTTAGTCTTCAGGGTGACATCTTTGCCCTTCAACACTTTGAAGAGGTCCTTTGCAGCAGATTTCCCCATCGCAATGCGTCTTTTGATTTCTTGACTGCTGCTTCCATGGCAGTTGATTGTGGATCCAAGTAAATTGAAATCCTTGACAACTTCAATCTTTTCTCCCTTTCTCATGATGTTGCTCATTGGTCCAGTTGTGAGGATTTTTGTTTTCTTTATGTTGAGGTGTAATCCATACTGAAGGCTGTGGTCTTTGATCTTCATTAGTAAGTGCTTCAAGTCCTTTTCACTTTCAGCAAGCAAGCTTGTGTCATCTGCATAACACAGGTTGTTAATGAGTCTTCCTCCAATCCTGATGCCCCGTTCTTCTTCATATAGTCTGGCTTCTCGTATTATTTGTTCACCATACAGATTAAATAAGTATGGTGAATGAATACAACCCTGACACACACCTTTCCTGACTTTAAACCAATCGGTATCCCCTTGTTCTGTCCAAACAACTGCCTCTTGATCTATGTAAAGGTTCCTCATGAGCACAATTAAGTGTTCTGGACTTCCCATTCTTCGCAGTGTTATCCATAGTTTGTTCTGATCCACACAGTCAAACGCCTTTGCATAGTCAATAAAACACAGGTAGACATCCTTTTGGTATTCTCTGCTTTCAGCTAGGATCCATCTGACATCAGCAATGATATCCCTGGTTCCACGTCCTCTTCTGAAACCAGCCTGAATTTCTGGCAGTTCCCTGTCGATATACTGCTGCAGCTGTTTTTGAATGATCTTCAGCAGAATTTTGCTTGCATGTAATATTAATGATATTGTTCTATAATTTCCACATTCGGTTGGGTCACCTTTCTTGGGAATAGGCATAAATATGGATCTCTTCCAGTCAGTTGGCCAGGAAGCTGTCTTCCATATTTCTTGGCATAGATGAGTGAGCACCTCCAGCACTGCATCTGTTTGTTGAAACATCTCAATTGATAGTCCATCAATTCCTGGAGCCTTGTTTTTCCCCAATGCCTTCAGAGTAGCTTGGACTTCTTCCTTCAGTACCATCGGTTCCTGATCATATGCCACCTCTTGAAATGGTCGAATATCAATTAATTCTTTTTGGTATAATGACTCTGTGTATTCCTTCCATCTTCTTTTGATGCTTCCTGCGTCGTTTAATAATTTCCCCATGGAATCCTTCACTATTAAAACTCGAGGCTTGAATTTTTTCTTCAGTTCTTTCAGCTTGAGAAACGCCAAGCGTGTTCTTCCCTTTTGGTTTTCCATCTCTAGCTCTTTGCACATGTCATTATAATACTTTATTTTGTCTTCTCAAGAGGCCCTTTGAAATCTTCAGTTCAGTTCTTTTACTTCATCAATTCTTCCTTTTGCTTTAGCTGCTCGACGCTTAAGAGCAAGTATGAGTCTCCTCTGAAATGCATCTTGGTCTTTTCTTTCTTTCCTGTCTTTTCAATGACCTCTTGCTTTCTTCATGGATGATGTCCTTGATGTCATTCCACAACTCGTCTGGTCTTCGATCACTAGTGTTCAATGCGACAAATCTATTCTTGAGATGGTCTTTAAATTCAGGTGGGATATACTCAAGGTCATATTTTGGCTCTCATGGACTTGCTCTGATTTTCTTCAGTTTCAGCCTGAACTTGCATATAAGCAATTGATGGTCTGTTCCACAGTCAGCCCCTGGCCTTGTTCTGACTGATGATACTGAGCTGCTTCATTGTGTCTTTCCACAGATGTAGTCAATTTGATTTCTGTGTGTTCCATCTGGCGAGGTCCATGTGTATAGTCACCGTTTATGTTGGTGAAAGAAGGTATTTTCAATGAAGAAGTCATTGGTCTTGCAAAATTCTATCATTCAATCTCCGGCATTGTTTCTATCACCAAGGCCATATTTTCCAACTACTGATCCTTTTTCTTTGTTTCCAACTTTCACATTAAAATCACCAGTAATTATCAATGCATCTTGATTGCATGTTCAATCAATTTCAGACTGCAGCAGCCAATAAAAATCTTCTATTTCTTCATCCTTGGCCCAAGTGGTTGGTGCATATATTTGAATAATAGTCGTATTAACTGTTCTTCCTTGTAGGCGTATGGATATTATCCTATCACTGACAGCATTGTACTTCAGGATAGATCTTGAAACATTCTTTTCGACGATGAATGCAACACCATTCCTCTTCGAGTTGTCATTCCCAGCATAGTAGACTATATGATTGTCCGATTCAAAATGGCCAATACCAGTCCATTTCAGCTCACTAATGCCTAGGATATCGATGTTTATGTGTTCCATTTCATTTTTGATGATTTCCAATTTTCCTAGATTCATACCTTGTATATTCCAGGTTCCAATCATTAATGGATGTTTGCAGCTGTTTCTTCTCATTTTGAGTCATGCTACATCAGCAAATGAAGGTCCGGAAAGCTTTACTCCATCCACGTCATTAAGGTCCACTCTACTTTGAGGAGGCAGCTCTTCCCCAGTCATCTCTTGAGTGCCTTCCAACCTAGGGGGCTCATCTTCCAGCACTGTATCAGACAATGTTCTGCTGCTATTCCTAAGGTTTTCACTGGCTAATGCTTTTCAGAAGTAGACTGCCAGGTCCTTCTTCCTAGTCTGTCTTAGTCTAGAACCTCAGCTGAAACCTGTCCTCCATGGGTGACCCTGCTGGTATCTGAATACCAGTGGCATAGCTTCCAGCATCACAGCAAAACACAAGCCCCCACAGTACAACAAAATGACAGACACGTGTGGGGGTACTGGTACAACAACAGATATATAGACCAATGGAACAGAATTGAGAATCCAGACATAAATCCATCCACATATGAGCAGTTGATATTTGACAAAGGCCCCAAAACTGTTAAATGGGGAAAAGACAGTCTTTTTAACAAATCGTGCTGGCATATCTGGATATCCATCTGCAAAAAAATGAAACAAGACCCATACCTCACTCCATGCACAAAAACTAACTCAAAATGGATCAAAGACCTAAATATAAAATCTAAAATGATAGAGACCATGGAAGGAAAAATCGGGACAACGTTAGGAGCCCTAAAACATGGCATAAACAGTATACAAAACATTATTAAGAAAGCAGAAGAAAAACTAGATAACTGGGAGCTCCTAAAAATCAAACACCTATGCTCATCCAAAGACTTCACCAAAAGAATAAAAAGACTACCTACAGACTGGGAAAAACTTTTTAGCTATGACATTTCCGATCAGCACCTGATCTCTAAAATCTACATGATACTGCAAAAACTCAACTGCAGAAAGACAAATAACCCAATTAAAAAATGGGCAAAAGATATGAATAGACACTTCACTAAAGAAGACATTCAGGTAGCTAACAGATATACAAAGAAATGTTCACGATCATTAGCCATTAGAGAAACGCAGATCAAAACTACAATGAGATTTCATCTCACTCCAACAAGGCTGGCATTAATCCAAAAAACACAAAATAATAAATGTTGGAGAGGCTGTGAAGAGACTGGAACACTTTATACACTGCCAGTGGGAATGTCAAATGGTACAACCACTTTAGAAACCGATTTGGCGCTTCCTTAATAAGCCAGAAATAGAACTACCATATGATCCAGCAATCTCACTCCTCGGAATATATCCTAGAGAAATAAGAGCCTTTACACAAACAGATATATGCACACCCATGTTTACTGCAGCACTGTTTACAATAGCAAAAAGATGGAAGCAACCAAGGTGCCCATCAACGGATGAATGGATAAATAAATTATGATATATTCACACAGCAGAATACTATGCATGACTAAAGAACAGTGAGGAATCTGTGAAACATTTCATAACATGGAGGAACCTGGAAGGCATTATGCTGAGTGAAATTAGTCAGTTGCAAAAGGACAAATATTGTATAAGACCACTATTATAAGAACTGGAGAAATAGTTTAAACTGAGAAGAAAGCATTCTTTTGTGGTTACAAGAGGAGAGAGGGTGGGAGGCTGGGAGAGGGGTATTCACTAATTTGTTGGTAGATAAGAACTACTTTAGGTGAAGGGAAAGACAACACACAATACAGGCAAGGTCAGCACAAATGGACTAAACCAAAAGCAAAGAAGTTTCCTGAAAAAACTGAATGCTTCGAAGGCCAGTGTAGCAGGGGCAGGGGTTTGGGGGCCATGATTTCAGGGGACATCTAAGTCAACTGGCATAATAAAATCTTTAAGAAAACATTCTGCATCCCACTTTGAAGAGTGGCATCTGGGGTCTTAAACACTAGCAAACAGCCATCTGAGATGCATCAATTGGTCTCAACCCATATGGATCAAAGGAGAATGAAGAATACAAAGGACACAAGGTAATCACGAGCCCAAGAGACAGAAAGGGCCACATGAACCAGAGACTACATCATCCTGAGACCAGAAAAACTAGATGGTGCCCCGCTACAACCGATGACTGCCCTGACAGGGAACACAACAGAGAATGCCTGAGGGAGCAGGAAAGCAGTGGGATGCAGACCCCAGATTCTCATAAAAAGACTAGACTTAATGGTCTGACCGAGACTGGAAGGACCCCGGCAGTCATGGCCCCCAGACCTTCTGTTGCCCTAGGACAGGAACCATTCCCGAAGCCAACTCTTCAGACATGGATTGGACTGGACAATGGGTTGGAGAGGGATGCTGGTGAGGAGTGAGCTTCTTGGATCAGGTGGACACTTGAGGCTATGTTGGCATCTCCTGCCTGGAGGGGAGATGAGAGGGTAGAGGGGGCTAGAAGTTGACGAAATGGACACGAAAAGAGAGAGTGGGGGGAGAGAGTGGGCTGTCTCATTAGGGGGAGAGTAATTGGGAGTATGTAGCAAGGTGTATATAAGTTTTTTTGTGAGAGGCTGACTTGATTTGTAAACTTTCACTTAAAGCACAATAAAAATTAAAAAAAAAAAAAAGAATTGACGCCTTTGAGTTATGGTGTTGGCGAAGAATGTTGAATATACCATGGACTGCCAAAAGAGCAAACAAATCTGTCTTGGAAGTAGTACAGCCAGATTGCTCCTTAGAAGCAAGGACGGTGAGTCTTCATCTCACATGCTTTGGACATGTTATCAGGAAGGATCAGTCCCTAGAGAAGGACATCATGCTTGGTAAAGTAGAAGGTCAGCGAAAAAGAGGAAGACCCTCAAGGAAACGGATTGACACTGTGGCTGCAACAATGGGCTCAAGTATAACATCAAGAGGATGGCCGAGCACCAGGCAGTGTTTTGTTCAGTTGTAGGAAGGGTCGCTATGAGTCAGAACTGACTCAAAGGCACTTACCACCACCAACGACAACAGAAAAAGGCCACGAGCAGGAGTGGTTTTTTAATTCAGCTTAAATAGAGTAGGAGTATATTGACAAGTAGAGGTAATAAGGAAGGTAGCAATGGGGGTGGAGATGAAGCGAAAGGTCACAGGCAAAAGTCTGGAGGCAGAAAGAAAGATATTTTGGGGCACAAGGAGAAGTACAGATTCAAACAAATGGAAGGCTTGAAGGGAGCTTAAGGGCAGGGACTATGCTTCCAAAACACTTCATACAGAGCGCAGCAGCTCATCCAAAGCTCAGGAAACAAGCTGTAACCACTGACCACTCTGACAGGGATCAGAACAGAGAGTCCCGGACAAAATAGGTGAAAAATGTAGAACAAAATTCAAATTCACAAAAAAAAGACTAGACTTACTGGTCTGACAGAGCCTGGAGGAATCCTGAGACTATTCCTCCAAACACCCTGCTAACTTAGAACTGAAGTCACTCTGGAAGCCCAGTTTTCAGACAAAAATTAGGCCTATAAAACAAACAATAACACACGTGAGGAGCGTGCTTCTCGGTTCAATCAGGTACACGAGGCCAAATGGGCAACTCCTGCCCAAAAGCAAAACGGGAAGGCAGGAAGGGACAGGAAAACTGGACAAACGGACACGGGAATCCTGGAGTGAAAGGAGAGTTCAGTCACATTGCGGGGATTGCAAATGATGTTACAAAACAATAAGTGTATAAATTTTTGAATGAGAAACTAACTTGAGCTGTGCACTTTCACCTAAAGCACAATTAAAGAAATAAGCTATGAGTCATTGCAACTAAAGGCTGTTGAACTGAGCATCCAGAAGGGCAGGGATAAGAGTGTGTAGACGAAAGAAAGGAGAGGCCTCGGCGTGGGGGAAGCACAAAGGAGAGATGAAGCATGGGACTAATCACTGCATTGTTTCCAAGCCCACCCACCAGCAGTGTCTGGAGGATTTTACCAAATCCTACGAAATTAGGGCTTTGGAACCCTGGGTCTATTAGCTTGAGGCTAGCCTGTCTCTGCATTTTGACTCTAAATAAAGAATACTGATACTTCAAAAAAAAAAAAAAAAAAGGAGGCGGGGCCAAGATGGCGGACTAGGTGGACGCTACCACGGATCCCTCTTGCAACAAAGACTCGGAAAAACAAGTGAATCGATCACATACATAACAATCTACGAACTCTGAACAACAAGCACAGACTTAGAGACAGAAAACGAACAAATACAGGCAGACAGCGACCGTTTTCAGAACTAGGAGCCAGCATACCAGGCAGGTGACCTTCGGAGCCCGATCTGGGGCAGAGCCCAGGGGGGCAGATGGCACAGACAAGGGTCCCAGCCCTACCCCCCAGAACCCATCACGGGAGAGAGTCTAGCTGGTTGGCACGGGTGGCGTAGCGGTGCAGCCGGAGGGAGAAGCACCCGGGAGGCAGTAACTGATCTTGGAGCGGGGAGAGCAGCGTCCCAGCCGGGGAGCCGTCCCGCCGGGAGTTTGGCGAGAAGCGGGCGGGGCGCGAGCGGGGGGGAGGGTCAGCTATATTTCCCTAAAGCGACCCGGGGCGGGGCCCACACGTTCGTGCGGGGGGACGCCCACCCAGTTCTCGAGTGTGGCGTGGCGCACCGGAGGGAGAAGTCCCCAGGAGGAAGTGACAGGTCTTGGAGCGGGGAGAGCAGCGTCCCAGGCGGGGAGCCGTCCCGCCGGGAGTTTGGCGGGAAGCGGGCGGGGAGCGAGCGGGTGGGGGGGTCAGCTATATTTCCCTAAAGCGACCCCGGGGCGGGGCCCACACGTTCGTGCCGGGGGATGCCCACCCAGTTTGCACATGTGGCGCCGCGCACCGGAGGGAGAAGTCCCCGGGAGGAAGTGACTGATCCTGGAGCGGGGAGAGCAGCATCCCAGGCGGGGAGCAGTCCCGCTGGGATTTTGACAAAAGCGGGCTGGGCGTGAGCGCGGGGTCCAATTATATTCCCCTGAATTGACCCAGGGGGCTGGCCCACCTGGTCGTGCGGGTGACGCCCACCCAGTTCGCGCGAGCGGTGCGGTGCACCTGACGGAGAAGTACCCGGGAGGAAGTGACTGGTCTCGGAGCGGGGAAAGCAGCGTCCCAGCCGGGGAGCCGTTCTGCCGGGATTTTGGCGAAAGCGGGCGGGGCGTGAGCACGGGGTCCAATTATATTCTCCTGAATAGACCCTGGGGGCGGGCCCACCCGTTCGTGCGGGAGACGCCCACCCAGTTCGCGCAAGCAGTGCCGTGCACCGGAGGGAGAAGTCCCTGGGAGGAAGTGACTGGTCTCAGAGTGGGGAGAGTAGGGTCCCAACCGGGGAGCCGTCCCGCCCGGATTTTGGCGGACGGGGGCAGAGAGTGAACGCTGTGCTCAGCTCTATATTCTGTGGTGCTACACTCTTAGCTCTCTGATCCCTCCCCCACCCTCCCCAGGCGACCCCATTAACATCCGAATACCTGGAGCCAGAGGGAGAATTCAGATAGGGATTTGACTGCACTTTTTTTAGCTGATTACCTGGAAAATCTAGTTTCCCAGTGATGGCTCTGAGACAGCAGTCCATATCAAACCACATAAAGAAACAGACCATGACAGCTTCTCCAACCCCCCAAACAAAAGAATCAAAATCTTTCCCAAATGAAGATACAATCCTGGAATTATCAGATACAGAATATAAAAAACTAATTTACAGAATGCTTAAAGATATCACAAATGAAATTAGGATAAATGCAGAAAAAGCCAAGGAACACACTGATAAAACTGTTGAAGAACTCAAAAAGATTATGCAAGAACATAGTGGAAAAATTAATAAGTTGCAAGAATCCATAGAGAGACAGCATGTAGAAATCCAAAAGATTAACAATAAAATTACAGAATTTGACAACGCAATAGAAAGTCAGAGGAGCAGACTCGAGCAATTAGAATGTAGACTGGGACTTCTGGAGGACCAGGGAATCAACACCAACATAGCTGAAAAAAAATCAGATAAAAGAATTCAAAAAAAATGAAGAAACCCTAAGAATCATGTGGGACTCTATCAAGAAGGATAATTTGCGAGTGATCGGAGTCCCAGAACAGGAAGGGGGGACAGAAAACACAGAGAAAATAGTTGAAGAACTCCTGACACAAAACTTCCCTGACATCATGAAAGACGAAAGGATATCTATCCAAGATGCTCATCGAACCCCATTTAAGATCGATCCAAAAAGAAAAACACCAAGACATATTATCATCAAACTTGCCAAAACCAAAGACAAACAGAAAATTTTAAAAGCAGCCAGGGAGAAAAGAAAGGTTTCCTTCAAGGGAGAATCAATAAGAATAAGTTCAGGCTACTCAGCAGAAACCATGCAGGCAAGAAGGGAATGGGACGACGTATACAGAGCACTGAACAAGAAAAACTGCCAACCAAGGATCATATATCCAGCAAAACTCTCTCTGAGATATGAAGGAGAAATTAAGATATTTACAGATAAACACAAGTTTAGAGAATTCGCAAAAACTAAACCAAGACTGCAAGAAATGCTAAAGGAGATTGTTTGGCCTGATGACCAATAATATCAGGTACCAGCACAATACAAGGTCACAAAACAGAACGCCCTGATATCAATGCAACTCAAATAGGGAAAGCACAAAAACAAACAAATTAAGACTAATTCTAAAAAATAAATAAATAAACAAAATAATACACATAACAGGAAATCATGGAAATCAATAGATAAATGATCACAATAATCAAAAAGAGGGACTAAATATAGGAGGCATTGAACTGCCAGATGGAGAGTGATACAAGGCGATATAGAAGGATACAAGTCAGGTTTTTACTTAGAAAAATAGGGGTAAATAATAAGGTAACCACAAAAAGGAATATCAATTCCATAACTCAAGAAAAAAGCCAAGAAAAACGTAACGACTCAACAAACACAAAGTTAAACATTATGAAAATGAGGATCTCACAAGCTTCTAAGAAAAACGTCTCAGCACAAAAAAGCATGTGGAAAAATGAAATGGCCAACAACACACATGAAAAGGCATCAAAATGACAGCACTAAAAACTTATTTATCTATAATTATGCTGAATGTAAATGGACTAAATGCACCAATAAAGAGACAGAGAGTCACGGACTGGATAAAGAAACACGATCCATCTATATGCTACCTACAAGAGACGCACCTTAGACTTAGAGACACAAACAAACTAAAACTCAAAGGATGGAAAAAAATATATCAAGCAAACAATAAGCAAAAAAGAAGAGGAGTAGCAATATTAATTTCTGACAAAATAGACTTTAGACTTAAATCCGCCACAAAGGACAAAGAAGGACACTATATAATGATAAAAGGAACAATTGATCAGGAAGACATAACCATATTAAATATTTACGCACCTAATGACAGGGCTGCAAGATACATAAATCAAATTTTAACAGAATTGAAAAGTGAGATAGACACCTCCACATTTATAGTAGGAGACTTCAACACACCACTTTCGGAGAAGGACAGGACATCCAGTAAGAAGCTCAATAGAGACACGGAAGACCTGCTTACAACAATCAACCAACTTGACCTCATTGACTTATACAGAACTCTCCACCCAACTGCTGCAAAATATACTTTTTTTTCTAGTGCACATGGAACATTCTCTAGAATAGACCACGTATTAGGTCATAAAACAAATCTTTGCAGAATCCAAAACATCGAAATATTACAAAGCATCTTCTCAGACCACAAGGCAATGAAGCTAGAAATCAATAACAGAAAAACTAGGGAAAAGAAATCAAATACTTGGAAAATGAACAATACCCTCCTGAAAAAAGACTGGGTTATAGAAGACATCAAGGAGGGAATAAGGAAATTCTTAGAAAGCAACGAGAATGAAAATACTTCCTATCAAAACCTCTGGGACACAGCAAAAGCAGTGCTCAGAGGCCAATTTATATCGATAAATGCACACATACAAAAAGAAGAAAGAGACAAAATCAGAGAACTGTCCCGACAACTTGAACAAATAGAAAGTGAGCAACAAAAGAACCCATCAGGCACCAGAAGAAAACAAATAATAAAAATTAGAGCTGAACTAAATGAATTAGAGAACAGAAAAACAATTGAAAGAATTAACAAAGCCAAAAGCTGGTTCTTTGAAAAAATTAACAAAATTGATAAACCATTGGCTAGACTCACTAAAGAAAAACAGGAAAGGAAACTAAAAACCCGAATAAGAAACGAGAAGGATCACATCACAACAGAGCCAAATGAAATTAAAAGAATCATTTCAGATTACTACGTAAAATTGTACTCTAACAAATTTGAAAACCTAGAAGAAATGGATAAATTCTTGAAACAATACTACCTACCTAAACTAACACATTCAGAAGTAGAACAACTAAATAGACCCATAACAAAAAAAGAGATTGAAACGGTAATCAAAAAACTTCCAACAAAAAAAAGTCCTGGCCCAGACGGCTTCACTGCAGAGTTCTACCAAACCTTCAGAGAAGACTTAACACCATTACTATTGAAGGTATTTCAAAGCATAGAAAAAGGCGGAATACTACCCAACTCATTCTATGAAGCTACCATCTCCCTGATACCAAAACCAGGTAAAGACATTACAAAAAAAGAAAATTTTAGACCTATATCCCTCATGAACATAGATGCAAAAATCCTCAACAAAATTCTAGCCAATAGAATCCAACAACACATCAAAAAAATAATTCACCCTGATCAAGTGGGATTTATACCAGGTATGTAAGGCTGGTTTAATATCAGAAAAACCATTAATGTAATCCATCACATAAATAAAACAAAAGATAAAAACCACATGATCTTATCAATAGATGCAGAAAAGGCATTTGACAAAGTTCAACACCCATTTATGATAAAAACTCTTACCAAAATAGGAATTGAAGGAAAATTCCTCAACATAATAAAGGGCATCTATGCAAAGCCAACAGCCAATATCACTCTAAATGGAGAGAACCTGAAAGCATTTCCCTTGAGAACGGGAACCAGACAAGGATGCCCTTTATCACCGCTCTTATTCAACATCGTACTTGAAGTCCTAGCCAGGGCAATTAGGCTAGACAAAGAAATAAAGGGTATCCAGATTGGTAAGGAGAAAGTAAAGCTATCACTATTTGCAGACGACATGATCGTATACATGGAAAACCCCAAGGAATCCTCCAGAAAACTACTGAAACTAATAGAAGAGTTTGGAAGAGTCTCAGGTTATAAAATAAACATACAAAAATCACTTGGATTCCTCTACATCAACAAAAAGAACACCGAAGAGGAAATAACCAAATCAATACCATTCACAGTAGCCCCCAAGAAGATAAAATACTTAGGAATAAATCTTACCAAGGATGTAAAAGACCTATACAAAGAAAACTATAAAACTCTGCTACAAGAAATTCAAAAGGACATACTTAAGTGGAAAAACATACCCTGCTCATGGATAGGAAGACTTAACATTATAAAAATGTCTATTCTACCAAAAGCCATCTATACATATAACGCACTTCCAATCCAAATACCAATGTCATATTTTAAGGGGATAGAGAAACAAATCACTAATTTCATATGGAAGGGAAAGAACCCCCGGATGAGCAAAGCATTACTGAAAAAGAAGAAGAAAGTGGGAGGCCTCACTCTACCTGATTTCAGAACCTATTATACAGCTACAGTAGTCAAAACAGCCTGGTACTGGTACAACAACAGGCACATAGACCAATGGAACAGAATTGAGAACCCAGATATAAATCCATCCACGTATGAGCAGCTGATATTTGACAAAGGACCAGTGTCAGTCAATTGGGGAAATGATAGTCTTTTTAACAAATGGTGCTGGCATAACTGGATATCCATTTGCAAAAGAATGAAACAGGACCCATACCTCACACCATGCACAAAAACTAACTCCAAGTGGATCAAAGACCTAAACATAAAGACTAAAACGATAAAGATCATGGAAGAAAAAATAGGATCAACCCTAGGAGCCCTAATACAGGGCATAAACAGAATACAAAACATTACCAAAAATGATGAAGAGAAACCAGATAACTGGGAGCTCCTAAAAATCAAACACCTATGCTCATCTAAAGACTTCACCAAAAGAGTAAAAAGACCACCTACAGACTGGGAAAGAATATTCAGCTATGACATCTCAGACCAGCGCCTGATCTCTAAAATCTACATGATTCTGTCAAAACTCAACCACAAAAAGACAAACAACCCAATCAAGAAGTGGGCAAAGGAGATGAACACACATTTCACTAAAGAAGATATTCAGGCAGCCAACAGATACATGAGAAAATGCTCCCGATCATTAGCCATTAGAGAAATGCAAATTAAAACTATGATGAGATTCCATCTCACACCAACTAGACTGGCATTAATCCAAAAAACACAAAATAATAAATGTTGGAGAGGCTGCGGAGAGATTGGAACTCTCATACACTGCTGGTGGGATTGTAAAATGGTACAACCACTTTGGAAATCCATCTGGCGTTATCTTAAACAGTTAGAAATAGAACTACCATACAACCCAGAAATCCCACTCCTCGGAATATACCCTAGAGATACAAGAGCCTTCACACAAACAGATATATGCACACCCATGTTTATTGCAGCTCTGTTTACAATAGCAAAAAGCTGGAAGCAACCAAGATGTCCGTCAACGGATGAATGGGTAAATAAATTGTGGTATATTCACACAATGGAATACCACGCATCGATAAAGAACAGTGACGAATCTCTGAAACATTTCATAACATGGAGGAATCTGGAAGGCATTATGCTGAGCGAAATGAGTCAGTTGCAAAAGGACAAATATTGTATCAGACCACTATTATAAGATCTTGAGAAATAGAAAAAACTGAGAAGAACACATACTTTTGTGGTTACAAAGGGGGGAGGGAGGGAGGGAGGGAGAGGGCTTTTTATTGATCAATCTGTAGATAAGAACTGCTGTGGGTGAAGGGAAAGACAACACTCAATACAAGGAAGGTCAGCCTAATTGGACTGGACTAAAAGCAAAGAGGTTTCCGGGATAAAATGAAAGCTTCAAAGGTCAGCGGAGCAGGGGCTGTGGTCTGGGGAACTTGGTTTGAGGGGACTTCTAAGTCAACGGGCAAAATAATTCTATTATGAAAACACTCTGCATCCCACTTTGAATTGTGGCACCTGGTGTCCTAAATGCCAACAAGCGGCCCTCTAAGATACATCAGTTGGTCTCAACCCACCTGGAGCAAAGGCAAAGGAAGAACACCAAGGTCACACGACAACTAAGAACCCAAGAGACAGAAAAGGCCACATGAACCAGAGACCTACATTATCCTGAGACCAGAAGAACTAGTTGGTGCCCGGCCACAATCAATGTCTGCCCTGACAGGGAGCACAACAGACAACTCCTGAGGGAGCAGGAGACCAATGGGACACAGTCCCCAAATTCTCATGAAAAGACCATACCTAATGGTATGACTGCGACTAGAGGAATCCCAGAGACAATGCTCCCCAGAACTTCTGATGGCACAGGACAGGAACCATCCCCGAAGACAAATCATCAGGCATGAAAAGGACTGGTCAGTTGGGGGGAGAGAGATGCTGATGAAGAGTGAGCTAATTAAATCAGGTGGACACTGGAGAGTGTGTTGGCAACTCTCGACCGGAGGGGGGATGGGAAGATAGAGAGAGAGGGAAGATGGCAAAATTGGCACGGAACGAGAGACTGAAAGGGCTGACTCAATAGGGGGAGAGCAAGTGGGAGAAGGGAGTAAGATGTATATAAACCTACATGTGACAGACTGATTGGAATGGTAAATGTTCACTTGAAGCTTAATAAAAATTAATTAAAAAAAAAAAAGATTTGCTATGATGTAGTGAGGAAGCACTTGACAAAGGAATTTTAAAGTTCATCTGAAACAACATATTGGCAACCCTATAAAGAACATTAAAAAAAAAGAATGAAGAATGACTTGTCTTACTACGTATTTATAAGTTATAATAATTAAAACAATTTCACACTAGACCCTCCATAAAAATTGACAACAAAGTACCCCTGAAATAGACCCTAGAAAAATAACTATACATATAATAATAACAACTCAAAGGCAAAAGTAAGAATTAAACCACAGAATGCAATAAATGGGAATAGTATAGCTAATTATTCGGGAAAGAATGATTTTCTCACATCAAATGACAGCCTAAAGTAAACTAACGAAGATTAAAAATTGAATAAAGCTTTAACGAAATACAGGCGAACAGCTACATGATCTTATGAAGGGTAAGAGTAACCATAAAAGCAGTAGAAACAATCACAAAAGTAACAATAAAATATCTGAAGAATCAAAATAACTATAAACAAAATTAAAAGACAAAGAATAAACAAATTTGGGAAAATATTTCCAATAAATATGATGGACAAGTGGTTAGCATCTTTAAAATATAAAGAGTTCATTAAATTAATAAGAAAATATTAAAACCTCAATAAGTAGGTAAAAGGCACAAATTGACAATTCACAAAAAAAGAGATACAAGTGAATAATAAACGTAAGAAAACTGTCCAACTTTATAAATAATCTAAGAAACTATAAGGCAAAGAGATAACCTTTTTTTAATTATAAAGTCAGCATAAAGAAAAAAACAAACAGCTATGGTTCAAGTACAATATTATGGAAAATTTTATATATATTCTGGGTGGCAATATAAATTGATAAAATATTTTTAGAAAAAATTCCCTTAATATTCAAGAAGTTACTAACCAAGAGAGACCTACATAAATGGGTAAACATACCACGTTTATGGATTGGAAGATCTAACATTGGGAAAATGTCAATGCTACCCAAAGCAATCTATAGATATAATATCATCCTGATCCAAAACCCAACATTCTGTAACAAAATGGAAAAACTAATAGTCTCCAACTTTACATGGAAAGGAAAGAGGCTCCAGATAAGTAAAGCATTATTGAAAAACAACAACAAAGAGGAGGCCTCATACTTCCTGATCTCAGAACTTACTATGCTGCTGTTGTTGTCAGGTGCCATTGAGTGGGTTCCAACTCATAGCGACCCTATGTACAACAGAATGAAACATTGCCCAGTTCTGCGCTATCCTCACAATTGTTGTTATGCTTCAGCCCATTGTTGCAGCCACTGCGTCAATCCATCTCCTTGAGGGTCTTCCTCTTTTTTTGCCGACCCTCTACTTTACCAAGCATGATGTCCTTCTCCAGGGACTGATCCCTCCTGATAACATGTCCAAAGCATGTGAGACAAAGTCTTGCCATCCTTGCTTCTAAGGAACATTTTGGTTGTACTTCTTCCAAGACAGATCTGTTTGTTCTTCAGCAGTCCATGGTATATTCAATATTCTTCGTCAACACCACAATTTAAAGGCATCAATTCTTCTTCAGCCTTCCTTATTCGTTGTCCAACTTTCACATGCATATGAAGCAACTGAAAACACCATGGCTTGGATCAGGCGCACTTTAGTCCTTAAAGTGATATCTCTGCTCTTCAACACTTCACTATACTTTACGTGCAGCCACAATAACCAAAACAATCTGGTACTGGTACAATGACAGACACACAGACCAATGGAATAGGACTGAGAACCCAGAAGTAAATTCATCCAGCTATGGAGAGCTGATCGTCAACAAAGGGTCTTTGTCTTATAAGAGGCTCATGTACGCTTCAGGGTTGGAGATTCATCTGGTTTATTCATTCATCCTCTCATTTCAACAGTCGTCTTCCTGAGTGCCTACTATGTTCCATGTATAAGCATAAAACCAAAAACCAAACTCGTTACCGTGGAGTCGATTCCGACTCATAGTAACCCTACAGGACAGAGTACAACTGCCCCAGAGGGTTTCCAAGGAGCAGCTGGTGAATTTGAACTGCCAACCCTTTAGTTAGCAGCTGAGCTCTTAACCACTGTGCCACCAGGGCTCCCAGAAATGAGGAAGGCAGGGTGGAAATGGGGAGAGTGCTGACACATTACGGAAATAGCAACCAATGTCCCAGAACAATTTGTGTGTGAATTGTTGAATGGGAAACTAATTCGTTGTGTAAAATTTCACCTACGACGTAATACAAGGTTCAAAAATAAGAAGATACTAAAGAAATTCACGCTCCTTAACTGAAATTTCTCATGTAGGAACCTATCCCCTCAAAATAGAAATCTGGCAGATTTGAGTACAAAAATATCTGATAACATTGCTGTTTTTATAGCAAAAAAATGGGGCATGATTTAAATGGCCACTAACAGAATAGTTAAATAAACTATAATACTAATTAGTACAGTACAGTATGGATTTGATAAAAAATGTATGCAGTCATTAAAAATATTTTAAAAGACATTTAATGATGTTGGTTTGACATTTCCTACAAATATGCATAAATAAAAGATACTCACCCTTGGAATAATGTAGGGTAGGTAAATTTCAAGACAGACAGGACATACTGAAAAACAAATGACAAATTAATGGACATTTCAAATTACAGAGAATTGATAGACCATATAATCAGAGAAATTCCTACTGAAGAACGACATAAGTGCACTCAAGTTTCAAAAAGGCGGTTGTTGTTGTTAGCTGCTGCTGAGTTGGTTACTCATGGCGACCCCATGTGTGTCAGAGTAAGAACTGCTGCACAGGGTTTTCAATGGCTGTGACCTTTCAAAGCAGATTGCCAGGCCTGTCTTCTGAGGTGCCTCTGGGTGGGTTCAAACCGCCAACCTTTCAGCTAGTAATCAAGTGTTTACCCATTTGTGCCATTCAGAGATTCCTAAAAAGGCCTTTATTCCCACCAAAAAAAAAAAACACAACTAGGGAAAAAAATTACCTTCTAAGACAAACTAAAGAGTGTGGGCTACTTTTCCCTAGGGCCATCAGAGCCTTACAACTATTGGGAGCTGAAAATTTGCTGGGGAATGGAGGTTGGCACCATGAACATAGAGAAACACAGGGCTGGGTCCAATGCTGCAGATGCCCAAACGCTCAGCATGTTCCCAGGCCCCAGAAACGTCATGTTGTGACTGCAGCATCTCCAGAGAAAATCGGACAGGCCCCTGGGTACAGTGTGTCTTCTCAGCAGTATCCACTGTATCTATCATTCAGTTCATCATTTAGTTTGGCTTTTGCATTCTGAGGGGGGTTTTTTTTTCTAATGAATTTAGCTTGAATGACTTATAAATTTTGCTGTATTTTGGCATTTTAAGGATTTTTTAAAACCAACCCAGCTAAGGTCAATTTGTATTTCTATTATGTCTTTTGATCAAAGTTACAGCACTTTACGAATGGGGACCTGTACTGGGTCATTCTGGGTATCTTTTTCTATTTTTCTACTATTGAGTACTTTAAAAAATTTTTTAAACTCTGAAACCATTAGTTTTAGTCAAGGACTGCACTGATTCTTCAAATGATCTAAAAAAAAATGGAGCGGACTGGTATTGGACAAGTTTACGTATCTTTTTTCCCCCTGTGGGGTAGCCTACATAGCATTTCCCTTGTATGAGCTCCTGAATGTCACAATTATGGCTGTCTGTGCTCTGTTCTATATTTATTCAGAAATGGACTTTCATTCTTCACTGAAGTCTATTTACTCACATAATTCAATGTGTCCCTCCCCACTTTTCTCTGATATTTTCACCCTAAAATGTAGAAAGGATTAAGGGAGCCCCAGGGTCATGGCCTGGACAACTCTTCATAGCCTTCATTAAGATACCAAGTATTTATTTAGTTTATTGTGTGCTTAGCCTTGTCCTAGATACTGAAAAAAAAACTGAAGGAGATACAAAATCCTTGAATCTCACCTCACCTTGTTAAAGAACAGTGGAAAAAAAAAAAAAAACTGTAATCCAAGTCCTAAAATTTCTCCTTTCAGCAAATCCTCATGTCACTGGAAAGTGCTGCTCCAAGCAAAATGCTATATGGCAGAACAACAAGACCCTAGTTCTGTGTGTTTCCCAGGGGAAAAGAAGGAATCACTTGGGAACCACTGAAAATCCATTGCCTTCAAGTCAATTACAACTCATAGCAGCCCTATAGGACAGACTAGAACAGCCCCACAGGGTTTTCAGGGGTGTGATCTTTACAGAAGCAGACTGCCATGTCTTTCCCCCACGAAGTAGCTGGCAGGTTCAATCTGCCAACCTTTCAGTTAGCAGCCGAGCTCTTAACTATTGTACCACCAGGGCTCCTTGGAACCTTTGAAAGGAGAAGAGAAGCTGACTTTGCCTCCAGGCTAACCATTGAAGAACTATGAGAGGAAGAAGATAAAGCAGCTAGCTGTCTGGTCTCCAGGTTACTGTTGGTAACTCCCACAGGACAAGAAACTCAGGGCCTAGGCTCTCCTAGAAATGCCACAGAGCTAGGAAAGCAAGATGCAGTGTGATGGGTCACTCTTGTGTGGTCTTTCCAGCTATGGTCTTGTAACTCCCACCCAAGTGATTGGGCACGACTATGTGATAAGGTAATTGTGGTGGATTGGAAACCCTGGTAGCATAGTGGTTAAGAGCTATGTCTGCTAACCAAAAGGTTGGTAGTTCGAATCCACCAGGCGCTCCTCGGAAACTCTATGGGGCAGTTCTTTTCTGTCCTATAGGGTCGCTGTGAGTTGGAATTGACTCGACGGCAATGGGTTTTTTTGGTAGAGGGATTAGTCAGTTTTGCTGTCCCCACTAGGCTTGAAATGAGCCACCCAAAGGCTAGAAAGAGAAGATTCCACCACCACCAAGGAAGAACAGCCAGGATCCAGGATCTCTGCACTAAGAGAGCCAGAAGACAGAGAGACAGAGCTCGAGAAGTGGCTGCAGAGACCCGGCAGCAGGAGACAGTGTGATGGGCTTCCCAGCCCGAGAAGAGAGAAAACTGAGTGCCTTTGGGCAAAGGCCTAGGGCCAGGGAGAGGTGTCCCTGTGAGCAGGGCTGAGAAGAGGCTGTCCTGATAGAAGAGCTGTATCCTGAGTGGTCCTGAGCTTGAAATGCAGCTGTTATTTCCCTTATAAACCCCATAATCGTAAGTACTGTCTGTGAGTTCTGTGTGGCCATTGCAATGAATTCTCAAACCCAGCAGAGAAGCAGAGAGTGCTGTGGGAGAGACGAATGGTGCCAGAAATGGTAAAGCTGACGCAGACAGGAGGCATGTCTGACCTCCTCCTCATAGGAAACAGCCTTGGGCTATTCATCTTGAGTCTCCTTTCCCCCTTGTGAACTTAGAGGAGGTCAGACACTGCCCCTATGCTGTTTCTACACTAGAACTCAAGGGTGAGGTGCTTTTTCCTCCCTCTTTACCTATCGTAGTTTCCTTTCACACTCACTTGCTGTTTCACGTTTCCAACAAAAATCATTCACTCATTTAAATAGTAGAAGGGATGTATAAGATTTTTAAAAATGAATTTCCTTTCTAGAAACACAGAGAACAGTTCAAGGAGAAAACTATACTGATAAATACGGAAATAAGGAAACTATCATTTTTTATCATAGAGTATTCCAAATAGTGGAAGAGAGCTTTCTCTATTCTAGACAAGAAATCCTCACTAATTCAAAACATAAATAATTTGGCAAAGACTAGATGCAGGACAATATGTTTGTGGAGTGTCTCCTACACAAGTCTCTTCCTACATGGCCTTTGATCCCGCCATGAGGCAGCAGCAGAACCCAGCCTTGGCTGCCTGAACGATGTATGATTGTCCCGGCTGAGAAGATGAATCAACAGCAAAGTCCAAGCTTCTAAGAGTTACAACATTCCTCACCAGAGGCCTCTTATGAACAACTCACTCTCCTAGCGCTGCCTGGGCCTCACATCTCTCCACCCCTCTTGGTTCCACCTCCTTCTTCCTCTGTATAATCTCCTCGGTCTCCACTTCTTTTCTACCTTCTGCTGTTCTTATCCTACTCTCTCCATTCAGGTCTGACACTTCCCAACAGCCCTAAGCCAAAGCATTCCAAATAATCATGAAAAATGTTTAAATCCTGAGGGTCTACAGGAATCTATGATTTCTACTACTTAGATTATATGTTCCTGCAGACATGACAATTTAATTTTATCTAGCACTGTGAGCTGCCACCCATGTGTCAGTTTGTCATACTGTGGTTGCTTGCATGTTGCTATGGTGCTGGAAGCTATGCCACCGGTATTCCAAACACCAGCAGGGGTCACCCGTGAAGGACAGGTTTCAGTGGAGCCTTCTAGACTAGAACAGGCTGGAAGACAGGCCGAGCGATCTACTTTAGCCAACGAAAACTGTATAACTCACAATATTACCCAACATAGCCCCCTAGGTTGGAAAAGACACCAAATACACAATGGCTGCAACAATGGACATCACATCAATGATCATGAAGATAACACAGGACACGGCAACATTTCATTGTACACAGGATTGTCATGGGTCGGGGCTGACTCAACAGCAAGTAATAAGAACAAGCACCCTGAGGCATTATGCACGTGGAAGGGATTCAGTCTTTAGTACACAGATTATAAAATGGTGTGGTGCCCCAACAGATATAAACATAACTTCACAAATGCGGATGTATATCCAGAGGGGGCATAAATTTCTGTGAACTAAACACTATGTGCCTGTTGGATTTTTTTGCTTAGATATACATTTGTTTATTTTTCTGACCAATGCCTTGGCTTGTGGACTTCATAAAAGACGTGTTACTTTGCCCCTTCTGAATATTATATGGAAATAAAAAGCAGGTTAGTCTGTTTTAAAGCAAAACATTGTCAATAGATCCATCAGGTGAGCTAAACAAATTAGAATGGTTGAGTAAAAAGGGCATTTCACAATTTCACATATTCCTGAATTGGTGCCACAAAAGACCAAGATTCTATCTTCTTTTAGCTTAGCTACCTGTCCCCCGTGAAGAAAAAACAAGTCTGTTAAAAGCTAATTACTGTGTCATACACTAAGAGAAAGATCATCTTTCCTTCCTCCCTCTCTTTCTTCTTTCATTCCGCAGTAACTACCACTTACCTTATTGAGTATTTGCTACCACCACTTTGGGCACTAGTCCAACCACTCTACAAACATTATTTCAATTAATCTTCACAGAAACCCTTTGAAGAAGGTTTTTTTTTAATCCCATTTTAAAGATTATAAGATGCAGATTTAGAGAGATTAAATACCAAAGCCAAGTGGGTGGAGCTGGGATGCAAACCCATTGCTGCTTATCAGCAAGGCTGTATTAATAGATCTTCTAAGCTCCATCACCAGAACTGACATCAACTGGAGGGAGGGGGAGGGCTCAGGAGTATCCTGTGAATAGACCCAGGACAGGCACAAATGCTAAGATAGAAAGTATGAGAAATGCAACAACAGCTTTTTTTAAGAGCCCAATGTGTGTGGGTAATAGGTACTCTAAAGTGGGAATAGGTGGTCCTGAGCAGTATCAATTCTGGCCAAGCCTGAGCCCAGGACAAGAGATGATGGCCCACCCACGTCCACAGCATTTCCATGCATGATACCAAACCCAAGGCCAGCTGCCCCCTCCTCACAAAGGAAAAAACCACCACCAACTCCGATTTACCAGTGATCCCCAACCTTTGTCAAGCACCACCTCTTTTCTGCCTCCTCATAAAAAGGGTTTTCTGACATTATTTTACATTAAAAATTAACTTTACGTTTTACTTTTAAAGATAACTCCACTAAAACCTCTTGAATAGGTCAGAAGTGCCTGGTATGAGGACATATTATTAAGCACAGGTTTGGAAATCAGTGGTGTGACAGGAGATGGAGTAATGTATTTAAAGACTCCTGGAACCTGGTGGGATTCTGGGGGAGGGGCGTGCCTAGAGAAGAAGGCAGGGTGTGTCTGATTTCTTCTCCCACTAGTCTTCCTTCCCGAGGAAACTGAAGCCAATTTTCTTTCCCTTAACAGTAGTCCACAGCCCCAAATTAAGTTCACTGGAATTCGCCAGTCAGAAGATCCTATTTCCCAGGTGATGGACAGGGTGCTTTACAGGGAGTGAAACAGGGACTCTACAATCCAACAAATCTGACCTAAAGCACAGAGTCGGTTTCTTCTCCACCCATATCAGGAAAAGATAAGAAGCTGGAAGCTGCATTTGTACACGTATGTCGGACTCATATCTCCCACGTGCCATAGCCTCCCCGGGCCCGCCTCCCCTCACCTTATTCATCAGGTAAGAAGCCAGGAAGCAGGCACAAAAGGTGAGGCCAGCCAGGGACCTCCTCAAACACATCTGTCAACTCGCTCCCCTGCCCGGGGAGTGGCGGTGCCCACCCAAGCAAGCCCCGCCACAGCAGAAACCCGACGGGCGGGGCCCGCGCCGAGGATCTCTTTGCGCCGAACTCCACCAATCAGAGCCGGGACCGCCCTCCCCCCGTCCCGGCTCCTGCCTCTTTAAAGGGGCCGCGCCTCCCAGAGCCACAGTCCCGGGGCGGATGGGGAAGGCGCTGACCTGGCAGCTTGGTAGTGGGGAAGAAACAGGGTGGGCGGGAGTCAGGCCTCCGACCGCCTGTAGAGAAAGGTTGGACCGTAGTCGTTGTCTTCTGAAAGTCGTAGGAGAGAAAGAAAACAGTTTACAAAAGAGTTCACAACGTCCCATTACTGCTTAACGAAAAATGTTCGTAGTTATCTCTAAACGGTGAGACCGAAATGATGCTTGTGCTTTTTGTGAATTTTCCACATTGAATCTGTATGAATTTTGCAATCACACAAAAAAATGCTTAACACCCACCCAAGTGACCATCTGCAGTACCCAGTCGCCTAATTTTGAATGACCACCCCCCACACGCAAAAAAAAAGAAACAAAAAAAGAAATGATTGTAACGAGTCAAAGGGGTCCATGGTTAGCACTCAAGTACTAGCAGGAAGGGTGACAGTTGGAACCTACCCAGAGGCACCTCGGAAAACAGGCCTGGTGATCTCTCACCACCTTGAAAACCTGTGGCGCGCAGTGCTACTCTGACACACGTGCGGTCACCGTGAGTCAGAATTGACTCTGCTCGGGGGCAACTGACAAGGCATATAGAACGGTGATGTATATGAAAAAAATATATTAATCACCTCTACGTTCCTCTTAACCATTATTACCGGCCAACTAACCAATTAATAGCTCCTAATTTTTTTTTTTTTAATAGAAGCCTGGAAACCCCTGGTGGCTAGTGGTTAAGTGCTACGGCTGCTAACCAAGAGGTTGTCAGTTCGAATTCGGCAGGCGCTCCTTGGAAACTCTATGGGGCAGTTCTACTCTGTCCTATAGGGTCGCTATGAGTTGGAATCGACTCGATGGCAGTGGGTGCTGTGTGTGTGCTGAATAGAAGCCTGGAAACCCTGGTGGTGTAGTAGTTAAGAGGTATGGCTGCTAACTGAAAAGGTCTGAAGTTCAAATCCACCAGGTCCTCCTTGGAAACCCTATGGGGCAGTCCTACTCTGTCCTATAGACTCACTATGAGTCGGAATTGACTCAACGGCAATGAGTTTGTTTTTTAATAGGAGCCCTGGTGGCTCACTGGTTAAGAGCTCAACTGCTAACCAAAGGGTCTGCAGTTCAAATCCACCAGTCGCTCCTTGGAAGCTCTATGGGTCAGTTCTATTCTGTCCTACTGGGTCGCTATAAGTTCAGTCCATTCAAACTTCTAATGACTCTATAGGGAAAAGTAAAACTACCCCATAGGGTTTCCAAGGCTGTAATCTTTACGGAAGCAGACTGTAGGGACACAAGATTTCATCATAGCCGCGCTCTGGTCAAAGCAGGCCCTTGGCTATGGTCCTAGAAATGGTCCCAATCGGTCCAAGCCGATGAGAAGCGGCCGGGGTCTTAGGACAACAGCTCTCGTCCTTGGAGCCAGGAAAAACAGCTCTCATTAGCCTTGGGCACATGAGAAGAAGCCGCCCTCGCTTGAGTTTGATTATGCTTAACTCCTAGATCTTAGGAAAACAGCTGCATGCATCTTTTGTTTTCTGTTTCCCCTTTAAATTTCTCTGCCTCTTTGGCTTGGCACGGAAAATACTCCAGCGGCTGCCACTACAGAGAGCAACTGCTTGCCCATGTAAGTTTCCCTGAATAAAAGTATGGATCTGGAAAGGGCTATATGTCAGTTCTTCGGATTATCTTCCAGGACACATAGTGAGGGTCTTTCCTTGCTGGGGCTGTCCTCCAACACAGACTGTCACGTCTTTCTTCTGCTGAGAGGCTAGTGGGTTCCAACCGTTGGCGTTTCCATTAGCAGCCAAGGGCTTGACCACTGCCCCACCAGGACCCGTGGTTAATAAAATTGAGGAAATTAAGCCTCCTCAAGGTCTGTTTGGGGCCCTGGTGGGGCACTAGTTAAGAGCTCGACTGCTAACAAAAGACTGGCAGTTCGAATCCACCAGCAGGCAGTTCTACTCTGTCCTGTTGTTGTTGTTAGGTGCCCTGGAGTCAGTTCCAACTCACAGCGACCCTAAGTACAACAGAATGAAACACTGCCTGATCCTGCATCATCCTCACAATCATTGTTATGCTTGAACCCATTGCAACTGTGTCAGTCCATCTCCTTGAGGGTCTTCCTCTTTTTCACTGACCCTTCACTTTGCCAACCATGATGTCCTTCTCCAGGGATGGATCCCTTCTGATAACATGTCCAAAGTACGTGTGATTTAGTCTTGCCTTCCTTGCTTCTAACGAGCATTCTGGTTGTACTTCTTCCAAGACAGATTTGTTCATTCTTTTAGCAGTCCATGGTATAGTCAATATTCTTTGCCAACACCACAATTCAAAGGTGTCAATTCTTCTTCGGTCTTCCGTATTCATTGTCCAGCTTTCACATGCTTATCAGGCGATTGAAAACACCATGGCTTGGGTCAGGTGCATCTTAGTCTTCAAGGTGACATCTTTGCTTTTCAACACTTTAAAAAGATCTTTTGCAGCAGATTTGCCCAATGCAATGCGTCTTTTAATTTCTCGACTGCTGCTTCCATGGGTGTTGATTAGGGATCCAAGTAAAATGAAATTCTTCACAACTTCAATCTTTTCTCCATCTATCATGATGTTGCTTATTGGTCCAGTTGTGAGGATTTTTGTTTTATTTATGTTGAGGGGTAAGTCATACAGAAGGCTGTGGCCTTGTTGATCTTCATCAGTAAGTTCTTCAAGTTCTCTTCACTTTCAGCAAGCAAGGTTGTGTCATCTGCATAATGCAGGTTGTTAATGAGTCTTCCTCCAATCCTGATGCCCCATTCTTCTTCACATAGCCCAGCTTCTCAGATTATTTGCTCAGCATACAGATAAAACAGGCATGGTGAAAGAATACAACAGTGACACACACCTTTCCTGACTTTAAGCCACACAGTATCCTCTTGTTTTGTTCAAACAACTGCCTCTTGACCTATGTACAGGTTCCTCTTGAGCACAATTAAGTATCCTTGAATTCCTGTTCTTCACAAAGTTATCAGTAATTATGGATAACTCTGTCCTACAGGGTTGCCATGAGTCAGAATCGACTCAACAGCAACAGGTTTTGTTTTGGTTTGGGTTTTTTTTTTTTTGGTTTTGAGGTCTATTTGGCTATAAAACCAACCAAACAAACAAAAAAAGCAAACCCCTTGCCGTCAAGTGGATTCCAATTCTTAGCGACCCTATAGGACAGAATAGAAATGCCCCCATAGAGTTTCCAAGGAGCGCCAGGTGGATTCAAACTGCCAACCTTTTGGTTAGCAGCCACAGCATCTAACCGCTATGTCACCTGGGTATAGAGTTCTGTAATCTCAATCCCAGGTCTGATCTCATTACTAACTTTATAGTCAAAGACATAAAAAGCCATTTTAAATAAATTGTTGATTTGGTGCTGCAGTGGTTAAGCGCTCAGCTGTTAACAGAAATGTTGGCAGTTTAAACCCACCAGCTGCTCCATGGGAGAAAGATGTGGCAGTCTGCTTCCATAAAGATTACAGCCTTAGAAACCCTAGGGGCAGTTCTACTGTGTCCTATAGGGTCACTATGAGTGAGAATCAGGGCTTCCAACTGGTTCGAATTGGTTCCATCATGGCCGAACTGGAACAGACCCAGGTTTTTACAATTTGGGTGATCTGGAATGATAACCAGAACAGGAAAAATTAGTATGAAGCCCTGGAATGGGAAACTCAAATGAGGTGTAGTGAGCCCTTTCGGGAGTCTATGCGTGAGACTGGATTATTGGCAGACTGTGGAGAGTGACATATATTCAAAGCTGTGCAGTCTGCTGCCCTCTTTGAGTTGGGCACCGCTGTTTCCAACTCTGCTCAAAATCCAATGAGCAAGAGATTTGGTTAGTAGGCAATGCTTACTCTGCCCTTGTTTTCTAGCAGGGCTTCAACTCATAATATTTCCCATTCTGGTTTGTGTTCCAGTTCACCCAAATTTTAAAAAATTCGAATCTGTTTCAGTTTGGATTCCTCAACCACGACTGAACTGAGAAGAACGGGTTCAAAGTCCTGGTTGGAATCGCCTCGACTGCAACAGGTATGTTTCATAAATAAATGGAATCATGCAATATGTGACCTTTTGTGTCTGGCTTCTTTATTTTTTTTTATTGTGCTTTTGGTGAAAGTTTACAGCTCAAGTTAGTTTCTCCTACAAAAATGTATGCACACATTGTTATGCGACCCTAACTGCTATCTCTATGAAGTGACCACAGATTCCTCCTTTCTATCTTGAATTTCCCACGTCCATTCAATCAGCTCCTGTCCCTTTCTCCTTCTCATCGTGCCTCTGGACAGGAGCTGCCCATTTAGTCTCGTGTATCTACTTGAACTAAGAAGCACACTCTTCATGAGTATCATTTTATGTCTTATAGTTCAGGTATCCTTTGCTTGAAGAGTTGGCTTCGGGAATGGTTTTAATTCTGCGTTAACAGAGAGTCCAGGGACCATGTTTTCTGGGGTTTGTCCAGTCCTAGTCAGACCATTAGGTCTGATCTTTTTACTGGAATTTGAGTTCTGCACCCTACTTTTCTCCTGTTCCATCGGGGACTGTCTGTTGTGTTCCTTGTCAGGGTGGTCACTGGTGGTAGCCAGGCAGCATCTAGTTCTTCTGGTCTCAGGCTGATGGAGTCTCTGGTTTATGTAGCCCCTTTTGTCTCTTGGGTGTGTCTGGCTTCTTTAACTTAGCATAATGCATTCAAGTTTCATCTATGTGGTGGCATACATGTATCAGTACTTCATTTCTTTTAACGGCTGAATAATATTCCATTCTATGTATATGCCACATTTTGTTTATCCATCCATCTGTTGATGGTCATTTGAATTGTTTCCACCTTTTGGCTATTGTGAACCATTCTGCTGTGAACACTGGTATACAAATAGGCATCCTTGTTTTAAATTCTTTTCGGTATATACCTAGGAGTGGAATTGCTGGGTCATATGGTTAAGCACTTGACTACTAGCTGAAAGGCTAGCAGTTCAAACCTACCCAGAGGTGCCTCAGAAGACAGGCCTGGTGATCTGCTTCCAAAAGGTCACAGCCTTGAAAACTCTGCAGAGCAGTTCTACTCTGCACACATGGGGTCGCCATGAGTTAGAATCGCCTTGCCAGCAACTAACAACAAGGACATGGTAATTCTACACTTAACTTGTTTTTATTAGAGAAATATACACACAACAAAATATGCATTTCATCAATTTCTACATGTACACTTCCGTGTGTGCTTTAACTTTTTGAGGAACCACCACAGAGGCTGCACCATTTTACATTTCCACCAGCAATCCACAAGTTTCCAATTCTCCCACATCCTCCCTAACGCAGCATTTAGCCCACTTTCAACTCCTTAGTTCCATCATGCCCTTTCTGCCACTAAACTTCTCTGCTCCAAAAAAAAACAAACCAAACCCACTGCCATCAAGTTGATTCTGACTCGTAGCGACCCCGTAGGGTTTCTAAGGCTGTAAATCTCTGTGGAAGTAGGCTGCTACATCTTTCTCCTGCAGAGCCGCTGGTGGTTTCAAATTGCCCACCTTGCAGTTAGCAGCCGAGTGCTTAACCACTGCCCCACCAGAGCTCCTTTCTCTACTCCAGCTTTATCAAAATCTCCTGTCCCTTGACTCCCTACATTCTTCCTAAAAGTCACCTTTTTTATTTCCTTCAATAGCCACTAGAGACCGCATGCTTCATTATGTGTGATTTTGAAGTCCCAGAACCTCAGTCTCCTAATCCATAAAATGGGATAACAATACCCCTATAAATTATTTCAAGGACCAAATGAGCTAATGTATTTAAAGTACTTAATACTTATGTAAGCAATACTTAATTACACAGTAAGTGCTCAATAAATTTCTATTTCTGGCCCATATTTTTTCTTATAAACTCCAGGTTGCCTACCAGCCGTTTTTAACAGCCTTCATTCAGTTTGTTCATTCACAAATATTTATTGAGTGCTTATTATATGCCAACACCATGCTGTGAACAAAATAAACATGGTCCCTGCTCTCATGGACAACAAAGAAAAAAAGGGCAAATAAATGTGTATTTACAAATTTTGATAAGTGCTATATAGAAAAATGTAGCATGTCCAAAATTAACTTTATTATCCTCTCTCCAATCAAGGCTTCAGGCACCACCATTCATCCAGTCAACCAAGTCAAAAAAGCAGAAGTCATCTTAGACTCCAGGACCTCCACTTAGATGCCTCACCTCCCATGCCACCCTGCCCTCACCCAGCACTGTCCAACACCAGAAACCAAAACACAAAAACAAAATTTTGGAAGAGAAGTGAAAGCAACATTGGAATATTCGAAGTCGCCTTAAAGAAAAAAAAAAAAAAGTTTCTGAGACCTGAAATTAGACTGAAGGTATTAACACATTTAAAGATGTGCCCATGAACAACAGATGTCCAGGTGACTCTCATCCTCAGTGAACAGAGAGGTTTTCCAGTCTCCAGCCTCACAACTCTCCAGTCTACCCTTCACAGCTGTCAGAATTCTCTTTCTAATAAGCAAATCTGAAGATACGATTGTCCTCGTTTAATGACTCCTTATGGTCTAAACTCTGGAGTCCTTGGTCCTGGGCTTGCTACATTCTGCAACCCAATCTTGTACTTTGCTCCCCTGTTGAACCCTAGGTCTGGCCATGCCAAACCACTTGCCCTTTTCCAATACATGCTGTACGTATACAGCCGCCCTCTGGTGGAAGCCCCCACTTCCCTTACAACCTGTCTGATTCCTGATCACTTTGCAAGACTCAGCTCAAGTGTCGCCTACTCTAATGAGCCTTTCCCGAAAATTTGGTAGAGCTGATGTCTCCCTACCTTACATTCTACTGGGTCCTGCACATGCTTCTATGATAGTATCTTTAGCACTTAATTACTACTTGCATGTTTACGACTTCAAGGTCCACGAGGACAGGTACCTGTTTTTATTCAGATTTGTCACCCCAATGCTAGTCATTTTAGAAAACACTCAGTAAAAATTCATTGAATAAATGATCTAAAAAGAATATCCAGATCCTTCTACTTTCAACTTCTGATCCCTCAGTCGCACATTCTTGTCACACACTGTAACTAAGCCTTTCCTTCTGACCTACTCTCTTCCTTTTTTATTTTTTCTTTTGAAACTCTTGGCTAATTTATTAGAAGATTCCAATAACTTGTCTAGGTCATCCTCTCGTCTTATCTCCTTTTATCTAAAGTCATGAGGTCCATTTAATTTCTGGTTCTACCCATTTTTCTTCAACTACATATGTATGTTACCCCATTGGGTTCCGTGCCCCAGAGCAGTTGAGCCAATGAAATGTGCTCCAAGTCAGAAAGAGTGAGAAAGTTTATTCAGGAGATGTATACGTGATCGGGGACCCGGCAGTCTCCGTGGAGTCCTGAAGAGCAATTTAGAGCTTATATATTATTTTGGCAAGGATTACTTAATGTTTTTAAGCACATAGCCCACAGATGGTCATATACATCACAAAACAACTACAAAAAACTCTTCATTAAACTAAAGATATGCATGTTGGACATGTGGACTCTAATCTGTATGTTTGTAACAGGCTGGAAAAACTTGCATAAGAATCTCTCGGCTAGTGGAGCTGGCCAAGTCCACTCTGACTAGATGAGGTACAAGAAAGAAAGTTGCAGATCAAAAGCCCCAGGCAGCCTTCCTTGCTGCTGTCTTACAGGCAGAAGGCTGTTTCTCAAGAGAACAAAGAAGAGGAGAGAGACCAAGGCCCCAAGAGCGGAGAGAGCTCCGCACCCCTTTGGAAGAGACCAGCGCTGCTGGTGCAATAAAAAATGTTTAGAAATTACTTAGAGCATCATTATGGTGTTAGTTATGTCTAGCTCTCAATCGCCCATTTTGAATAGGAGAAAACATGTTGCAAAGTATTAGGGTCACATGTATCTCAATAATTTATCATTTGAATACTAAGGGGGAACACGATTTCCACACATATCTGCAGTATGGACATTTGTCAAGCACAGGTCTTTATCCCATATATATAGTTTTGCCTGATTTTAGTTTGGATTATTTAGAGGATTCAGAACATGTTCTGACCTGGGATGGGAAGAGGATAAGGACTGTGTGCTAATGGAAACCAAGGTCATTATCCCAGGAATCTCAAGTATGGACAGTTAGGGATCCTGGCTCAGGACTGCCATTTAGGGAAAACGGTGTTATTCAGTGTGCATTTCTAGAACGTCTTGTGAAACTGTTTTAACTTTCCTGGAATCCAGATTTTTGGGTCCATGCAGTTGGGGTGACCCACCTAGGCCATTTGCCCTTGGGTGTCCTTTTGAAGCTTGGGCCTTGGAGAAACTGGTTCCTGGGGGTTGCCTTATGAGTCAAACAATGGTCTAGGTAAACTAATAAGATAGTTTTGTTGTAGGCATTGTGCTCTTTTGAAGAATTCAATCAGTTTCTGGAAACAGACTCCAAGAGTCAGAATGGGAGCTATGTTTAGGGTAAATCAGTAATTATTTTAATTGTTCTTGTCCAAAAATAAAGAGCACATACTCTATTGAAGTGAAAGCAAGGAGATTTACGGAAGATTTGAAAACAGTACAAACTGGGGAAACCTATGATCTCACAAAGTGAAATAAATACTCCCAAGAAGGGGAGGGGAAAAAGGGTAAATATATGTGGTATAATCAGGAAATAATGGTGCAAAATCTATGATTGGTGCTTGCTGAGGTAAGGTAGTCAGAGGCAGGATATCCCGAAGCTGGGAACCTGAGGTGGTTGGTTACACAGGATAATTGCAGTAGTAAATATAGGGGTGTATAGATGGCCGCAAGATGATTATAAAGTATTTCTTCCCAAGGACATTTGGTTTAAAAAATAGGTAGGGGAACAATATATTTCTTGTGGGTGGTCAGCTCTGGACACGTCTGATCAGCTTAAGGACATCAGAACTCTTGCAGGAATACTCTTCCCTTATCCCTGGCTTAACCACAAAGAAGGAAAATGTTTCTTAGTTACAGGCTTTTTTAAGTCTGTACAAAGGTCACTGAATGAAGAGAAGTTAGCAAGCATTGATATGGAGTTCAGACCCAGACTAGCCATTTTACTGGGGTCAAGTGCCTCTGTTGGGGGCTTCTACACATTCTTGAAGACAATGCTGTATGAAAACCCTTACTGACCAAAAATTTGTTTATCAGTTCTGTTCTGACCCTTTTTTTCCACAGCGATATTGTTAAGATTTGATATGAGTGTTTCGAGGTTCTCTCATCTTCGGAACATTTTTGATTCTCTAGTCAAAATGTTACCCTGATTTGCAAATCGTATATTAAATAAACTTCAATCAATTTCTATTATTGGCTTAATATGACTTTTTGTTTTAATAGTCTGGATAGTTTGCATACAGGCACTACAGAGCCAGTGTTGACAGGTGAAAACCCCAGGTTTTGCTTGGTGTGGCTTGTTACAGCCAATAAACAAGAGGCCGAGGTGGGAGATTAGAAAGATGCCTTTATTTCATTGTACAAGGAAAGGAGCAATTGGGGTTGTTACCTCCAATACTGCTCAGAGGCAGGTTGGGGAGGTTGGCTTTATCAGAGAGCAGACAAGGAAATATAAATTTATCATGAATATTCAGGATTGACATTTATGCAGGCACTCAGGGCTTGGGGATGACTATGCATTTTCTTTAGTCAAGGGTTCCATTCTCCAGGCTGGAGGAAGAGGTTGATTTTTCTTTATTACGATATTAAGTCTCCACCCAGAGGTAGGTTGAGGCCATCTATGGTTATCTTGTCAAGGTCGATTTCAGAAGAATGTGGAGCCCATTTTGCTCCATGTAAGAGGATAAGCCAGAGCAGGTGTCTCTCAGAAGGGTTGGATTCTGAGGCTGCCTGTCTCACCAGTGCTTGGAGCCGGAATGCGTGTGTTCGTTCGACACTTACTAGCTTTGTCATTTATTAGCTGGATGACCTTGGGCAAGTTACTTTACCTCTCTGTGCTTCAGTTTCATCATGAGTAAAATGACGATAATGATAGAACTTGTTCCTTAGGGTTATTCTCAGGATTAAACGAGTTAATTTGAACAATGCCTGAAACACAGTAAGTGAAATGTAAGGCTTAGTTATTTTTACACAGTCACTTTTTAAGAATCTCCCTACAAAATACTGAACCAAAACTTTTACTATACAGACTGATTTTGCTCAATGTTGTTTTACAAATTTTCACGCTCACCGCCCCGCCCCCAAACAACTGCAATAGCAACAAAAACCGACTGTCTTTTTCAGTGTCTTTCCTTTCTCTGAACTTGCTATTTTCCATCTGTTACCTTCTCAGTTTAGATTTCACTGGGGAAAGAATGAATGAACAAAGCCTCGTTTCTTTATAATCCACACAATCTAGCCTAGTTTGACTAGATCCAGTGCTAAGGGCTGTTGGGGAGGAAGAATGAGGAAGGCGGTGAGGAGATAAGGAAGGTCCTTGGACAAGGGACGTCACACCCGGCCCCTGCCCTGCCCTGCACCAGCGACCACGACTCCAAGCCTGGCCACCTGGACCTTGCACTCGGAATCCCAACGGCCAGCGGCCGGAAGTGCAGCCCGCCCGGGGGCGGGGAAAGGTGACTTAGCGAGGGCCGGGCGGCCAATCGGAAGTGATTGCCCCAACCGTGAGGGCGGAAGAGAAGAGGTTAGTTCCGGACGCGGCCGCCGTCGGCGCCATCTGTCATCTCCGCTCCGGCACCAGCTGCCTTTCCCCCCTTACCCTTTGCCTGTCTCCCCTTCGGCGGAGCCCGCTTCCCGGTCCTGCCCCCACTCTACCCTGTTCTTGTCGCTGGCTTCTTCCCCCACATGGATTTAGTTGGAGTGGCGTCTCCTGAACCCCGGCCGGCAGCGGTGAGTGGCGGCCGGGCCTGACCTACCTGTCTTAAGTCACCCGGGCTGCTTCTTTCTCTGAAGGCCTGGAGGGGCCAGCGGGCGCGAAGGCGGCTCCTTGAGCGTCTGGGAAGGTTCCAGGGCGGGACCCTGGCCATCACGGAAAGTGGCGAGCCGGCCGCAGGGCTGCTGCGGACGGCTGGGCAGAGTGGGGCAGGGCCTCTACCGCTCCAAAGGCCACTCGGGACGTTTTCGATCTCTTTCGGTTCTACACCTTGCTTTCTGAATCTCTGTAAAACATATGGAGTAGGACGCGCTTACAGATGTTTATGTTAGAGGGAAAACAGGCCTGACCTTGTTTTTCACGGGCCAAGTGAGTCAAACCCAGCGGTACACAGAAAGTTGGTTTAGGAAGTTGTTGCCTTAAGTTGACAAGTATGGTTATCCTAGTTCGATATTTTCTTGTTTTTGAAGTAGTGAAAGATAAAACCAGGCACACCCTCCCTCTCCTGTCGCTAATAACTCAGAACGGTTCTGAATTCACATTACCTGCCTGTGATTTAATGTTTAAACTTTCTCCCGTAATGGCAAACTTAAAAACGTTTATTTCGCAATTGATTTCAGGCTCCTCTTTTTTCACGATACTTTTTAGAAGGATGAAAAGACTCCTCTGCCGCTTTACTGAGTTTGTGTGAGAGCAAGGGCACTTTAATAAAGTGTTACTTAAGTTTGTGAAGGAATTATATTTTTTTAGCTTCATAATTGTTCTTTATATGTTAACACAACCTTTGTTCCTTTTAAAGGGTCACCTGTTAATCTTGTTGGATCTTCAGCCTACGTCTTAACAGAAAATGGGAAAATGATTAGCGAATAAGTGAAAGAAAATTAATTTTATTAAACTTGTCTTAAAACTGTAGGGAGAATATAAGGTAACCCACTGGCAAATTTGTTTACCTGTGATTTTGTGTGTATTTTCTTCTAAGATCCTATTTAAAAAGTCAAGATCAGTAGACATTACTGATACTAGGAAAAACATAGTCTTCACGTTAAATTCCTTTAAACATCTATGAAAGCTGGGAAAGATGCCACATGAGACCAGCTCTGCTCAGAATACATTCTAACCTCAGCAAATTTCACTTACAAAACTAATTTACTAATAAAATATTATCAGTAATATCCCAATCTAATTCACACCATCAGAGCCTTAAATTTTCATTTTAGTCATTCAGTCAAAAATGACCCCGGGTATATTGATGTCAAAAAACATTTTGACAGGCAGAACAGTTAGAGACCACAAGTACCACTTAATCCTTTATTCTTTGACCTCATGGAAGACAGCAGTGACTAGAGAAGCCTTCATGGAGGAGCTGGAGATTTGAGAAGGATTTTGAAAAAATGGAAAAATGTTATAGGTCAGTGATGCACAAATATTTTGGGCTTGGAACCTCTATATGCTTAAAAATTATTGAGGAGCACTTTTGTGTATGAAGGTTACGTCTATTAATCTATTGATATTTATTGTTAAAAATTAAAACTGAGAAATTTAAAATATATTTGCCATATTAAAGTCATTATATGCTAACATAAACATTTTTATGGAAAAAAAGTTTATTTTCCAAAACAAACAAAAATCAGTGAAGAGAGTAGTATTGTTTTACATTTTTGCAAATCTCCTTAACCTCTGGCTTAATAGAAGACGAAACCCTGGTGGTGAAGTTGTTAAGAGCTACGGCTGCTAACCAAAAGGTTGACAGTTCAAATCCACCAGCTGCTCCTTGGAAACCCCCTGGGGTAGTCCTGCTCTGTCCTGTAGGGTTGCTATGAGTCAGAATGACTTGACAGCAGTGGGTTTAATAGGAGACACCTGTTTCTTGTCTGGTTGCAGTATGAAGAAAATCCATCTACACAGATATGTAGATTATAGCAGGTATAATTTAAAATGGGTAGTGAGAGCATGGTAGAAGGACTGAGAACAAACTGAGTTAATCTCCAAAAATGTACACATTTGTATCCTAAACCTACTACCTTAGAAATTTTTAGAAAACACAAGAATATATAAACATACATTCTATTCATCATCAGAGAGATGATGTCATCACATGGTATGAAGTCTCTGGAAAACTTCATTCTATTCTCTTGAGAGAATAAGAGTGGAAAAGGCAGATAATGTCTTAGTATTATTATGAAAATAATTTTGAACTCAAAGACTCCTTTACAGGTTTTTGGAGACCTCCCCACTCCAGGGTCCCAGGGTGCAAGTTACAAAATGCAGAACTGCAATTATGGGCAAAGAGTTTATAGTCTTCATAGAAGGATTGGTAAACTGTAGGCAAAAGTGAGGAGGTTTCTTGGAAAGGGAGCTGTAAAAATGAATTCATGGTGGTCCTCGAAATTTGTCAAGCCAAAAACCAAACCCATTTGTCACAATTACTGTTGCCTTCCAGTCAATTCCGACTCATAGCAACCCTGTAGGACGAAGTAGAACTGCCCCATAGGGTTTCCAAGGATGTAAATCTTTACAGAAGCTGACTGCCACAGCTTTCTTCTGTGAAGTAGCAGGTAGATTCGAAACACTGACCTTTTTGGTTAGCAGCTGAGCAGTACAATCACTGCAACACTGGGGCTCCTCAAAACTGTCAAGGTCATCAAAAACAAGGAAAGTCTGAGAAACTCACAGCCAAGAGGAGCCTAAGGAGACGTGAAACTAAATTTGATGTGGATCCTGAATAGGATCCTAGGACAAAAAGAATATGAAGTGAAAGTTTGAGGAAATCTGAATAAAGTATGGACTTGAGTTAATAATAACTTATCAATATTGGTTTGTTGGCGCAGTGGTTAAGAGCTCAGCTGCTAACCAAAAGGTCCGGAATTCGAATCCACCAGCTGCTCCTTGGAAACCCTGTGGGGCAGTTCTCTGTCCAGTAGGGTCGCTATGAGTTGGAATGGACTCGAAGGCAACAGGAATTGTGACAAATCTACCACACAAATGCAAGATGTTAATAGTAGGGGAAACTTGGTATGGGGTATATGGGAACTCTGTACTCGCAATTTTTTCTATAAATCTGGAACTGTTCTAAAATAAAAATTTTGTTTTTTGAAATGGATTGGTGTTGTTGTGTAGATCCAGATCACTTTTTCCAGAGACCCTTGAGAAGTGAAATTACCCACTTAAGTGTTCTGCCTAGATCTGATCTTCTGGCTGCGTGATTAGAAAATGGTGATGCTATGGGAAGTTTATGTTGATGAAGTGAATATTGGGAAATGAGAACAGATAGCTGGGATAGAGCAAGCTTATGGAGGACTTTTGAGTGCTGGTTTGAAGAGTTGAATTTGACTTCAAAATGAGTGTTGACAACCTTTCCGAAATCTCTACTTCTTTACCCTCACCCTAGGAAATTGCCTCAGTGTGAGGTGGCCCAGCTGAACTGGTGAGCAGAGGTATGGGGAAGTACAGCTCTAGAGTATGAGGCTCCGAGGAGCAGAGAAGATCAGTAGCAGTGGGACATCGGGATGTCTTAGTGCGATCTGTGGTCTCTACATGTTTCTTCTTCTTATTCAGTCTGTCTTGGGAAGTAGGTGAATATTTGCCTTAAAATAATAAAATTACTGCCTATCGTTTTTTTCCTCTTATATGGAATTGTCAGCTAATACACCTTAGCAGAATTAACGGACCACTGGCAAAAGACTAGCAAGCACAAGAAGTGAGTGGGCAAAGGGGCAGACTTGACGGTGGAGGAAAGCACGTTTGGGTAGTAGGAATGTAGAAGGCACCAGACCTCTACAGCCTAGGGACAAACCTGGCAGTTCCATTAAATATCTCCATTGTTTCCTTTTGGCATGTATTACTCAGGAAATACTTGAGTGCTTCTTTACATCCCAAGTCCCAAGCCGTATGCTGCTCTCTGGGGATGAATTGGCCTCACCCTTCAAGGGCTCAGGCTCTATTAGAGCTCATACCTTAACAACTCTACTACAGTGATGGTCCTGCATTAACAGTGATAGGGGAGAGCCTTCTTAAGAGGAGGTGACATTTAACTGGGGGATACAGAGAAAGGAGAAGAACATGTGTGAAGGAATGGAAGGGTGAAAAGGTGCCGTATTTAGGAAATAATTCGTGTTGCTAGAGTGTAGGACATGTGAAAGATGAGACTGGAAAAATTAGGGCAAGTTGTAAAGAGTATTCATTGCTGAGAAGTTTCAATTTTATACTGTTGAGGGTAGGGCAATTTGCTTTTCATGTTCCGGAATAAGGTGATTAGCAAACTGCTAAGAGTGCAGCCTCTTGAGGCCTTGGTTCAAACCTCAACACTTCCATCCACAGTTTAATCTTGGACTATAAATAACCTCTCTGTGTCTCAGTTTCTAAAGATGTAAAACGGGGATGACATTGGAACTATTCAGTTGTTGTGAGACTTAAATAATCTTTGTGAATAATCTATTTAACTGAGTGAATTAAACATAATGAAGAGTCAGCTGTTATCTGTTAGGCTGTTAGTCATTACAAAACGTGATTGAGCATTCTGAGGTAGAGAATACACATTCATTTGCCTTTTGGAACTTGGACTTTGGAACAGATCAGACTAAGTATTTTTAGTCTAAGGCGCAGTGTACTAGTCCAGTTTTATGTGATTACAGAATCTGTAGGCTTCCTTAGTTTTTCAGTTTCTTACAAGAATTTTTGGAAAGGAACTTGCAAAAGGTGCACGTGGATTTATTAACTGTGGCTAGAGGTAAAGTTATTGGTGATATACCAGTTAACCAGTTGCCATCACATTGATTCCAACTCATAATAGATGATTAGTATTATTGGATAGCAGATTTCAGTGTAATATGTGGCTCAAAGGAATTAAAAGGACAGAGCAGTTAAATGTGGAAACAGGTTTCACCTGATGGTTCAAACAAATTAGAATTAGATCTTGGCCCTGGATGGGGAATTGTGAAAAGGAACATAGGTTGGTGTTCTAGGAAAAGTAGTCTTTTAGCAATATATGGAATGAATGGGGAGCTAGAAACAAAATGGTTATCATAGGAATTTAAATGTGGGATTAAAGAGGCTTGGAGTGGTATCTGGTCTGTGCTTTCAACATGTGACTGGAAGAAAAGGAATAATTTCTCAATTAAGAACCAACAGAGCATGTGTCTAGATGTTAGGGATGAAGAAGAGGTGTCAGAGATGGCTCTGAGGCTTCCATGGGGGCTGGAAGAGTGCCAGTGCCAGTTACAGAATGGAGACGATGAAAAGGAAAATCAGTTTTCAGGGAGAAAGTGAGTTTGATTCGTGACATGCTTGGTTTAATAGCATGGGTAGAACAGTTCCTTACTCATATTTACTACTCACTCTTGGAAAGTTTAGAAGAATATCAGAGGCAGCAAATCTTTTTTTGGAAGTTGGTCCTATATAAGCCAAACTTCTAAGTTATACTCAGAATATATATATAAATGTATATATTTCATCTTTGTTTTTATCAGTTATATGTGTACAAAGTTTAAAAATCAAATACTACTGTAAAGCTTATATCAAAAAACAGTAGCTCCATGTCCCACCTCCTGCCCCGTAATTGGCTTCTTTTTAGCTGTTTTTTTTTTTTTTTGAAATTTACTCCTTTATTTATGAGTAATATTTATACTTCTGTTTTTTCCAGTTTCAGTTAATACCTATTTCCTATTATGGAATCTGAGAATTTGGTTCTGAAACTCCCATCCTGACCCCAGATATGTGTATGAACACATCCACCTCTCTCTAAACTCCTTCCAATATGGAGACTCATGTCCTTCTATTCTAGATTTCTTGACTTATTTCTTTCATGATTTTCTCTGCTTCTGTGTTCTTTCCTTTTGGAACTCCTGTTTAGATTTTTGTTCTCCAGGATTGATCCTCTACATTTTTGTGTTTTTATCTCTTCCTTTCTATCTGCCTTTTTATTCTTTTTGGGGAGGGGGCTTTCTTAGCTTGCTGCTCTAACTGCACTGAAGTTTTTATTTCTGCTATCCTTTTTTTAAAAATCAACTTAAGTGAGGTATTTCTATACAATGAAATTCACCAGTTTTAAATGTACAATTTAATGAGTTTGGACAATTGTATAAATTATGTGATTGCTACTCTATTATTTTTTAAGCCCTTTTTTTTTCCTCTGAACATTTCTTTAAAAAGAAAACCTGTGTGTATTTAATGGTTGTAATATCTTTTCCTGATTCTTTGATATTAATTAATGATAGGTTTTTACTGAAATTTTCTTCTCTGCACGTTCTATTTCCTTTGAGTTTGTTTTCTGTTGGTGGTGGTGGTGGTGGACACGTGTCTGTATATATTGGGAGTTCTCTGTCCCAGAGGCTTTTCTCAAATATCTGGTGATTCTTGGCTATACATTTTTATGAGGCACTGAAAAGCTGATTGGAAACACAGAGGTCGTGGATGAGGTTTGTCAAAGATGGGCTTTTCTGTTTGGGTTGGTCTAGGTGATTTGTTTCATTGTAGAAACCCCAGCCATCAGTATTGGGGCTCTTCAGTTTTCTCCATGAAGAATCATCCATTTTCTTGTCTGAGAGATGTAAGTCTGGTTGCTGGCATTTTCCTGGAAGCATGGGAATGGATTTGGGATTGTCACTGGTGTGTGTCAACTGCTGTTTACCCCATTTTCAGTTTGGCACTTCATCCCCATGATCGTCTGTGCCTGATGGCTCTGAGTCTCGGGCATATGTGCCGTTCAGCTTCTCCAGAGCATAAACCTCAGATTTCTGCTGGCATGGGAGAAGAATGGAATTGGGGAGAGATTCTGGGTTTCGAATGTCTTACTTAGCGCTTTAACTAATTTTCCTACAGTCAGTCCTACTCACACCTTCCCTTTTTAAAGGTACCTAGTGTCCCCGGTGGCACAGTGGTTAAGCGCTCAACTGCTAACAGAAGGGTTGCTGGTTTGTACCTACCAGCTGCTCTGTGGGAGAAAAGACCAGGCAATCTGCTCCTGTAAAGATTATAGCCAAGGAACCCTATGGGGCAGTTCTGCTGTATCTTATAGGGTCACTATGAGTCAGCGTTGACTTGACGGCACAAAACAACAACAGTGTGTCTAACTCTGAAATCTTTCTGGCCGCCTGCAGTATGAGTCGCTTGCTTTCATAGCTTCCCCCATTGCCTGTTAAGTCCTCCTTCTGCTTTCCAGTTTCCTACTTTTTCACTCCTATTTTGTCTCTTATTCTTCTTCCTTGATGGTTTTATATCTTTTTATTCCTTTACTAATTTTAGTTGGTTTTTCAGGAGAGAGCAGAAGTAAACACTTGTGTTCAGTCTGTCTGCCTATGTAGCCACTTAACCTCCGTACTCACTATTCTGAGGATCAGAAATGTGGGTGTTTCCAAAATATTAAGATACAAGAAAGATGTTCTTTTTAAAAGGGCTATTATAAAATGACATCTTTTGCTCAAACAACATCTTGCTCTTTTCCCTAGTGTTTTTATAGTTAATATAAAACAGGTGTATACATTATCAGGCTTAGTTCAAATTGATGAAAAGACCAGCATAGTAACTACATGCATAAGTAGGGTTTACTTACCTAGGGGATACGGAACAAAGTCAGCAGAGTCTTGTGGCCAGAAGATTAGTTGTGTTCTCAGGGTTACAGAGGGGTTCAGACCTCAGAATCATCACAACGAGCGTACTTAATTGCTGATGAGATCTGAGTGAATGAGCTTTTCACCAGGCATTCAGGAAGCCTCCCTGTTCTCTCCGGATCTAGCCTTGTATAGGGGTGGAATAATTCTACAATAGGCTAGGGTAGATAAGTGCTGGGAGCTAATGTACCTCATCAGACTCAGGGTGAGACTAGATGAAACTTGATTCTGATTCACTCAGGTGTAAACCTAGTTGTCATTTATCACTCTTGAGCACTCTACCTTAACAGTTTGAGCCACGTAAATTCCTGAACCTCAAGGCTATGGAACCTAAACAAGGGTCGGTTTATCAGTTGTCTCTGGGAGTCACGTCAACAGGCCCTTAGATCAGCTTTAGGGCCTTTACTGGCTAAACCTGATTAAATATGTCACTAAAACAAATATCATCATATGCAATACTCTAAATTAGATACTGAGTAGCAGAAGGGAAAACTTTAAGAGAAATAACATGGAGGAAAAAATTGAAAAAATTCTTATCCATTGACAGAATTTTTATTTTTCTATAAATTAGGAAAGAGCATAGTTTCTTTCATAACCTGATCACAGTTTGAGGCCTGCTGATAGAACATTTAGCTTTTGAAATTCAAGTATTTTGTTTATTAGTCACATCCTTTCACACAACAACCATCCACTTAATGCTTAATGCACGCTAGGCTGAGGGCAGTGGTGGTTCAGTGGTAAAATTCCTCCCTTCCATGCAGGAGACCCAGGTTTGATTCTTGGCCAGTGCACCTCGTGTGCAGCTTCCACCCATCTGTCAGTAAAGGCTTGCGTGTTGGTAAGGTGCTGAACTGGTTTCACCAGACCTTCCAGACTGAGATGAACTAGGAAGAAAGGCCTGGTCATCTAATTCTGAAAAAGTCCTCCAGTGATAAACCATATGGATTACAATAGGATTCACAGTCAGTCATGGGGTGGCGCTTATGGGATTGTAGCTAACCACAACGATGTGCTAGGCTAGATGCCAAGATTGATACTCTAATTCCTGTAGCAAACAAGATACACAACCTTACCTTCAAAGAGGGGAGACAGAAATTACCCCAGTGATTACTATAAAGTTCAATGATTTTTAAGGTAGAGGAAGTACAAGATGGTGTGACAGCATACAGCAGGTGAACATAATCTGGACTGGTCATGAAAGGCCTTGCAGAAAAAGTGATGTTTAAGCTGAGAACTAAAGGTTGATTAAAATTAAGCTGGGTTGGGGAGAGGGTGAGAAAGAGTGTTCTAGATAGTAGGAACAGTAGAAGTGAAAGTTTAAAGGCTGGAGAAAGGATAGCAGATTTCAGGAACAAAAAAAGTTATTAAAGTATTGAGAGAACAGCAAGAAGAAAGACCAGATCACAGAGGACCTTGTAAGCATGTTTAGGAATGAATTTGGACTTGATCCTTAAGGCAACTGTTGTTGTTAGGTGCCATCAAGTCGGTTCCAACTCATAGCGACCCTGTGCACAACAGAACGTAACGCTGCCCGGTCCTGCACCACCCTTACAATTGTTTTATGCTTGAGCTCACTGTTGCAGTTACTGTGTCAGTCCACCTCATTGAAGGTCTTCCTCTTTTCCGCTGACCCTGTACTCTGCCAAGTATGATGTCCTTCTCCAGGGACTGATCCCTCCTGACAACATGTCCGAAGTATGTAAGACACAGTCTCGCCATCCTTGCCTCTAAGGAGCATTCTGGCTGCACTTCTTCCAAGACAGATTTGTTCTTTCTTTTGGCATTCAATATTCTTCACCAACATAATTCAAAGGCGTCAACTCTTCTTCAGTCTTCCTTATTCACTGTCCAGCTTTCACATGCATATGATGCTGTTGAAAATACCATGGCTTGGGTCAGGTGCAACTTAGTCTTCAGGGTAACATCTTTGCCCTTCAACATTTTGAAGAGGTCCTTTGCAGCAGATTTACCCAATGCAATGTGTCTTTTGATATCTTGACTGCTGCTTCCATGGCTGTTGATCGTGGATCCAAGTAAAATGAATTCCTTGACAACCTCAGTCTTTTCTCCGATTATCATGATATTGGTCATTGGTCCAGTTGTGAGGATTTTTGTTTTCTTTATGTTGAGGTGTAATCCATACTGAAGGCTGTGGTCTTTGATCTTCATTAGTAAGTGCTTCAAGTCCTCTTTACTTTCAGCAAGCAAGGTTGTGTCATCTGCGTAATGCAGGTTGTTAATGAGTCTTCCTCCAATCCTGATGCCCCGTTCTTCTTCATGTAGTCCAGCTTCTTGGCGGATTATTTGTTCAGCATACAGATTAAATAGGTATGGTGAAAGAATACAACCCTGACACACACCTTTCCTGACTTTAAACCAATCAGTATCCCCTTGTTCTGTCCAACAACTGCCTCTTGATCTATGTAAAGGTTCCTCATGGGCACAATAAAGTGTTCTGGAATTCCTGTTCTTCACAATGTTATCCGTAGTTTGTTATGATCCACACAGTCGAATACCTTTGCATAGTCAATTTAACACAGGTAAACATCCTTTTGGTATTCTCTGCTTTCAGCCAGGATCCATCTGACATCAGCAATGATATCCCTGGTTCCACGTCCTCTTCTGAAACCGGCCTGAATTTCTGGCAGTTCCCCGTTGATATACTGCTGCAGCCGTTTTTGAATGATCTTCAGCAAAATTTTGCTTGCGTGTGATATTAATGATATTTTTCTATAACGTCCACATTCAGTTGGGTCACCTTTCTTGGGAATAGGCATAAATATGGATATCTTCCGGTCAGTTGGCCAGGAAGCTATCTTCCATATTTCTTGGCATAGATGAGTGAGCACCTCCAGTGCTGTATCTGTTTGTTGAAACATCTCAATTGATATTCCTTCAGTTCCTGGAGCCTTGTTTTTTGCCAATGCCTTCAGAGCAGCTTGGACTTCTTCCTTCTGTACCATCAGTTCCTGATCATATGCAACCTCTTGAGATTGTTGAATATTGACTAATTCTTTTTGGTATAATGACTCTGTGTATTCCTTCCATCTTAAGGCAACAGGAAACAATAAAAGAGCTTTAAGCAAGGAAACTGAACCAATCAGATCTGCATTTTAGAAAAACTGCCATTTTGTAGTGTGGGAAGGGGGGGACAAGCAAGACTGGAAGCAGAAAGATTGATGAAGGGCCTCTGCCAGGAGCCTTGTGATGGGATGATGGCACCTTGGGTTAGAATCATAGGAGGTGGAGAGAGCTGAGTGGATTCAAGAGATACTTAGATTATTGCGCAGTATTGTTGTGAGGTGCCTTTGAGTCAGTGCCGACTCATAGCGACCCTTTGTAAAACAGAACAAAACACTGCCTGATCCTGCAACATGCTCACAATTATTGAAATGTTTGAGCTCATCGTTGCAGCCACTGTGTCAATCCATTTCCTTGTGGTTCGTCTTTTTCGCTGACCCTCTACTTTACTAAGCACGATGTCCTTCTCCAGGGACTGGTCCATCATGATAAATAACATGTCCAAAGTATGTGAGATGAAGTCTTACCATCTTTGCTTCTAAGGAGCATTCTGCCTGTACTTCTTCCAAGACAGATTTGTTCGTTCTTCGGGCAGTCCGTGGTATATTCAGTATTCTTCACCAACACCATAATTCAAAGGCATGAATTCTTTGGTCTTCCTTGTTGTCCAGCTTTCGCATGCATACGAGGCAATTGAAAATACCATGGCTTGGGTCAGGTGCACCTTAGTCCTCAAAGTGACATCTTTGCTTTTTAACACTTTAAAAAGGTCTTTTGCAGCAGATTTGCCTCATGCAATTCGTTTGATTTCTTGACTACTGCTTCCATGGGCATTGATCGTGGATCCAAGTAAAATGAAATCCTTGACAACTTCAGTATTTTCTCTGTTTATCATGATGTTGCTTATTGGTCCAGTTGTGAGGATTTTTATTTTCTTTTATGTTGAGGTGTAATCCATACTGAAGACTATAGACTTTGATCTTCAACAGTAAGTACTTCAAGTCTTTTTTGCTTTCAGCAAGCAAGGTTGTGTCATCTGCATATCGCAGTTTGTTAGTGTCTTCCTCCATGCCCCGTTCTTCACGTAGTCCAGCTTCTCGGATTATTTGCTCGGCATACAGATTAAATCAGTATGGTGAAAGGATACAACCCTGACACACTAACTTTCCTGATTTTAAAACACACAGGATCCCCTTGTTTTGTTTGAACCACTGCCTCTTGGTCTATGTACAGGTTCTGCGTGAGCACAATTAAGTGTTCTGGAGTTCCTATTCTTTGCAATGTTATCCATTATTTGTTATGATCCACACAGTCAAATGCCTTTACATAGTCAGTAAAACACAGGTAAACGTCTTTCTGGTAATCTCTGCTTTCAGCCAAGATCCATCTGACATCAGCAGTGATATCAATATTATTGGTCTTAATTGCTAGACTATAAAATGTAGTGATTTGCTGCTACTAAATAAAGCTTGCCTTCTCAGAAATCATGAATTGTGAAATAAACCTGCAGTTGTATTTCAAGAGGGGTGATATAGGTCCTGATAGTGCAGTGGTTAAGGGCTCGTGCTGCTTACCAAAAGGTTGGCAGTTCAAATTCACCAGCTGCTCTTTGGAAACCCTGTAGGGCAGCTCTACTCTGTCCTCTAGGGGTTGCTATGAGTTGGAATGGACTTGGCGGCAATGGGTACTGGTAAGATAGTGATAAGGAGCCCTGGTGGTGCAGTGGTTAAGCACTTGGCTACTAACTGGAAAGTTCGCGGTTCGAACCCACTAGCCACTCCATGGGAGAAAGACACAGCCTGCTTCTGTAAAGATTTATAGCCTTGGAAGCCCCATGGGGCAGTTCTGTTTTGTCCTGTAGGGTTGCTGTGGGGTTGGTAAGATAGCGATGCCACTGAGGAAGGCTGGTGGCTCTCTGCTCAGGAAGAGGCTCACAGAGTATTACTCTGCTGTAGTCACACTGTTCCCAGAGTCTGATTCTCAGCTTCTAAAGTTCAGAAACTGTCACTTTGTTATGTTGTGTCTTAGCATATCCAAGATGTCTTGAGAGGGGTGACGTACATTTTGTACACTTAGAAGACTGATGGAGTAACCACAGTGCTTAAATTAAAATGCGATATAACTTTCAAGTGCGTTTTGAGTTCTGCTAGCTGGTGTAGTCTATTCCTATAAGAAAATCCACCTGGGAAGCCAGTTTATAAGCAACAGGGTGCTTGGTGCACATGGAATCAGAACAAGGGAGGTTACAGGAACACATTGGCTAGTGTGTGATGTTCTAGTAGCCTGGTGCTGCTTGCAGTTCTAAGAGTATACCTACTAAGCAGGTTAGAGAGCTTTTGGCTGTTTTAGCTTTTAATTTTAATTTATCCTTGATTAGATTTGAGCTGGGAAGTATTTTTACTTTTAAGATGATTTCTGCAATTAACTAATGATTCAAATAATAAGATAACCTCATTTCCAAGTTTGGGAGGTACTTTACATCTTTATTATGAATTTTATGAATTGGGTTGTCCTTTTTCCCCCCCCAAATAGTGTCCATGGGCTGTCCCTCAAAATACAGTATCTTGTTCCTTGGCTGATGTAATGAGCGAACAGTTGGCTAAAGAATTACAATTAGAAGAAGAAGCTGCTGCTTTTCCTGAAGTTGGTGGGTAAGTAAAATTCACCAAGAACCTATTTTATCAGCAGCTTATTATAACAAAGTTTTAGAATTTGTTTAGTGATTGTCATGACAAGTGATAAAGACATACTTTTAGAAAAACAGTGCAGTAGAAAGAGCGCTGTAAGTCGATTGGTACTGTTTCGGTCACTGGTTCTCAGTATAATCTTGGGCAAACCACTCAGTTTCTCTGTGTTTTAGTCATGCCCATGCAGCAGTTGGAAACCCTGGTGGCGTAGTGGTTAAGTGCTACAGCTGCTAACCAAAATGTTGGCAGTTTGAATCTGCCAGGCGCTCCTTAGAAACTACGGGGCAGTTCTACTCTGTCCTATAGGGTCACTATGAGTCGGAATCAACTTGATGGTGGTGGCTTTGGTCTGGGTATGTGGCAGTTGAACTAGCTAATCTCCAAATTAACAAATAGTGAGGTGGGGTACAGTTTTGAGCAAGTGTTTATAGTTATTAATAACTATTTTATCTGTCATTTTATTAGAACACAACACAAGTGAATTGATGGTCTCAGTTTGGATTTTGTTATAGACCTTTTAGCTTTCTCTTGTGGGAGCCCTGGTGGTGCAGTGGTTAAAAGCACTCAGCTGCTAACTGAAAGGTCAGTGGCCCAAACCCACCAGCCACTGTGGGAGAAAGATGTGGCAATCTGCTTCAGTAAAGATTACAGCCTTGGAAACCCTATGGGGCAGTTCTGCTCTGTCCTATAGGGTCACTATGAGTCAGAGTCGACTAGGAAGGCAATGGGTTTAGCTTTCTCTTGTAGCTTTCTTAATTCTATTTGGTGCTCTCACAGGTGCATGTGGGTAGCCAGGCAGGGAAGCATGAATGGCCTGGTGGAGCTCTTTCCCATTGCTTCTTCAGTAGAATTTTAACATTAGAAAGGCATATCCTACTCTCATAATTAGTAGCCACTGTTTACACAAGCACATTATATTAGTTTGTATTGCTTTATTTTGATAGTGCTGCCGAAGGACCATTTATTACTGGAGAAAACATTGACACGTCCAGTGACCTAATGCTGGCTCAGATGCTACAGATGGAATTTGACCGAGAATATGATGCACAGCTTAGGCGTGAAGAAAAAAAATTCAATGGAGATAGCAAAGGTACTATGACTTTTGGGACCTATTGGGTGGTAGAAAGTGCTTATAACATGCTCCTAAATGAATCTTCAACTATTTTTGCCTTTTAAGTTTCCATTTCCTTTGAAAATTATCGAAAAGTGCATCCTTATGAAGACAGTGATAGCTCTGAAGATGAGGTTGACTGGCAGGATACTCGAGATGATCCCTACATACCAGGTATCAGTGCTTTTAAATATTTTGGGGGGTGGGGGTGTTCAGGCTGGGGGCACAGGAAGACTAATTTTCCAGTGAACCCTTTTGTACTAAATGTATCTTTGAATCTATCATTTGGTAATTTACTCTGTTAGATTCAAATGTCTTTTCAGACATTGTTGAATGTAGCAATACAGCCTTTGCTATTTTTATGTACGTGGCTTGTCTTAATCACCTTTAGTGAAACCAGTTCCTACTCCCAAAAAGGGTTTTATTGGAAAAGGAAAAGACATCACCACCAAACATGATGAAGTAGTGTGTGGGAGAAAGAATACAGCAAGAATGGAAAATGTAAGTTCCAGAAAGTATCTATATCTGAATTGAAAGTTTTGTTTGAATAAGTTAAAAGTATATGACTTTAAGTATGATATCTTAAATTTCTAAAAATATCCTTTTTTCCTTTCTAAAGATGTTTTAGATGACAGTATAGCAACACCACAAAAACTCAGCTACTAATAAGAATATAAAGTACCACAATAAAGTTCTACAATAATCTTAAAAATAATTTGATTTACCTTGATTCTAAAATTAAGAAATAGTTCTTATGAAAGTAGTATATTTAATCTTCAGCATATTATTTTACATAAAATAGTATCACTAACCAAGGATACAGACAACAGTGGTGATCGGGGGATAGGATTGGGAGGGAGAATTACTTTTTACCACACAGGTAGTCCATGGGTTAAAAACATCCAACTCACTGACAGCTCCCACTTATGTACACACTGCCATAAAGCCTATTATATTAAAGGTTTGCATTAAATACAATGGTTCATAATAACAAACACATGCAGTGCTTTGTGACGTTCCTGAAAACATTGTGCAGTTTGGAAGTGTTTCTTAAATGTTTTATATGCATAGAAAGGTAAAATATGAACTATATATTAAGACAAACATTTGACTCATTGATGCTAAGTAAGAACCATACGTACCTGTTCTGACTTTCCTACAAATTCAACTTAAAGACAGACTTAGGAACGGGTCTCGTTTATAACTCAGGGACTGCCTGTATACTTTTTGAACCTTTTCGGTTTTTTATCTTGGGTGTGAACTACCCCTACACTATCAGGAAAAAAATGTACTTAAACAAAAAAGCATTCTTTCTATTACATATTGTGATTAAAATAAATCATTGAGACTTTAGAACACACATGCTTGTTAAGGAAGCATATTACTAAATTATATCAGTTCTAGAAATATTCCAGATCTGACTCTAGAATAGCACTGTCCAATAGAACTCTTTGTGATAATGGAAATAGTCCATACTGATGCTGTTCATTATGATAGCCACTACCCACGTTTGGCTATAGAGCACTTGAAATATGGTAGGTGTAACTGAGGAACTGAATTTTTAATTTAATTTTAATTAATTAAAAAAATATCCACATGTGGCTACCATTTGGACAGTGCAGCTGTAGAACATAATTGCATGGAGTGGGCATAGCTTGCTATACTAACACACTCCTCAAAAATAGTTAATTATGACATTGTACTTCTTTAGTCAGATTTGGCATAGCCTTCAAAATACAGTATTGTCCTTTGGCTGTTGTAAAAGCAAGGTACAAAGCATATGTTGAAAGACCTTTGTTTTCAGATGTAATTAGATTTTTTTTTTGCCTAGAATAAGATTAATATGTTAAATTGTTCAATTTTATGTCCTATGGGAAAGCCCTTTTGGGGTTGCTATTTATTAGATGGTATTGTTCCCTTTTCTATTAGGGTTATAAGTGAGTTATTTTTCTCTGTAAGACCTCTGGTTCTGCTTTTGTAGCACAGTCATTTCTGGAATAAGAAACCTGTTCCAAGTAAAGACTGATCTTTTTTGTTTATTCTGTCCTCATCTTGAAGTATTCAGATGATTCTTCCTTTTTTCTTGGCAGTTTGCACCCGAGTTTCAGGTAGGAGATGGAATTGGAATGGATTTAAAACTATCAAATCATGTGTTCAATGCTTTAAAACAACATGCTTACTCAGAAGAACGTCGAAGTGCACGCCTCCATGAGAAAAAGGAACATTCGACTGCAGTAAGTGTTCTTAAGTTTTGTTTGTTTTTTTAATGGAAAGATTTATATTAGAAAACTTACTGTTTTGAGGTGGAATCTCCATGTTTGATATCTGTTCATGTGATTGGCTTTCACATCAAAAATTAATATCCACATGGATTTACTATTTGATTTTTCAGTTTTAATATAACCGTTGCTAACCACTTATTCAAAACTAACATTTTAGTGGTCATAATTAATTTGGACTGTGTAGTTTTTATTGCAGCTGGATGTTTCAGGATTCTTTTAGTTCTTTTATCTGGTTTTTCCTCAAGTAAGTTGATGTCAAGTGCTTTATCTTCAGTCTAACTAATTTTGACTTCCATTGCCTCAACTCTGCTACTATGACTTTCCATTGAGTTGTCTAACGCTGAAATTTTATAGTTAATATTCTGAATTTCTGTTTGCTGTCTCTTTATGGATTCTTGCAACCTGTTAAATTTGTCATTATGCTCTTCTATAATCTTAAGTTCCTCTGTTGCTTTGTCTGTGTGCTCCTTGGCTTGTTCTGCGTTTTGCCTGATCTCCTTCCTGATCTCTCGAAGAGCTCTGTATATTAATAATCTTTTGTATTCTACCTCCGGTAATTCCAGGGAGTTCCATTCATCCAGAAGATTTCTTGATTCTTTGTTTTGGGAGCTTGCTGAAGCCATCATGGTCTGCTTCTTTATGTGATTTGATATTGACTGTTGTCTCTGAGCCATCAATAAGTTATTTCTTTATTTTATGTTTGCTTATTGTGTCCTAGCTTCTTGTTTTGATATGCCCAAACAGGCTGCTCATGTGATCTAGTTTGATTATTGGTGACTTTGAAGCTCTAACGTCCTGACACCAGGGGGTTAGATCTGTTACTAGGTATGAGAACCCAGAAGTTTGTTTACTTTTCTTGTATGGATTCGGCTCAGGTGTCTGGTAGTTGGTTACCAAGTGTGTGGTGCGGGCTCTCATCTACACTCCTAGACCGGCAGAGGTGATTGGTGTAGGCACAGGTATCTGGCTGCAGTAGGGAGTCACATGCTGAGCAAGGCAGGGGGCTGATAGCAGCCCCTGAGGGAACTGTGTCCCTGTTCCCTAGAATGCATAGGTGGGTGGGCTTTGCAGCTGGACTGTGGTCATCCAATGCTGTTGGCTGTAGGGACTGAGAGGCACCACTTATTCTTGGACCCCTGTCGTGGGTGGCTAGGTGGTACGGGTGGAGCCACCAGTCCTCAGGCCCCTGATGTGGGTAGGTGAGGATCCTGCTTAATAGGCAGAGCAGTGTCAAATCTCATGAACCTGCCATTCCACCATATAGGTGGTACAGTCGAAGTTAGGCTTCAGGTATATGCCCTGTTTTACTGTGCTACTGAGGGCCTACTCTGTTGAAATGGGCCCACACAGGCCTATGCAGGGGTGAAAGGCATTCAAAGTCCATGGACCCCTTATGCCTATGTGTGGGTAAAGGAGCTGTTTTTGCCCCGAGTTCCCAGCTTAGGGGAGCCAGCAGATTATTTTTTTTCGTGTTTGTTAATTCGTTTCCTCTCCCAGGCTGGGAGAATGGCGCAGGGCATGTGACAGGTCCTATTTCTGACGCAGGGGATGCAGCAGTCTCTGAAGCTGACTTGGGACCTGGTGCAGAGCGGGGAGGGGGTCAGGTAAATAGGAGGGAGGTTCTTCCTAAAGGGGAGTTTTTTGGTAGGTTAGAAGCATATACTTACATTTTGCTGACTGAGCACTGCTTTTCACTGGTTCCGGAGGCTTAAGCAGGCTCTGCCGTTTGGTCTCTCCTGATGTGGAAAACACAGCTTGAACGCCACGGCTTGCCTCACTGTGTGCACAGCTGATCAAGCCTTCGGGGTACTGGTTCCCACCAGGTCAGGTCTGGCAACTCCTCGCTGCTTCCCAACCGTCTCTCCCTCCCCCTGCCGCTCAGTCTGATTCCTCCACTTTGCCTTTGATATTCAGGGCTCTTAGATTGTCATATATAATCGATTCACTTGTATTTTTGGGCCTTTGTTGTAAGAGGGACCACAGAAAGTGCCTGACTACTCCACCATCTTGGCCCCACCTCCTGTTTCAGGATTCTTTTTAAAAAGAATCATTTCCTATTACATTACTGACATGTTTCTAATAACTTGGAAACCCTGGTGGCGTAGTGGTTAAGTGCTGTGGCTGCTAACCACAAGGTCAGCAGTTCAGATCCGACAGGTGCTCCTTGGAAACTCTATGGGGCAGTTCTACTCTGCCCTGTAGGGTTGCTGTGAGTCAGAATCGACTTGACAGCACTGGGTTTGGTTTTTTTTTTTTTTTTTTGGTTTTCTAATAACTTAATAGTCTGATGTTTTACAGTAATGATGATAATGTCTAATATCTAGAGAATAAATAATTTACTAACCCTTTAGAAAAACAAACTAATAATAAGTACATAAGGAGAACTATTTACACTTTGGGAGGAAAATAAGATTTTGACTGAGCTAGTTTTCTGACTTTCTGTGGTTCTTATATATTCACTTTCAAATATACTAGAGTTACAGTTTATGGAAATCAATTTATCTTGATAGCACTCTTGTAAGAGCCTGTTATATACACAACTAGGAAAGTTAAATAATAAAGGTAAAAAGAAACTAAAAATGTTGAAAATAGTTCAGAAACTGTTTTTTGGTCAGTCATTTTCACTTACAGTGCATTATCTTTTACAGGAAAAAGCAGTTGATCCTAAAACACGTTTACTTATGTATAAAATGGTCAACTCTGGAATGTTGGAGACAATCACTGGCTGCATTAGCACAGGAAAAGAATCTGTGGTTTTTCATGCATATGGAGGGAGGTAAATGAGTAAAATAAAATACTATCTTGTGGACAAAAGCTTAGCCCCTTCTCCCCAGTACTAGTGGATTTACATAAAATCTAAGTTAGCACTGCATGGCACCCAGAGTAATTTTTAAAGTGTTGTTATAGAAAACCTAGATAGTATAGGGCTGTATAAAGAAAAACACAGTCGACCTAATCTTACCCCAGAGATAAACCAGAGATACCCATTAATAATTTTGCATAGTGTCTTCTAGTCTTTTTTTCTGTGCAGATATTTTTTTACATTATTGGAGTCATACAACATAAGGTTTTGTTTCCTCTTTCAAATTTATATTTTGAGTTTAGAACCACATATTAACATTTCTTTGAAAACAATGTTTAGAGAGCAATCGCATGAATATAACTGTTTATTTAACTTTTCCCTGTTGTGCATTTCTTACAAACATAAGGAAGAAAATTTCAGGGCTGCTAAAATTTCCAGTCCCAGGTTTTTTTTTGATTCCTTTCGGAATTAGTGTTCCTATACATACATACATACGCACGCGTGCACACTTGCACACACACACACTTGTGTCCATATCTTGCAGTAACAATCTTTGTCCATCACAGTCAACTACTATGAAGCAAAGTGCATCTAAATAAAAAGGGCCTAATTGAGAGCCTGGAGCCCTGGTGGCACAGTGGTTAAGAGCTCAGCTGCTAACCGAAAGACTGGTAGTTCAAATCCACCAGGCGCTCCTTGGAAACCCTATGGGGCAGTTCTGCTTTGTCCCATAGGGTTACTGTGAGTTGGAATCAACTTGATGGCAGTGGGTTTGGCTTTTGGTTTAACTGAGAGCCCAAAGAGCCCTCGTGGTGCAGTGGTTAAAAGTGCTCTGCTACTAACTGAAGGGTCTGTGGTTTGAACCCAGCAGCTATTCCACAGGAGAAAGATGTGACAGTCTGCTTCTGTAAAGCCTTGGGAACCCTATGGGGCAATTCTGCTCTGTCCTGTAGGGTTGCTATGAGTCGGAATCAACTCAATGGCAGTGGATTTAATTGAGAGCCCAGTTGCAATGAAAGATTATTTCTGCATCAGAGATACTGCAGCCTGCTGTTTATATTATATTATTGGAGAGAAGGATTTAAGGTATTAATGATGAAAGCTACCATATTTCCTTTGTACCAGATGTTAATCCACACAACAACCCTGGAAAGTATTATTGTTCCCATTTTATAGATCAGTAACCAAGACCTGAAGGACCTCCCTGGAGGTCGGCAGCTGATAAGTGGCAGAGCAGAGTTGAACTTGGGTTTGACCCAAAACCCATGCTGTTTCTGCCATGGGGCCCTTTGATACCTGGCTGATGGGAGGACATGCCGAGATCAGTAACTGATTTCCTCCTGCATAACTCTGATCCTCACTTTAAGAAGGACCACGTTTAAATAATGTTTACATTATTTAAGGAAATATCTTTTAAAAATCTTACCACATTCTGGATTTTACCCACTCACTTTTGTCCCAAGAGCTGAGATTACTAAAGAATAGTATGGGGAAGAGAAAAGTTTTAAAAAGTGGAATCTGTTTACAAATGTATTTATACCAGTAAAATGAAATCACCTGGTTACTTACCATTGCTACAAACCAAAAAAGCTTACCACCTCAATTATTCCTTTACCTTAACATTGTTTAAAGGCAAAAATGTTTACAAAGAGATGGCAGAAGCTGTTCCAGTTTCTTTTAGGTTTAAAGGGTTTTTATTGGGTAATTAGGGGATTCAAGTAATTATAGTCAAGTCCTTGCCTTTGGTGTTTTAACTCCTTAACCAGTCTCCTTATCTAAACAAGATATAAACTTATATATTGAATTATAATGTTAAGTTTCAAAATGAAGAGAATTAAAATTAAGATAAAGCTCTTAACATATGTGCTTAAATTTTTCAAGCTGAACCTCATCTAAAAATTGAACCTCACCTCATAGGATTATTGTAGGCATAAATGAGATCATATTTGATAATACCTGGTACATTAATCTTATCAAGCATTTATTTCTTCCTTACCGTAAGTTTTACCTCTTTCCAAGCCTCGGCTCATGGTTCCCTAAAACCAGGCAAATGTAACTTAATGGCACACGGTGGTAAATTAAAGTTTAAAGGACTAAAATGAAAAATAATCTATTAAAAAAAAATTTCGTCATACCTACCCTTGCCCCATAGATCTTTTCTCCAAAGATAACTGCTGTTAACATGTTTTAGGCTAGTCTTTCAGACATTTTTATGTATGTCTTATTTTGTTTATATAAAAAGAGATTACACTGTATTCAAGATCTTAATTTTTTCACTTAATACGCCTTAAATCTTAATGTATTATTAGCTTGTACTACCCCATCCAAGCGTTGGCAAGTAGGCAATTGGATAAATGAGCCTGAAGTTCTGGTGAAGGTCATTCTTGGCATAGAAGTGTGGGAATTGTCAGTATAGAGATGGTAGTTAAAGCCACAGGGCTAAATGAACTTTCTGGAAGGGAAAGTAGTTAGAAAGAGAAAGGGGGGCTAGTCAGTGGGAGAATATGGTATAAAGGAAGTAGTTTGATTCAGATTCTGCTCTCTGGAAATATAGTTCTTTTCTAGTTTAACATCCCTTCATATATTTAAAGGTAAATGTCTCTTCTTGTAAAAAGCAACATGTGCTAGAATTTTCAGGGAATAACATGTAAGTCAAAAAGCTTATGCCATAGCCAAGAGGAGAACATTATAGCAGGAACCATTATGGTCAGTAAAAGATAATTGTGTAACAGAATACAGTTATGTGAGGCTGTATGCTGTAGGAGTAGAGAACAGAACAAGATGATAGCCAGGCACATTTCAGGGAAGATGTCATGATGAAGTTAGATCTCAACCTGGATTTTAAAAATAGGCCAAAGAAACCAATGCCGAGTGAAAAAAAGCTAGTTGCAGAATATGTACAGTATACCATCTATTAAGATTTTAAAAGTGATGTAGGAAATAATACATATGAATATTTATAGATGCTTATAGAAACCCTGGTGTCTTAGTGGTTAAGAGCTACGGCTGCTAACCAAAAGGTCGGCAGTTCAAATCCACCAGGCGCTTCTCGGAAACTCTGTGGGGCAGTTCTACTCTGTCCTATAGGGTTGCTATGAGTTAGAATCGATTTGATGGCAGTGGGTTTGGTTTTTGGTTATGTATGTATACTTATACATGTATCTTTTTAAATTGAAGAATTAGAAAGATACTATAAAACTCATGATAATTGGCTCTAGAGGAGTGGGGGGTGAGAATGAGACTCCCTGAGGTGGTATTCAAAGGAAACTTAGCCTTGTCTGTAATGTTTAATTCTTTAAAAAAGATAGACTCAGAATGAGAGGAGTAAAGTTTAAGCAATAAGGAGATTGGCATAGAAAGTATGTGTTTAGAAATAATAGGAAGTAAAGCTGTATAGGGAAACTAGAAATTACAGAAGGGAGCATTAAAAGCTAGACAGAGGGATATGTGATTTGCAAGGAAACAAGGAAGTTTTTAAAGGGAATGGCAGGACGAATCCCCTAAGTTGGACTGTATCCTGGACCTTCCAAGTAAAGAATCTTCTTTATGGTTTTTTCTAAAGAGCCTCATCCACTGTAAGCTTAAACTATTTCAATGACAAGGACCATATCACCTTAAAATCCAGCCTGTTCTCTCTATAATGTCTAAATTATTGGAAATTTCTCCCTTTTATAGTGTCTGTGTTTTGTCTCCCTGAAAATTGATTCGTGCATTCACCAGTATTTTGAGCAGCTACCATGTGCCGTTACTCTTCTAGGTATTGGAGATACAGCAATGAATGGTATAAGGGATGTCCCGGTTCTCCCATCCAAGGCAAGAAAAAATATCAGATAAATCTTCTTGAAGTGTGTCACTGATAGTCTAGTGTTCAAAAGCCCTTGGTAATTCCTCACTACCTTTGGGAGTACATCCAGGCTTCTCACTCAGGCATTCAGGGTTCTTCACACGTTTGGCCCCATGCTGTCCCTGCAGCTCCAACTTCTGTTGTTTTCTCTCTCAAGCCAAGTCTTAACTGTAGTGTTTGCTGTTAATCAGACATGTCCTATAGTTTCCCACCTCCACATATGTTAATACTGTGACTCCACTTGTTCAGATCCTACCCATTTTTCTGGTTGTTTCAGGTACCACCTGGGCCACGAAACCTGGCCTTAGCTTTCCAATCTGAAGTGAACTGTCCTGTTCATGAACTGCTTTTATTCTCTCCTGCCCCTGCAGGCATACTCACAGGGCAGGGACCTCTTTTCTCACCTGTATATCTGCTAGGATTGAAAGTTACAAAAAGCCACCCTGTTTTGTTGCTTTTATTGCATTTTGCACCTGAACCATCCCAGGTAGACCAGAGCCTATTACAAAGAGCATTTTGTCATCATTGTTCCTCAAGCTTGATTCCATAGTGATTAAGTGAAGAACATTGTATTATGGATTGTTGAAAAGTGGTTGACAATTTATTTGAAAGAAAATGTGTTTTTTAAAAACAAAACCCAAACCCAAGGTCTTATGAAGGTCCCAAAGCGTGCATATATAGATGTGGATTTCAGAGAAGGTAGATCAAGTATCATAGAATCTTTATTTTGAAATTGTTTTACTCATGAGCTGGCAACTCGTACTGACTGCATTTTTTTTTTCTCTTCCACTTAGCATGGAGGATGAAAAGGAAGATAGTAAAGTTGTACCTACAGAATGTGCCATCAAGGTATTTAAAACAACCCTTAATGAGTTTAAGAATCGTGACAAATATATTAAAGATGATTTCAGGTTTAAAGACCGCTTCAGTAAACTAAATCCACGTAAGATCATCCGCATGTGGGCAGAGAAAGAAATGCACAATCTCACAAGGTAAAGAAAATCACTGTGCCAGAAGTGGTCTTGGGTAGTGAGCTGTTTGTGTCAGGGCCTAGCCAGGCAGAAAACCTGTGTTTTCTTTTAAACTCATTTAAAGAAATAACAAAAGACCTTGAAATTCTGGTGTTCAATAAGGGTTTCTGTAAGAAACATATTTCCATGTATATAACCTGAATTCATACTTTTAGGGGAAAAAAAAGTCTTTTTTTCCATTCCTCGATAAATGTTGAGGAAAACTAAGGCATTTCTGCCTAAGACATTTCTTCATATACCCAAATGCTATTTTTAAATTGTCTTCCTTAAGAAACAAAAACTCCAGCTTCCAATTAGGTTTAGTCTAAGTAATGATTTCCTTTGTTGTTTCAGAAAATGTTTACTGCATCTAGTGTTTGGTAATTTGGTGGGGATGGGATCTTAGGAGTCAAACTGCATTTTGCTTTAATTTATGAGGCTGTTTCTCAATATTCTAAGCAATTTATTTTTACCAAGGAGTTTGTTTTATCATCCAAGTAATTGAGTAATAATCCTTCCCGTTAACAAATTTTCCCATTAATCTGTTGAAAGCTTAATTTTAGCTTGTTCTTTTCTTAAGATAGTTGCTTTCTGTACTTATAAAACTTCTATGTAGAATTTCCTAAGAGGTCTTGCTGCCCTTCAGTCTGATTTCAACAGCTCTCCATAGCCTTCATTATAAAGTTCAGTGTCCTTTTGTGATATGGCGCCTGCCCCTCTATAGCTTCAACTCACATTGCCAGCCTCCTACTTAAGGATCCAGCTATATTGATTTATATATATTCCCAGAATGGGCTGTGCTCTTGAACACCTCCATGCATTTACACAAATTACTTCCTCTAACCAGTGTTTCCTCTCACTGTCTCAATCTGGCAAATTCCTGTTCTTGCACCTGTTCTTCTAATAATCCATCCTTGATGCTGTGTGCTCCCGTAGCCCCTCCCCACGCCTGTCAGTGCGTGCCTCACACTGTGCTCTAATCGCCTCCTTACCTGTCTGTCATTTCTGCCAGACCGTGGGCTCCTTAAGGGCAGAGGCTGTCTTCCTGTCTTTCTATTCCCACACCTCTAGGGTGGAGTATAGTGTGCTGGCTTATTGCAGGCCTTGCTTAGATATGTGTTGAATAAATGAAGGATTTTCCTTGTCTGATCTTTACATTCTTAATCATCTCTTTCTGTATAGAATGCAGAGAGCTGGAATTCCTTGTCCAACAGTTGTAATGCTCAAGAAACACATTTTAGTTATGTCTTTTATTGGCCATGATCAAGTTCCCGCTCCTAAATTAAAAGAAGTAAAGCTCAGTAATGAAGAAATGAAAGAAGCCTACTATCAAACTCTTCATGTAAGTTGTGCCTTTAAAAACTACGTATACCACCTTTTCAAAATATTTCTTCTAAACTTTAAAAAAAGATTTCCTAAAATAGTATCATTTCAAGGTGATACTACAAGGACAAAGTGAAGTTTGTGAAAGAATGTTAACACTGAAGCATTGTTTTTATATCAATTTATGAGTGTCTTGAGTTGTTTTTGAAAAATTTATGGACTAAGGGCACAAGTGAAAGCATTAGACGTAGAGGCATGAAGCTATTCTTCACAAAGCTTCGGTAAGGAAAATTTGGTGTCACACATCTGCCTGGTCGCTCTGTATGCCTTCTCGTGTGCTGTAGCTCTCACAGCAAAGGAAATACCGGGTATTATTGTTGGAAAATTAGATGGAAGCAGATTTGGTCTCGTAATAAAGTGATGATCAAAATTGAAAATGGCAGGGAGTGGGTTGCTCTATCCTCGCAGGTGGTGCTGGAGTTGGAAGGCACATGTCAGAAGGCTTGAGCAAGTTATTTCGCTTTCAGGACAGCAGCTGCATTCAACTTGAACTTCTTCTAGCTTAAGAAAATGCTCCCAATACTGTCATTATTCTTTTTTGTTGTTTTAATCGAACAGTGGAGAAACTTAAGTACTTTCTACACAGTCTGTGTGGAGCTATCATGTCATGTAGCAGCTGATATGAATATGAAAATGTTATACAAATTAATTTTTTTAAATATAGCTAGAGAGGTGATCCACTAGGAAAAACAATGACCATAAATTCCAGTCCATTTTTCTGACTTCTTTGGGAGGTGAAATGGCTGGGAAAGAGATAAAGTAGTGAAGTACCTTCCCTGTTTGCTTCTGTTATGTCTGAGAAACAAATGTGTTAATGTTGATTTCTACTATACGGCTAGGGGTCACTATCATCAATAATGAACATATAATGCTATTTAACTTATAAGAATATCTCTTTCCCACTATGTCTAGCAGGAAGTACTTTTCCACCTTGGAATTGTATATATCCCATAGAGGTGTCGAAAGGACATTTGTCCTTTTGTGAAAGGATGTGGCTTACCTAGGTCTTCTGATTAGTGGCTCAACATTATAAGATCATTGACCAGAGACAGGGCTGCCATCTTACTTGTAGGAGAATCCAGCGTTTCCCGTAGCCTCCTGATCTTGCTGTCATGTGGGCAAGGGACCAGAGGCTGCAGACGCAGCTTGCTCTTCCCCTCCATTTCTCACTGCTCCCCTACCCTACCTTAAAAAAGCCCACTCCTAAACTGTGCAAGGTAAAAAGAGGAAATAAATTCTTTACTCTTGCTTTTATGGAAAATACTGATTGATATACACATTTTAGTTGTGTAGGTAAATTCTGAGTGTTCCTTCATTTCTTAAATCTTTGCGGTACCTCCTCACAGATGATGCAGCAGTTATATAACGAATGCACACTTGTCCATGCTGACCTCAGTGAGTATAACATGCTGTGGCATGGTGGAAAGGTGAGAACCATATGCTGTTAATGGTCAGATTCAATGACTTGAATGTAAATTATTGAATGTAAATAAATCAGTGTATACCCTGTACTTTAATAGGTCTGGTTGATTGATGTCAGTCAGTCTGTGGAACCAACCCACCCTCACGGCCTCGAGTTCTTGTTCCGTGACTGTAGGAATGTCTCACAGGTAGGCATGGCAACGAGCATGTCCTTTTCTGTGGGACGGAACAGGCCCAAATATTTTCTCACTCCCAAGATAAGGAAGGTAGATCATATTCTTAGAAATTGAAGGAAGGGATACTGGTTGCTTTCCAGATAAGGTTACGATCTTGAAATTGTATCAGATTTGTCAGATTTCATTTTCAGCAAGAATTTGATCCCATGCCTCACATTTAAGCTGTTGAATTAAATATTCAAGGGAATACGTTTTCTTTTTGGTTGCAGACATTTAAGCAAGTAGACCCTTAATCCAATTTAATGCAAAGTGCTTAAATGAAAGGGGCACATAGTAAAGCTGCATACTTATTGCCATGAGTATGATCATTAAAAGGAGGATAATCTTAATGGGACAGGTGTCTGATCGCTTACTGAGGGAAGTTAAAACTCAGTAATCACACAGTTGGGTCAAGTTTACTTGCCATTTTTAAGGGAAATGAATTGTTAGCAATAGATTCAGATGGCATGGTTTCTCTAAATGACTGAATAACTTTATAAATTGAAAATCTTAACAGGATTTAGTGAATGTATAGGGTCTACACACTCAAAGCAGTGCCAGGCAATCATATATATACCAGTCATTTTTATAGCTGTGGAAGGTGCAGTACAACAGACTAAATCTAGAAGACAGAACTGGTGTGTAAGAAAGGACAAAAAAGCCAGTATGGGACATGCGTGAGCAGAGTTGAACTGGAAAAATTAATGGTCTAAAAATTCTGGAAGGAATTCAGTGGTGTCTTAGAAGTATTCTGTTCCCTATTTTTAATTTGTGAGACAACCTTATTAGTATCTCTTACTGACTTTCTTGTATGTCTTTATTAGTTTTTCCAGAAGGGAGGAGTAAAGGAAGCCCTTAATGAACGAGAACTCTTCAATGCTGTTTCAGGCTTAAACATCTCAGCAGATAATGAAGTTGATTTCTTAGCTGAGGTAAGTATTGTACAGCCATTTTTACCTTCCTGGTCATGGGGAACTGGGTAGAGTAGGTAACTAAAAACACAGAGTTCATTTTATCCTTTCTTCCCTTCAAAAATAAAATTAATGAGGTTTTTCTTTTCTTGAGATGTTGTTTTTGGTCCTTTCTAGGCTTAAATCTGAGGATAAACATATGGCAAAACACACTTCAAAAAGTTCAGTTTGGTTAAGATGGACAAGTACCACATTTCTAGTAAACTCTTATTTTTCCTATTTTATGACTGAGGAAGTTGCTGGTAAGCACTCTGGTGACACAAAAGCAGTAACACAGGGCCCCTTGTCCTTAACCGAACATAGAAGGCTAGAAGTGGTCATCCTTGGAGATACCTAGTCATCACAGTATTGGACTTACAGAGCCATAAAAGAATCCTCCTCTGGAGAAGCTCTCATAAAATTGAACAAAGACTAAAAACCGAAACAGCAGCTAATTAATCCCAGTATTATACCAGGCAGTTTCGGAGAACGATTATATAGTCTGTTGCAAAACTTCCGACTATGACTTGAGTTTGACCAGGCTAAGGCCAGAGAAGGAACAGGAAGATGGGAAATCCAGCACAGTATGGTTGCTTAGTAAATTGATGCTACTATTGTTTAGTGAACATTGGAATTCCCTTTTTCCCTCTTTCCTGAAGGGTTTGTACACTACATAGTCAAACATACCTGATTCCATTGCCAACTTGATAAAAATACTGTATGTATTGACCCTGGTAATAATAATCAAACCAATAACATATATGTTTGTGTGAGGAGTACACATGTATACATACCCACACACACTGTAATTCTAATTCAAGGTCAGCATCATTAGGAATGTCCCTTTTTAGGAGAGTAGAAATACTATCTGAAGTATAGTTTCTGTAAAGTAGCATTTTGACACAAATGAATGTATTAATTTTACAGATAGAAGCTTTGGAGAAGATGAACGAAGATCATGTTCAGAAGAATGGAAGAAAGGCTGCTTCGTTTTTTAAAGACGATGGAGGTCCGCCATTACCACATGATGAATAACACCAGCGCCTGCTGCCTTTAATTGTTAACACGGTGGTGATTGTCAGCTGCCAATGGCACTGAAGTTACGGGTGACGTGGAATACCAAAAAAGGAAACATGAGGAGTGTACAATGGTGCTTCTGTGTTTTTCTTCCTTGTAACCCATGTGCCAGATGTGTGGGATTTTTAGCTTAGCATTGAGAGAACAGAATGTCACTACCTCTCATCTTATGAATAGGATAAATCTTTAACACCTAAAGATTATCTGTCTGAAATCTGCCTGATTTTACACGATTCATGGTATAGAATGTTTTCATGAGAATTTTTAAAACTTAGTTATTATTTCCCACTGTGGGAGGAAAGGACGGATGTGTTTACAGGGGAGGGTTTTGTCACAACATTTTTGCTTTTTTCCCCACGCTGTTCTGCAGTGCATCTTTCTCAGTTCTTTTTCCAGAATGTGACCATGATTCTAAAGGAAAATTTCTTCTCTTTAGTGGGTGTTATAAATGGAAGTTTGGTTTCACAATGGCTGAGGGGAATAGACATAAGCAATATACTTTTTATTGGTACCTCATGAGAAGGAACGGCATGCTACTTTTTCCATACTTATATCCAAGAAAAGGCATCAGAAGTTTCTGAAAAAGATAAAGACATAAGAACATCTTGCAAAAAGAAATTTTTTTAATTTAACTTACAGCTTTTCTACATCTAGGTAAAATGGTTAGGATAAGGTAGCTGCTTTGTATTTATAATGAGAAAAGAAATTATTTGGAAGGACACAATGTAAGACTTAACCATGTTTGACACATTTTAAGGAAGTTAATGAAACAAAGTTCAGATTACATTTCAAACTATATACTTACTGATTTTGAGAGAAATATGGCAAGCAAATTAAAAATATTAAATAAATCAAATGTGAAAAAGTATGTTTAAAGCAACTCGGGTGCCATATTAACCACCGAATTTGAATTATTTGACCTTTTAACCGTTCCTGGTACTGACTGGACGCCACTTCTAAGAGAAAAGCCAGCACTGGTCTTGTCCCGTTGGTTTGTTAGGTTGAAGTTTATAAACTACAACACGATGGTTCCTCCCGTTACCACTAAAGGCCCAGCCTTTCTGCCTGATGATAGGAAGAAAAAACATCTAAACATCTTAACATTTTAAAATACCAAATATGTTCTTTCTCGGAAAATATTTATTTTTGTTTCTGTTGTATAGTTTTTAACTGCATTTCAGAGAAGTGTGATTGGGGTAGATATTCATTACATTTCTGAAATGTTTACTACAGTGACTGGTGATCATTGACAGATATTTCAGAGAACTAACTATCTCATTTTTAAAACCTTTACCCTTTAAATGTTGCTTTGTTTTCTAACATACTCTGACAAAGAGCAGCAAACCATTGCCGTGTGGCATTCTTGGAGTGTGCTGTGAACGTGCTTTTAAAAAAATTAAAAAAAGAGATCATTTTAGATTGGTTCTTTGTGTGCTTTCTTCCTGTTTCTTATTAAGTCTTGGCACTAGTTACTCTCTGCATAAAAGTAAGCAATACTATTTTAAGCAGCTTTTTTCCCCTCAACTTCTCCTATTTAGATTTCACTCTTAAACGGGCTACTTCACATTACAAACAGGTTTTTCCTCTCTTATAGATCTGAGAGTAAAGTATTCACATAGTGGAAAATGTTGGTTTGCTAAATAAATAAATACAAATGGAAAATACATAAAATATGGGAATAGGGATATGTTGTCTGTCTTTAATGCAAGTGGATATATGATGAGCTATACCATAGGTTATCAAAATAAGGGTGACTATGCTTAGGGAATTTTTATTTCAACAAGATAATTCACTGCCAACCAACCAACCAACCAAAACCAACCCATTGCCATTTAGCCAGTTTCCTTTTTATTAAAAAAAAAAAAAAAGTAAGACATGCTCATTTGATTTTAAATATTACAGGAATTTAGAAATGTTAAAATCCCTTGTATTCCAAAACTCCATGTTCATAGTGTGGCATACATCCCTGGCAATTATTTTCCCTAAGCATGTATTACATTATTCTCTTGTTAAAAAATCTTTGAACAAAAAGTGGGATCGAGTGAGGCAGCTGATGGTGAAGTGTTGATCGTGGTAGACTCCCTAAGAGGAGCCTCTTAAGATATGTTAGAGGAAGTACGTGGTGGTTTTGCTGCTCACTTAGGCTCTGCGCACGAGAAGATATTATTGTTTGCACCTTTCGAAGTTCCAGTTTTCCAGCACTTCAGACACTGAGGGGGGAAACAGCTTATTGTATTTTCAAACTTCAATACTTATATTTTTGAATATATATTTCTATTGGATTTTTGTAGGGTTTACATAGAAATTAAGGAATAATTGAAGTTTGCAAAGTTTTTTATACTTGGAGATACCAGTTTACTAATTGAGAAGCCTCATGTTTTTATTCTTTGATTTCCGATTTGTTTCCTAATTAAAAAATATTATAAGGTTAGACTCGGGACAGCATTATTTCACTGTCCTAGGCCTTTCAGATTTCACCTAAACATAGCTTTTTGAGGAGTTAAGATCAAATAGTAAAAATAACAATAAGCCCCTTACCTGTTAAAGAACATTTTTAAGTGAAAAATAGTTATTTTTCCAAAACTGTAGTGAGAAAAGTGGCATTGTTTTACATTCTTGCAAATCTCTTTAATGTCCAGCTTAACAGAGACGGCTAAATTCTCATACCTGCTCCCGTATCGCGTCTAGTGCGGTGTACTGTTTTATTCGAAGTATATGAGGAAAACCTGGAATGTCTTTAAATGACTTAAATGTTTGTAAAATTTGTCTGTGTTAATTTTTAATATGGTAAATACCAATAGATATAGCTCCTATAAATAAAAGCTCGTTGGGATCCTCGATGTTTTTTGGAAAGTAGTGAAAAGGTACCCTGAGGCAAAAAGTTTGAGAAGTGCTGCTGTAATAGGTCCAGGCATGAGAATGTACTTAAAGGAAAGCAACTAGGATTGGACTGAAAACCATGTTGTATGCGGCCTGGCCAAAAACCTGAATGTGCTTCACGGGGAAAAGACTCAGGACCTGATGGCTAGCTTCTAAAGGGAAAAGGAGTGTCAGTGATACCTGCTCATTTAAGCAAGTCAAACAGTGCCGAAGGTAGAAAAAGGAAGCCAGTCACCCACAGTGCAAGGCAACCACCGCCACCGTTATTTTCTATGTACACATGTTCCTGCAAATAGGAAATTATCAAGAGACGCGAATTCAAACAAGTGAAGTGAAAAGCAGGTTGGGAAACACTGATCTGTAATCAATATCTACAGTAAATACATCCATACATCCTTAAAACAACTCATTTTATAAAAATTATTCATGTTCATTTCAAAACCTAAAAAGGATTTAGAAAGTTCAAAGAAGAAAGTGAAAGTCACCTGAAAACCTGCCAAGCAGCGAGAACCACTATACAATTTTGGTAAATATTCTTCCAGACATCTGTCATATAGTGTGCCAAAGAAGAAAAACAAGACAAAACAACAACAAAAACCTGAAAAGTGCTGTGTTTAGGTTTTAGAAACCTTTTAGCTACTGCAGGAGGAAAACAAGCATGTAAAGTTGCTTATCTTAAACACCAGAAGTCAACACTGAGCTGTTTGGGTAGTTCAGGAAAAAGGCCCCTAGTAAAATAAGAAGGAAAACTGGTGAGTTACTGCTGATTCACTAAGGGGCAGTCAGGGCAGGGCCATCACCCTGGGTGGCACAAACAGCTACCAACTGAAAAGCTGTGTTTGAACCCACCTGGAGTGCCTCAGAAGAACAGCCTGGCAATCCACTTCTCATGTGGAGCACAGCTCTAGTGTGAAACATACGTGGTCTCCATGAGTCAGAATTGACTGGACAGTAACTGGTATGCTCAGCTCACCTACTCCTAGTCAAGAGTCTCCTCAGGGCCCCGGTGGAAAGCCTGGTGTTTTCCAGGACTGCTCCTCGGCAGGCTCTGAAGGCCAGTTTTTATCACCAGCCCTGAATGTGTCTAAAATACACTTTTAACAGCTTCCCAGCTTCTTATCTTTGCCTTTCTATTCAGCTCTCAGTGTCTCAGCTTCTAAGTCAGCCCTTAACAAATCACCGAGTGTCAGACCCACCTCTCTGTGCTTCCTTCTCCTCAGGTCCTGGCTTCTCAAGTTCTAGTGGCCTTGGGAGCTCTCCAGTGCCTTCGTGAAAGTTCAAGAGCTCCTGCTTCTTTATCACCTTTCTAATACCGGATGTTAAATTTCTAACCTTGGCCAACCTGATCGGTGACAAAATTTCATCATTTTATTTCACTGTTGTTAGGTGCTGTCTAGTCAGTTCTGACTTGCAGTGACTCTATAGGACAGAAACCCCATAGGGTTTCCAAGGAGTGGCTGGTGGGTTTGAACTGCCCACCTTTTGGTTAGCAGCCAAACTCCTAACCACTATGCCACCAGGGCTCCTTTATTTCCTTAGTGAGGTTAAACATGTCTTATGTGCTTTGGCCATTTGTGTATCTTTTCTTTTGACATCTGTTCAGATTCGTGGCCCATTTTTATTTGGGGTTATTCATTTTACTTGTTGTTCATGACTTATTCTGGAGGAGATTTTTCTATATTTAGGCTAGTAAACAGTTGTGTAATACTACAGATATTTATATTGCACTGTTATAAATACCTTTTCTCGTTGTTTAATGTTTTTACTTAGTCATGTAGACATTTCAGACGGCACAGAAGAGCATTAAGAGCAAAGGCTCTGGTTCAAATTGAGTTTGAATCTTGGCTCCACCACCCACCAGCTGTGTGATCTTGAGCAACTGACTTAACTTTTGTGAGTCCCAGTTTCCGTATCTGTTAAATGAACATAAAGTAGTACCTCTCAGGGTTAAAAAACTATATAAAGCACATAGAATGATAGTAAGTGCAATATGTTGTTGTTGTGGTTGGCCCCTGACTCATGGTGGCCCCATGTACAATGGGATTGAACCATTGTGATACATATGGTTTTCATCGGCTGATTTTGGGGGGCAGTAGATTGCCAGGCCTTTCTTCCTAGTCTTTTAGTTCAGCTCCACTGAAACCTGTTCAATGACTTAAGCAACACGCTTGACGGGTGGTGGCTGCTCTTGAGGTGCATTGGCTGGGAATCGAACCCAGGTCTCCTGCATGGAAGGTGAGATTTCTACCACTGAGCCACCACTGCCCCCTCTAAGTGCTATATAAATGCTTGCTATTTTATTGTTGCTGTTTCTATAGAGATATTTTTAATTTTTTATGTACTCTTGTCCGTCATTCTTTCCCTTAATGGTTTTTGGTTTGGGTGTCATGTTAACAGTAAGGTTTAATGGTTTTGTAGGTGCATGTCAAGTGGTGGTAATAAATCATTTACTGGATGCTTATTATGTATAGTATGCAATTTTCATGTATTACCTCACTTAATTCTTACAACAACATGTTTCCCTATTTCACTGAGAAGAAACAAATGTATAAAGAGTTACTCACATCTATTCAGTGACAGGGCTGGGATTCAAATCCAGGTCTAAATGACTCAAAATCTAGTTTCTTAACCTTATTTACCATATACTGCCACAAAGCTACCTGCAGTGGACACAGAGCACAAACCTTTATTTTAAACTTATGCGATGTGGGGGTTGTTTGTTCCACAGCATAATTTAGGTGATCCTGACTGATACAGGCACCTCAGTAGATAACATGGTCAAGATCTTAGAAAATTAAGCTTTAAAATAACATTGAGGGATGCTCAGCACCATTAGTCATTAGGGAAATGCAAATCAAAACCACAAGATACCACTTCAAACTCACAAAGATGTCTATTATAAAAAAAAGGAAAATAACAAGTATTGGTGAGGAAGTAGAGAAATTAGAACATTCTTCCATTGCTGGTGGGGTGTAAAATGGTGCAGCCTTTTGGTGGTTCCTCAAGAAGTTAAACACGGAATTACCAAATGACTCAACAATTCTACTTCTAGGTATGCATCCCAAAGAACCAGAAGCAAAGATTTTACTCCACCAGAGTCACAGACTAGGGTGAGATGCCTACCGATCCCCTGATGGGTGTAAAACCAGATTTTTTAAAAAAAAGTTTGCTTAAATTATATTCAAAACAACTAAATGTAGTTATAAGGACAATGTTTTGAGATTGTTTAATGAATCACCTTAAAAATGAAACTTTCTATTTCTGATAAAAGTGAATTGTACATATTAATAACATTTGGATTGTTCGAATTTATACAATGGACTTTCATTTTTCTCTGCAAAGCAAATCAAGAGCAGTGAAAAGACATGTGAGCAATGAAAAGAAACAATCAGACCTCTAGCTTTACTGAAGAAACAGCAGAAACTTTGTTACATAAATAACCAAAATGAGGAAGGAAGCACCTGCCAAAGTAACAAAGGAAAAGCTAACGGATAAATCCTCTTGATAACAGATATGATACCAGGCCAGATCTGGTGGTGTACAAAGACGATACGAGAAAATTCTCACCTAATTCTACTTTTGGTTTGTCATTTATGGTGCCTCCCAAGCTGGTATTGTTAGCTGCCAACTCATGGCGACCTCATGTAAAACAGAACAAAACATTGCCTGATCCTGCACACCTTCACAATTGTTGGTATGCTTGAGTCCATTGTTTCGGCCGCTGTGTATTTTGAGTGCCTTCCAACCTTTTCCAACCTTAGGGGGAGCCCTGGTGGCGCACTGGTTAGTTAGCTTGGTTGCTAACTGAAAGGCCAGTGGTTCAAACTCACCAGTCGCTCCCTGGGAGAAAGATGTGGCAGTCTGCTTCCATAAAGATTTACAGCCTCAGAAATCCGATGGGGTAGTTCTACTCTGTTCTACAGGGTCGCTATGAGTCACTATGAATCAACTCGATGGCAGTGGGTGGTTCTGGTTTGGTTCCAACATAGGGGCTCATCTTCTAGCACTATATCAGATAGTATTCCACTGTGATCCATAGGGTTTTTACTGGCTAGTTTTCAGAAGTAGATTACAGGCCTTTCTTTGTAGTCTTTTGCTAAATCCTGCCGACCAGAATGACCCTGCTGGTATTTGAAATACTGGTGGCATAGCTTCCAGTATCATGGAAACACACAAACCATCACAATAGGACAAACTGACTGATGGGTAGTGGAAGCTAGTATTAAAAACTAAAAAAAAAACCAAACCCGTTGCCATCAAGTCCATTTTGACTCATAGCGACCCTATAGGACAAAGTAGAACTGCCCCATACGGTTTCCAAGGAGTACCTGGTGGATTTGAACTGCTGACCGTTTGGTTGGCAGCCGTAGCTCTTAACCACTACGCCACTAGGGTTTCCAAGCTAATATTGTGCACCTGAAAATTTGAGTCCTGGTAACATTTGAAATCCTAGTGGTGCAGTGGTTAAGAGCTCAGACTTCTAAACCAAAGGTCAGCAGTTCGAATCCACCAGCTGGTCTTTGGAAACCCTAGGGGGCAGTTCTACTCCATCGTATAGGGTTGTTATGAGTTGAAATCCCTGATGTTGAAGAAAGGTCACAGGGGAGCAAGCTGGAGGGATGGCAGTGTGTGGCTGGAAAGCAGGGTGCTTGAGTTAATGATTCCAGCGTGGGACATGGGGCCCTGGGAAGGTGAGGTGGAGGCAGAGTGGAGGATCGGGTCATTGGAAGGAGACAGTGATGGGGCTGAAAGGCCAGGGTGTGGGGTGGGCCCCCTACATGGACGCTAACAGGTGATGACCGGGCTTGGGGAGAAGGATCTATTACTCCAGTTATTAGATGATAACAGAGACAAGGATGGGGAGCAAGTATTATGGTATTTGCCAAATGGTATGAGCCTTACTCACGGCCATGAGCTAGAATCAACTTCATGGCAACTAATAACAACATGAGACTTCCAAACCAAAACCAAACCCAGTGCCGTCGAATCGATTCCGACTCATAGAGACCCTAACAGCAGGTTTTATTTTTGTTTTACCAGAGAAAGAAAGGAATCCCTCATCTTCCTAATCCTAAATCTCCCAGCCTCCTGCTTCCATGTGGTTACAGTTATAATCAATTCCTGTACAAGTTTGCTGGGTCCCATCCCCTTCCACCTCTCAGTTATGCTTTCTCTTCTCTGCATCTTCAGTCTTTACCTCTCTTTGCAGTTATGCAGATTCCTGTGCTCCACCCCAAATGTAAGTGGTTCTTAGAACAGCTTTGCTCTATCTTTCCACCTCTGCCTTCTCCCCTCCAGCCTCAATCTCTTTATTCCCCTCAGAGACAAGCTTCTCCAGTCAGCTACTGCTCATTCACTGGCTGTCACTTCCCCTTCTCACTTTTAATCATCTGCAGTGTGGCTTCTGCCTCCCTCCCTTCAGTTATGGTCTCCCATGGAAGCACCAGGGTCTTCTCTGGGCATATATACCAAACCAGCCAAGCCCGTTGCTGGTAAGTCATAGTGACCATATATCAAACCATATAGAACGGAGGAGAATTGCCCCACAGGTTTTCCAAGCAGTGGCTGGTGGACTCGAACTGCTGACCTTTTGGTTAGCAGTCTGAGCTCTTAACCACTGTACTACCAGGGCTCCAGGGGATAAAGTAAGGAGGATGCTTTTCAATGCTCACATTACTAGGCTTCTCAGCAGCCTTTGTCAAAGCTGACTGCACCCTACTTCTGGAAACAGTGTCTTCTTCACTCAGCATCAGAGACAGCACATATCCCTGGTTTTCCTGCTCCTTCTCTGGCAGGGCCTTCTTGTCCTTTACTGACTCCATGTCTTGGTCACTTTATGCCTCTGTCTCATCCAATTCTAGGACATCAAATACCATTTATATATTCCTGTAACTCCCAATTCACACCTCCAGTCCCAACGGCTCCTTTGATGAGCTTCAGACCTATATATATCCATCCGTCTAGATACCCTTTCTGCTTAGACTCACGTGTCCAAAACGGAACTCTTGCCCTTGCCCACGTCCCTGCCAACCCTCTCAGGCCTAACGTCTCAAAGCATGGCGCAAAGTCCGCCGGTGATTCAGAAGAGAAGCCTGGGGGGCATCGCGACGCGACCCCTGCCTTCCTCCCTCGCTGTCTCCTCTCGCGTGCCCCTGTCACACGCGCACAGCACCCTGGCTCTTTACCATTGCGCTCACCTCTTCTACTAGACTGCGAGCAGGAGCCGTGGCCCGGGAGAAAAACCCGTTGCCATCGAGTCGATTCCGGCTCATAGCGACCCTATAGGACACAGTAGAAATGCTCCATAGGGTTTCCAAGGAGCGGCTAGTGGATTCGAATTGTCGACCTTAGCAGCCGAGCTCTAAACCACTGTGCCACCAGGGCGCCTGCGGCCCGGGAGGCGCCCGATAACCCCCGCGGAAGTAAAGGATGAGCGTTTGCAGACCGCCAGGCCCGGGCCTGCAGCGAAGCTAGCGGGGCGGATCTCGGGCCGCGGACGCCCAGCCCCGCACGCCCCGGGGAAGGCGAGGAGGGAGCGCGCACAGGGGACTCCGAGATGGGGAGGCCGGCGGCGCCGCCACCTGCCCTCTCGGCACCGCGCGGGTGTCGGGATAACGCCGCCGTCGCCCCTGGCCGGGTCCTGCGAGCCTCACTTGGGGACCCTGCCCTCCGGAGAGCGGGAGGAGGCGGTGACAACCGGTGGGCCCCGCGGCCGCCCGCGGCCGTCGCCGGTTTAAGCGCAGAAGCGCCGCGGGTCACGTGCCGCGGAGGTGGGGGCGTGGCACCAGGAAGCGGCCTCCGCGCCGGGCCGGGGTCTCCGCCGCCGCCGCCGCCGCGAGCCGGGCAGTCTGTTCCCCGCGCCCCGCGCCCCGCGCCGGGCGCCCGCGCCGCTCCACGCTGGCTGCCGCCCCCGGGCCCCCCGCCGCCGCCGCCGCCGCGCCCGCCATGGGCGAGGAGGACTACTACCTGGAGCTGAGCGAGCGGCCGGTGCAGTTCGAGAAGGCGAACCCCGTCAACTGCGTCTTCTTCGATGAGGCCAACAAGCAGGTCCGGGCGGGCCCAGCAGCGGCCCCGCGGCCTCCTCCCCGCCGCCGAGGCCCGGGCTGCGGCCTCCTGCTCTTCCCGGCGCCTCGGGGGGCGTCCCGCGCGCGACGCCGGCGCCCGAGGGATCAGGCCCGGGCCTTCGAGAGGAAGCCGTGGGCTGGGCCGGTGCTGCCTCGTGGAAGGGGAAAGCAGGGCCCCAGCAGCGCCACCGCCCCGTGGTCCCTGGGCCTTTTCAGCATCTTTTGTTGTCTTTACTCATTTTTATCAAACTTGAAGTTAAGGGTTTGAGGTTTGCATTATTCTCAAAATTTTGTAAAGGGCGCCAGGGTTCGGGCCGGCGTTCAGACTCGGAGCCTCGAGGACCTCCTGGCCCGTCCTTGCACCCTGGGCAGCACTTGACGTGGTCTTTCTTAACATTTATGTGAACGAGCAAACATTGCAGACTGATACGTGCAAGCCACACGAGTTCAGTTGCCCCAGGGGCGGTGTGTAGCAGCAGTAGCCATCTGCGGGTTATGATATGTGCCCAGTTCCTTTCCAAGTTCAGACCACTAACAGCATTGCTGTTTTTCCCTCTCAGGTTTTTGCTGTCCGATCTGGTGGCGCTACAGGGGTTGTAGTAAAAGGACCAGAGGATAGGAATCCCATTTCATTTAGGTAACAGTACTGACGTTTTTAGAGTAATTTCAACATGCAAACAAAATGGTGTTTTTCCGTTTCTCATTCAGAAGGTGGTTTTGAAAATTTACCCTTTGCCTCCCCTGAGCTGTTTGAAGGAAGAGTGCGTGTGTCAGATTTCTGTCTGTAGGGAGAGGGAAGCAGACACCTGCTGTGCAGTCTTGGTAGATACTAGAACTTTCTGTCAGTGTTAAATGTGTGGGGTAGTTCCCTGTTGGTTGGTGAAGCCGAATATGCCAAAGTAGGGGTACTTGAAATGAGCAAGCCAGAGCCTTGTGTGGCCATTTGCGGTTTGTTGCTCTGGGGAGGGTCTTCATTTCCTTGTTTAGCCCAGGTCACTCCAAAGTGTTTAGTAGGTGGAGGAGGGTCCTAGTTTAGTGTGTCCCAGTAATTGTGTCTGTTAAGAGAATCGTGGCTTCCGCTATAGTCTAGGCCATAGATGTCTCAGTTTACAGAGTTGAATCAATGTAATTATAAGTAGCAGCTCTTTCATTTTCAGAAGTGCCTTAATTTAACAGGTAAAATATCTAGCTGCCTTAACTCCTATGATTACAGAAGGGAAGAGTGCAATGTAGGCCCTCCATTCGGTGGTGACTTTAAAAAATATTTTAGCAGTTGGCCTGTGTTAATAGGCACCAGCTTTTTTTTTTTTTTTTAAGACTTCAAATTTTTATTTTATTAACTAAACACATTAGAAGAGCCATACATTTTTATGTTAAAAAACAAACAAATAACATCAGGAATATGTGCAGTTAAATGTGACTCATTTACACTTAAGTTGCCTCACTCCTCAGCAGTGTCCGGGCTGTTTATTCTGATGTCTACGTAAGGGTATGTGCAGGTGATTTAAAAATCGCAGATGGAATCACCACAGATATGATTGTGTGGTTTGACTCCCCAGCCGTCTTCCTGCTGGTCCCCACACGTCAGTTGTGTCTTTTCTTAGTGCTGAGTGCCTGTTCTCCTAGTAGCAGAAAGATGTGTACACGGACAGCTGTAGGTTCCAAACCAAAAACTGGGACTCCTTCTCTGACAAGCACAAGAGCGTGTCCCCAGGAAGATCGGGGACCTCATGTTTGAAATGGAGGTGCCCAGAGTAGGCAACAGCTTTTGAAGTGGAAAAATAAATCCACCTGAACCAAAATGAACCTCTTTGCTTGTCGCTTGTTAGGCAGACACTGATTGCAGCTCCTGGGCTAGGCACCAGGCAGTGAAGGTTTGGGATGAGCCTGGCCTTTTTGGAGGAACTCAAGTCAGTGTGGGAGACGAGTGAGTGGGCCAGTACTGTTCAGTGTGATAAGTGCTGTAATAGAGCTATGTTCAAAGGATTGTGGGAACACAGATGTGGCATTTATTTTGGGGTAGGCTGGGCAAGCCCAGGAGGGGGACAGCCTCACAGAGGAGGCCTTCCAGCAAGGTTTTCAAGCACAAAAGGTTTTCTGGAGGTGGAGAAGAGGGCGGGCCTTTTAGATCAAAGGAACACCAAGCGCAGAGGTGAACATGCAGGGTATTTGGGGAACTGCAGGTCTGTGCGACTGAAGATCAGGGTGCCTGTGCGGGGAAGGGGTGCTGGCGGCCTCTGGCAGGGGCTGGTTGGACTGTACATATTCTGCTGTGGATCAGGGCTTTATCTTCTTATTGAGAATTTGTAAGGTGGGTGTGATCATCAGGCTTTGGGAAGAGTGCCATCAGCAGCACTGAGGGTGGAGTAGTTGGGAGCATACCAGAGTCAAGAGGACCATTAATACACACCGGCAGTAGTCTGAGGCAGAGGGAGTGAAGACTGGAGCCAAGGCCGCATGACGGGCCTTACACAGGCAGTCGAGGGATGTCATGGGTAAGACAGGTTGGTCAGAAAGATGTGGAAATGAGAGCGACCCTGTAATGATCCAGATTTAGGGGCTGGGTAGGGTTTGAGAGAGATGATACTCAGTTAACTTTTTAAAAAAAGTTTTAATGAGATATAATTGACACATGATAAACTGTACAGATTTTACTTATACAGTTTGATGAATTTTGACATAAAAAATCATCACCGCAATTGAGATAATGAATATATCCATACCATCAAAAATTTTCCTTGAGTTCACTTTTGAACACGTGTTTGAGGTGTGTTTGAGGCACTGTGAGCCACCTAGTAATTGTGACTGGTTGGTTCTGTAGACTTCTTTCCAGAAGTTTCGCTGGGAGGAATGATGGAGAAAGATGGCAGCAATTTGTGCCGAAGATTACAGTGTGGGTATATACATATGTCTGTGACACAGTGGTTAAGAGCTTGGCTGCTAACCAAAGGGTCAGCAGTTCGAATCCACCACCCATTCCTTGGAAACCCTGTGGGGCAGTTCTGCCCTGACCTGTAGGGTTGATATGAATTGGAATTGACTCGACAGCAGTAGGTTTTAAAATAATTCATAGATGACAAGTGCATTGTGATGTCAATTCTTCAATTCTTTATTGTCTGTAATACTGCGAATTTTTCCAGCAAGTTAGCTACCCATTGGATTTTGTTGAAAAGAGGTCCAATTGGTGGCTTCAGAAATGTAATTTTAATTTTAAACTGGAATTAGTTGCTTCCTGAATATTTGTTTTGCCTTTTGTCTTCTCAAAAAAAAAAGATAGTAGCTAGAATTGTGTTCTTAAGTGTAACTGTTAATACATTTTTTCTTCTTAAAGAATGGAAGACAAAGGAGAAGTGAAATGCATTAAGTTTTCCTTAGAAAATAAGATATTGGCTGTTCAGAGGACCTCAAAGACTGTGGTAAGACATATCTTTAAATGCAGCATAAAGAAAAAGACACTAGAAGTACATTGGGAAGAGAAGAGATTACAAAATTCCAGTGTTAACAGAACCATTTATTATTTTTTTTGAGACTATAGAATTTTTCAAGATGAGCAAGACTTTTGAATGGATAAGACTGTCCTTAATTTGTCCTTTTTTTTTTTTTTTGACTTAAGTTTTTTGTTTTTAGTAATTTGGAATCTCATCTTTTATGTTAGTTGATAGCTAGCAACACAGATTATGTGAGGTATATTTTTGGCTACTTTACGTATTACCCTTAGCCTGGTAACTCCCATTTATTTACTTCTGGTGTCTCTGCATAGATGGAATAGGAATGGCTAATCAGTTGGAGAGGCTTGTTGGCATCTTAGCCCTTATGAATGTTCACCAGCACCGTGAAGTAGAGACACACTGCTGGGAAAGGTGGAGACAAGGCAGTGCTAACTTCTTCCGTCAGTGTTAATTGTTAAAAGTTCTGGATTACCTTTTGTACAGTGCAGCGATGTATTTCTCCAAACTCAACCATTCGGGGAATGAATTTTCAAAATCAGTTTCTAAACTCTAACTGAATGAACCGGATATTTGGATTAATCTTTTTTAAAATTTGATTTATAAACCTGCTGCTGTTAAGGAGAGCAGTTATTCAAGTTGGTCCTTTTACCTTTCCTGTCTTTGAGTGTCTGTAGATTTTTTTTCCTGATCACTCGTATGTTAGTTTGTCGTTTTCTTTGTGCGCCCAGGTAGGCTGGTGGTATGCTGCTCAATCCAAATCTCTCCATGTGTGTTTTTTTTTTTTTCTTCCAGGACTTTTCTAATTTTATGCCTGATAATTCTCAGCTGGAGTACACACAAGAGTGCAAGGTAGGGGCAGGGACCCTCCCTTGGGGGGCCGCGTCTGCGCTGGGTGGCTGTGACAGTGTGATGTGGTGATGGAGTGCACACTTGGAACTGTTCTAATGCTGAGGCCGGCCACTGTCAGCTCTGCAATTTCGGACCGATTCTTAGTTTTTTGAGCCTGTTGCCTTGTCTCTGAAATGCATTTGGGAGGATTACATGGGGGATGGGTGTCTGTCATCCGCAGCGGCCTGAGTCAGTTGACGCTGTGGCATCAGCCCTCAGTTCTCTGGGCAGCTGGCCCTGCATCCACACCAGCAGACACGGACTCCTTCCAGAGCCACCTCACGTGGAGGCTTTTGGATGAGGAATTCTTCTCCCTTCTGGATGATGTTTTCTTCCCTCGATGTGTCGTCCTTGTTGTGTCCTTCCTTCCTTTCTTTCCCTAGGCGTAGGTTCTAATCCACGTTAATCATATTTGCTGGGTATAATAAACCAGGCTAGGGAGCTTAGCTCAGACTGGGAGTGTGATACCCTGGGGAGCTAACAGAAGCTGCTCGTGGACAGGCTGGCTTTCTGCAGCTTTGTAAGGGCATTGCTGCATGGGGTTCAGGTGGGCTTCTTGTTATGGAAGGGCCCCTCAGTGAAATGACTGAGCCCCTCGCGTGACGACCTGCAGTTTCTCTCTGTGGGACCTTGTCATTGTCTTCCTGGGCCTCCACCAGCCTCAGGCTCGTGGTGCTTCTGCTTCTGGTCGTTATGTGAGCCCAGTGTGGTCTCAGGGCCCTCACCCCATTGTGGTCAGTCCTCACTGAAAACTGTTAGCCTTTTATACTTTCATACTGCCAGTTTTTATCATGCAGTTGACTAAGAAAATGCCAACTGTATTCTGGTTCCTAAAGGTGGAAGTTGATGCCTGTAAGCTCTGCTTACTTACCTTTCTACAAACCTCAGGCTTCTTCCTCTGCCCTGTTGGCTGGAAGGAATTAAGATCCAGATACTTCAGTGAAGGGTGAAAGCCAGGCTAAGTGTATTTAAAAGGAAAGTTGGTTTGCTAATGAGTAGTCAGATCTGGGTAACTTTTGCTAAGGGTCTAGTGATAAAAACAGCAGAGCATTTTAAGCTTTTGAAGAGAGTTATACGTTAATTTATAGGTTTTACTTATTTGGGAGGAAAGTTCTAAAAATAAGTTTTTCTTACTAATTAAAAAAAAAACAAACAGCTTTTCTGTAATTCTTTTCAGACCAAGAATGCCAACATACTAGGATTCTGCTGGACCAGTTCTACTGAAATTGTCTTTATAACAGATCAGGGAATTGAATTTTACCAGGTATTATATTTATTATTTATGTTTGTTGGGGAAAGTTCAAGAATAGCAGCTTGGCAGTCTTTTGAATTCAGCATTCGATAGATATTTTTGGATTCTAGAGCTTTATATTCTTTTGCTTGGCTTTGTATCTTCTTCCCTAGTTATAAATATGATATTAAAAAAAATTCAAACATTACCAAGATACATGAAAAGTAAAAGTCGCCTATAATTTATTAGAAATGACAGTTGTTAGGTGGTGGCGAGTTGGTTCTGACTCATAGTGACCCTGTGTACAACAGAATAAAACACTGCCTGGTCCCGCACCAACCTCACAGTCATTGCTATGTTTGAACCCATTGTTGCAACCAGTGTGTCAATCCATCTCATTGAGGCTCTTTCTCGTTTTCACTGACCCTCTACTTTACCAAGTGTGATGTCCTTTTCTGGGGACTGGTCCCTCCTGATAACATGCCCAAAGTAAGTGAGGTAAAGTCTCACCATCTTCACTTCTAAGGAGCATTCTGCGCCAGGCCCAAGCCATAGTATTTTTAGTTGCCTCGTATGCATGTGAAAGCCGGACAGTGAATAAGGAATAAGGAAGACCAAAGAAGAATTCTTGACGCCTTTGAATTATGGTCGTGGCGAAGAATACTGAATATACCTTGGACTGCCAAAAGAATGAACAAATCTGTCTTGGAAGAAGTACAACCAGAATGTTCCTTAGAAGTTAGGATGGTGAGACTTCATCTCACTTAGTTTAAAAATAACTATTGTGACTATTTTGGTGCTTATTCCTCCATCTAACGAATTTATTTATTTTAAAAAATGGAAATCTCGTGTCCCAACTTGTGGGGCTGGCATTTTGGTATTGGAGTATCTTGGACGTCTTTCTGTATTCTTTGTGTGGCTGTACCGTAAGTTATCTAACCAGCTCCCTATGGATGGACGTCTCACTTTTCACTTTTTTGTGATGTCAAACAATTATAAAGTGAACATGCTTGTAAATATTTCTTTATATTTTTGGGTGAGTATGCTCTTCCTTGGAAGGGAATTGCAAGGTAGGTCTGAACGTCTAAAAAGCTGAACAGATATTGTTAAATTTCTTCCAGAAACTTACACTTTCACTAGCTATGTAGCAGTCTCCATTCCCACACCTTTGCCAGATTTGGGTATAATTACTCAATACACATTTGCCAATTTGAGAGGTGGAAATATATTGTACTTTGCGTTTTTCATGATTTAGGGGTTAAGCATCTTTTCATATGTTCATCGTCCATTTGTATTTCCTCTGTTGTGAACTGCCCGTTCTGTCTTTTAATACATTTCAATGGCCTGACCTGTTGAGATGGTTCTGAGACCTGTAAGTGGAGCTAATGTCATGGGCGTTAGGACTCTCTCAGCCTTTGAGTCTGTTGGCCTCATGAAAGCAGCATGACTTGGAATTACAGGGCTGGAGGAGATGGCAACTGTGTACACAAAACACAGGATGTGAGTGCCATGGCGCTGTGTCATTGGGCTGTCATCACAGTCTGTGATGGCCAGCAGAAGTAAAGCAAACTTGAAACAGATCTCAGGTACAGAAATAGAATCTGTGGGAAGGACAGCATGGGAAGGACTGTTTGCTTTACAGAGGGTTCCCTCCAGTAATCATTTAAAAGTACATCTTTCTGTTCTCTGTAGTGGGAAAGTCATCTAGATGGTCTTCAGATCTTTTACATTAAGAAGTACATTAAAAAGAGAGGACTCTGTTGTCGTCATAGTTGTTAGCTGCCGTCAGGTCAGCCCCTGACTCATGGGGCCCCCATGCACAATGGAACAAAACCCTGTATGTTCTGTGCTGTCTCTCTAGTGCATACTTACTTTATTGTACTCAGATCGTGAACTGACCCCGTGCCTCCCCACCCTGGCTTTTACATCAGTTCCTCAGTGCACTGTTCTGTAAGCATCAATATCTTGGGAGTAGGGGGCTCTATACAGTGTGACTTAGTGTATCAGAATACGCAAAAATTTATTTAAAATGCACCTTGGTGATAAACTAATTTTTGCGCAGAGTCTCACGAATACATCTGTTAGAAAAAGTGAGCCCCGTCTCAGAGCTAGTGCAGCCTGGAGTTGAGGTGGAGACCAGGCAGCAGGCAGGCTTGCTGCTGGCTGGGAGGTGGGGGCTCAGTGCCCTGTGCTCTGGAGCGGTTGGTTTGTCTTGACAATTTCTGGTATGAATGAGAATTTTGTTACTCCTTGCCCTTTCACATATGGTACCGAGAAGCCCCAGGAGCTTTCATTGCTGTGTTAAATTGGCAGATTCCTTAGCCCCTTTGAGCCTTAGTTTCTTAACCTGTCAAGTGGAGCTAGTGATGGCCCCCCCGAGGGTCGTTGAGAAGAATAAATGCGTTCAGATACATAAAGCGCTAAGCACGGAGCTTAAGTGGTAGCTGTAATTAGTAAAAAAATAATTTCCTATTGAACTTCTTGGTGGTCTTTTTTAAATTTTAATTTACTGTGCCAGTCTTCTGACATTTTGTGTTTTTAAGTAGGTTTTGTTTCTTGACTTCTGCCTTAGGTTTTACCAGAGAAACGGAACCTGAAGCTCCTGAAGAGCCAGAACATCAACGTGAATTGGTACATGTACTGCCCTGAGAGCGCCGTGATTCTGCTGTCGACCACAGTCCTTGGCAATGTCCTGCAGCCTTTTTATTTTAGGGTAAGAGTGAGCCTCCCTTTGAAAAAAACTACTTTTTCCTTCTGCCCTGCTCCTCTTCCATCCTAATGTGTCAGGCGAGTTCCTCTAACGATAGCATCACCACTTCACACCACTAGAGGGCACCCAGTCCCATCCCCTTACCTCCGGAATGAGCCCGCTGTGCTAAAGGCCTGTACCGTATGTAGGGGGATGCTGGAAAGGATGGAAGGGCACCATGTGTACGTTCTCACTGTCGTTAGAGAATGCCGGAATACCTTAAAAAAAAAAAAAAGGAAAAAGAAACCCGTTGTCGTTGAGTCGATTCTGACTCAGTGACCTTACAGGACAGAGTAGAACTGCCCCACAGGGTTTCCAAGGAGCAGCTGGTGGATTCGAACTGCAGACCTTTTGGTTAGCAGCCTGAGTTCTTAACCACTGCGCCACCAGGGCTCCAGAATACCTCAAGGGTTCTAACAACCTTTTCCTAAAACTGTTTTTTCCCCCCTGAACAGGCTGTCACTATGTCGAAGCTGCCCAAGTTTGAGATTGAACTACCAGCTGCACCTAAGGCAACGAAACTTAGCCTTTCTGAGAGGGATATTGCAATGGCTACAATGTATGTCTGTGTCGGGAGAGCGCCCTGTCGTAACTGCTTTCACTGGTAGTCCCAGGCAGAGAGGCCTGTCCTTAGGGCCCTTAGAACACAGAGTTCGCAGCTCCCCCTTGCCTGCCGTGTGGCTGGGTTTTAGGAATGTCACAAACCTATTGTCGTGATGACATTCTTCTTTAATTTTACCAGCTTTGTGGTCTTAAGGAAGGTTTTTCCCCTTCCTGGGCTGACAAAATGAGAACATTAAACCAATTTATTTCTTAGGTATTCATCCAATTTTAGAATTTTTTTTTTCATTCTATGAATTGAATCTTATCAAGGATTTTTTTTTTGCTAAAATTTTATAGTTGGTCAAAATAAGAAAACAGTATGTTTTTAATGTAACGTGGAACTGAATTACTTATGTAGGAAGGTATATTTTCATTTGGAAGAGCTGATGTCTCAGTTTTTAAAACGTATTACGGGAATTTCAAACACGTAAAAATAGAGACTAGTACAAAGAACCATCTCCCCATAATCCAGATTGAACAGTTAACAAATTATGCGTCTAAATTACTTCTGATTTATGACCTAAAACAGTGCTTTTAAAAATTTTTAGCAGTAGAATGCTTTTTTTTTTTTTTTAAAAGGATTACTGTGGCATCCCAGTTTAGAAAACAGGTGAACTGGGAGCAGTCCTATCTGAAGTGGAGGTGGGACCTGGGTACCCCTCCCCTTGGCTTCCCCTCCCTGCAGCTATCTGGTAGCGGGCCCAGCACAGCCTTCTCCTGGAACACTGTAGGAAAGCCCCTGGGGCAGAGCATGCGCTCAGGAGCTGCTCATAGCAACGCTTATTAGATGGAGCCGTAAAAATGAATAGGAATGATATTTTCAGATTCAGAAGATCAGAGGAATGGAAATGGACTTAGCTTATCACTCAAAGATAACCATTAACAATATGCATTTCTTTCCAGTTTTTTTTTTTGACTGTACATAGGTTTGTGTTTTTCTTTTAATTGTGAGCAAGCTGTATTCAGTTTTGCATTCCCTTTGTCACTTAACTTTATAATAGGCTTTTTCTGACTAATTGTACTTCCTTTGTAAACATTTTGTTGGCTGCAAAATATATTATTAATGAGTATCTCAAACGTTACTTAACCATGGCCCTGTAATTTAGCATTTACAGTGGAGGGATTTTAAATGGGCAGATGACTATGTCTGTTTGACTGTGTCTTATGTCTGTCTGTTTTCTAATTAGATATGGACAGTTATATGTTCTCTTCTTGAGGCATCATTCTCGGACTTCCAATAGTACAGGAGCGGAGGTAGTCCTGTATCATCTACCACGGTAATGTAATGCTTTCTTCCCTCTTTCTCTGATTTTAAAATATGAACTAAAGCTGGTTGATGTATTTTTTTAATATATTTTTTTTATTTATTATGCTTTAAGTGAGAGTTTACAAATCAAGTCAGTCTCCCATACAAAAACTTATACACACCTTGCTATGTACTCTTAGCTGCTCTCCCCCTAATGAGTCAGCATACTCCTCCTCTCCACCGTGTATTCCCCATGTCCATTCAGCCAGCTGCTGTCCCCCCTGCCCTCTCATCTCTCCTCTGGACAGGAGTTGCCCACACAGTCTCATTGGTTGATCAATTTTTTGACCTTTCTGTTGTTCTGCAGAGAAGGTGCCTGTAAAAAGATGCACATATTAAAGTTAAATAGGACGGGAAAGTTTGCCCTGAACGTGGTAGATAACCTGGTCGTCGTTCACCATCAGGACACGGAGGTATGAGTTGTGCAAGCGATTCCCATCAGTGTCTGTACAAGTTAGGGTTGCTTAAAAGAGCTGTGAAAATTGCAAAACATTGTGAACAAAGACTAGAAAGTACTATTTATGCTAAAAGTTTTGGTCTTCCAGGTGGAAACTTGCTTTTGGTATTCTAAATGGTCTAGAAAAAGCAGTGATTCCCCATCAGTTGATTGTTTTAGCCAAACAGCACCTGAGGAGATTTGACATCTCAGATAATTATTTGGTTGAATCACCTAAACCAGGAATTTGCTGCAGAACAATGTGTTCCATGAGTTTGTGATTGTAAAGGGTGATACTTTCGAGGTTGCGTGGCCCACGAGAACTCAAATCGGTCCTGCTTTCTCTAGGCCATTAACTGTGTTCACTGGGTGAATGGCAGTAACAAGGCACTTACCTCTCGCCCCCCCTGCTGGGTGGTGCTCCCCATATGTGTGTCTGACTGATGAAGGTGTCGAAAGTTAAAGTGAAAAAGATCTGCTTACATCACTTTGAGCTCGTCAAAGGAAACATGTCATAAATGCAAGAAATGTTTGTGAGAGAAAATAAAAAGGTAAAATGGAGTGGTGGTGATGTGGCAAATTTCTCCTCAGGTAAGAGCTAGTAGGTCTGCCAGAAGGAACGCAGATACAGACTCTGTAAACTGAGCCAAAACAGCAAGATCTGATGTAACGACAGGGACAGTCACAGTCTTTCTTTTTCTGTACCTTAGACATCTGTCATATTTGACATCAAGTTGAGGGGCGAGTTTGACGGGGCGGTTACCGTCCACCACCCCGTGCTTCCCCCACGCTCCATTCAGCCCTACCAGATCCCCGCGGCAGGTGAGACGGGTTCCTGGGAACGAGACTGTGGCTCCCCCGCCACATGTCTTATGCTCTTACCGTGATCTTTGGGGATTGTGTTCAGAATGGCAAGAGGAGGGTGCGCAGAGACCCCAGACCTGTTTATTTGATTATTCTGTTCTACTTAGTAAAGAAGGAGCCCTGGCAGTGCAGTGGTTAGAGGCTTGGCTGCTACCCAAAAGGTCAGCAGTTTGAATACACCAGCTGCTCCTTGGGAATCCTATGGGGAAGTTCTGCTCTGTCCTGTAGGGTCGCTATGAGTCAGAATCAGCTCGAGGGCAATGGGGTGGGTTACTTAAAAAAAAAAAAAAAAAATTCCTGCTAATTCAAAAAACTTTACTTAATTATGTTGTTGTGAAAGCATTTCATAAGATAAGTGAATCTTCTTTTAAGGAAGAAAGTAGAATGATTTCTCTGAGCTTTAAAATGGCGAGTCCTGATTACTCATTGAAGCTGAAGGATTTTTTTTTTTTAATGCTGAATAAGTCTTGATAGGTTCTATTTGCCGGAGCTCTGTAACCCTGAAACTAAATTTGGCTGCTTGTGGCTGTTATTTTTACCTGGCGTCACTGCCCCCCATCTTTCTTACGTTCTGTGTCGTAGTGAATACCGCATCCTTTTCTGACTGATGGTATGGTCAGTGCTTAAGGCTGTGATTCCAAGGTTATTCTGGATCAGTCCTTCCACCTGAAAAAGGATGGGGTAGGGAGTTAGAGAGGAAGCCAGGATTTCAGGACCCAGGGAAGAAACCGTTTAGTTTCCTTTTGCCTTTTCTCAATTTAAAATAAAACTCACACAGTATTCACCCCTCTACTCCTTTAAAGGAAACCCTGGTGGCGTGGTGGCGTCGTGGTGAAGTGCTATGGCTGCTAACCAAAGGGTCGGCAGTTCAAATCTGCCAGGCGCTCCTTGGAAACTCTATGGGGCAGTTCTACTCTGTCCTATATGGCCGCTATGAGTCGGAATTGACACAATGGCACTGGGTTTGGTTTTGGTTTTACTTCTTTAAAGGAGAGTGGAGTCCAGCATTAAGGTATTTTAGTTTGTTTGTAAACCATAGTCAGAAGGTTTACATTTGGAACTCTGGAAGCAAAGTTCTGTTAGTAAAAGGAATCCTGTTGAAGAACATTTGCTGGGTTTGCCCGGCCTGCAGTCAAGACTTCCTGGACCTTTCCCAGAGGGATTCATAATCCGGCTCAGGCTGGTGGCCTAGCTAGAGCCTACTTTGACTGGCTGCTCAGCAGTGTCTTGCTGGCCTTTGTGCCTACAGCCAATGGAGGGATCAGCCCGAATCTTTATAACTTTCTGGCAGAGTTGGGGAGGAAGGAGCTGGTTCTCACAGAGGCTCTGAGTAGGTCTTTTGGCCTCCGCTCTTTCCAGTTTCTTCTTTCCCCCTGGATAATAATGGCAGCATGAAAAGGTCTGATGGTGTCAGGTGGTTGTCTTGCATCTGCTGCTCACATGGTGTGACAGTAACCTGCTGGTGAATTGGGGAAAAAAAAATAACTTCTAAACACTTCAGACCTTCAGCTCTGGCTATATAGGACCAGTAGAAGATAATCAGGTTCTAATTGGCTGGTTACAATAAAACAGACGCCAGGTGTGGTCAAAGTAACAGTTGGAGCAAGGATCAGTAGGAGGAATTGCAGATTCCATTGACACTGGGCTTCCAAAGAGTGTGGATTGGTAAAGCATTTTTTAACAGTAATGGCTTTTAAAAAAATTTTTTTATTGTGGTAAAATGCATGTAACAGAAATTTTGCCATTTTAACCCTTTTTAAGTGTACAATTCATTGGCATTAATTACATTCACCATGTTGTACAACCATCACCACTGTACAGTTCCAGAAGTTTCCCATCACCCTGAACAAAAACTCAGTGCCCCTTTAGCAGTCCCCCATCCCCCAGGCCCTGGTGACCACTAATAAACTTTTCCTCCTATTGTTTATAAGGCTAATGACTTTCTGTTGTGTTTTTTCCTTGCTAGACTGTAAGCCCCTCGGAGGCTTGTAGCAGCATCCTAGTAACAGGCCCAGCCCCAGTGTGTGTCTTCCGTAGGGGATGTGAAACCAGCAGCTTTGCTCAGGGTGGAAGAGCCAGCTGCGGTTTTCTTCCCCTCATTTGTTTTTGGCCTGTTAGTCAGCTGGTGCTCAGTCTGGCTTCGCATTAGGGTCACCTGGGGAGCTTTGAAAACTAAAGCGGCCAGGCTCTCAGAGTATTTACATCACCCTCCAGGGCAGCCAGGGCTGAGAACCACCGTGGGGACTGTCATGCCTAGGTTCAGGGTGGATGTGTTCTTTTATCAGCTGTCAACTCGGCTCTGTCCTGCTTTTGGGTGATCTGCTCACGTTTTCCCACCAGCTGATCAAAACCTGTCTTCTGATGGTAGCTGGGTAGTTGGAACAGAACTGGACATCATGTTTGGTCTGTAGGGCGAGTTTCTCAAGTTCACTGCGGGCTGCAGGACTGGTAGTTGAGTCACTGTGAGGTGAGACTTTTGTGGGTCTGTGTCCCAGACTGATGCCTGTGCAGTGGGAATGGAGCTAATTATTTAGATAATTAACTCGCAGAACATTTTAATTTGAATATTCCCAGCGATTACCTGGGTGTTTGCTTTTGAATCATCCAGGTGAATTTCTCAGCTCTTCATTGTGCAGGTGTAAGGGGTGATGAGTCATCCTTGCTTAAGGAAAAACTACTCCCATTGAAGCAAGGCTTTGATGCATTCCCCTTCTGGGGAAGACATGTTCATGGATCAGTCCCTAGATTGTTCTCTACCCTCTTCCCCTTCCTCCCATGTGTCAGAGGGGAACACAGTTCCTGTCTTCCTTGTTTAACTACAGTTAAATAAACATTTGTTGACGCCTTCAAAATTATTAGACTCTGCACCTTGGTACTAGCGTTTGCAGCCCCTCTGCCTGCACCGTTAGTTCCTGCACATGGTGTTTTCTCACTTTGTAGGTCCTGCTTCTATGACCAGCCAGTCTCCTGTTCCCTGTAAGCTCTGTATCCTTTAAAAAGACATTGGGCCTGTCTGCAGATGTGAAGCCTGTCACCTTCTTCACCCAGCATTCTACAACGTGTAGCCTGGAGGCCCTACCCAAGTCAGCTGTGATGGGTTTGGGAGCCCGTCCTCTGGGGAGCTTTCCGGACCATCTGGGGCTGGCTGTTTACAGGAGCCCCACCAATAAGGGGCAGGGCGAGTGCTGTTAAAATGGGGTTTGCCTTTTGTTCTCATTACCTTCTGGGACAGAATTTCCTATAGCATGTAGATTCTTCATCCTGGATTGTCTTCCAACCTGACATCATCATCAGTGCAAGCCAAGGTAGGTCAGAGGGGACATCTATCACGTTAGAAAACAGCGTTGGGGACCTTAGATGACAGTAGTAGCCAGTGACGTTTCCGAGGGGAATGAATGTGAGAAATGACTTCTCCCCCCACCCTTGGGAATGGAACTCTTTTTCATCTTCTATTCTGTTCTTTATCACGTGTATAATAGCTTATCGTGAACATGTATTGTTCTTATAATTAAAACAACAACTAAGAGTGGCCAGCGCCTGCCTTTAGCCCTTCACTGGCTGACCATTTGGAAAAGCCAGGCCCTACAGTGCGGTGCGCAAGGCCCTTCCTGCTCTGTTCTTCCGTTCGCACTCCTCGAAGGGCCTGTGCCCTTTGATGTTTTGTGCATGCCCAGGAAGTGGCGTTTTTTTCTCACCTCAGGTGATGCATCCTCAGGTGGTTGTCTCTTCCTGGGTAACTCCCTATCGCTTTGTCTCTCTGTTAGAGTGCTTTCTGCGTTAGTCGTTTGTCTTCTCCTTATGTTCCTGTCTTATGCACTGGGCCAGCCTTCATCCAGGAGAGAATTAAGCCCTCATGCCCTGGGCATGGGCCCCTGGGTGGTGCAAATGGTTTGTGTTGGATTGCTAACCACAAGGTTGATGATTCAAACTCACCTAGTGGTGTCACAGAAGAAAGGACTGACAATCTTCTTCCACCAAGAAAACCCTATGGAACAGTTCTACTCTGCAATATATGGGGTCACCATAAGCTGGAATCCACTCAGTGGCAACAGGTTTGGTTTGGCTAGATGCCCTAGGCATCTGTTGTGGGCAATGAGTCAGCTGCTCTCCTTTGCATGTGGAACGATTCTAGCTATGTACCAACCTTGGGAGAATCGAGAAACTGATCACTCAGATCACATTTCATGTAGGATTGAATTCTGTCATGGAACCCCAGCTGAGAAAGGCTGTATGAGCCTGTGCCTGCTTACCCAGCAGTGTGGGCATTCTGTAGACTCATGAATTGACGAAGGGAAGAATCTTGAAATTGTGTTGAGAGCCCCTAGAGTTACCTCCTGGACTGATGGGGAGAAACCACAGTATAGGACTGAAGTTAATGCCACATGTTAGCATCTTTTTCTACCTTCAAGGATAAAAGGGGAACAGGTGTGAGGAAGGTACTGCCTTGAGCTGCCAGTACCCTCTATATTTAGGGAGCTATAAACACCTGGCTGCTAACTGAGGTTAGAGGTTTGAACCCACCCAGCAGCTCTTGATCCGCTCAAAACCCTATGGGGCAGTTCTGCTCTGTCACATGGGGTTGCTATGAGTCGAAATTGACTCACTGGCACCCAACAACAACCACTGATGCACCTTTGAGTAGAGAGGTTACTTTATGGAAAGGAATCAACTAAGCATTTAGAGAAGGTTGGCCTTCTGTTGTGAGGCGTGTTCCAGACTATCCTAGACTGCTTTGGTATAGGAAGCCACTGTGCTTTGCCATCTTTTCTCCTACGACTGTTTAGGGGAACTGCATTTTTTTTTTTTTTTTAAGAATTAAAACCAATTTAATTAGCTGTTTTTTCAAAATTTTTATTTGAAACCAATTTTATTTTTTGTGCTTTAGGGGAAAGTTTATAGCTCAAGTTAGTTTCTCATATAGAAGTTTATACACATATTGTTATGTGACCCTAGTTGCTATCCCTATAATGTGACAGCACGCTCCCCCCTTATCTCCCTGGGTTTCCCGTGTCCATTCAGCCAGCTCCTACCCCTTTCTGCCTTCTCATCTCATCTCCAGACGGGAGCTGTCCATTTAGTCTCGTGTATCTACTTGAACTAAGCAGCACACTCTTCATGAGTATTATTTTATGCTTTATACTCCAGTCTGATCATTGTCTGAGGAGTTGGCTTTGGGAGTGATTTTAGTTCCGGGTTAACATAAGAGTCGAGGGGCCATGTCTCCTGGGGTTCGTCTAGTCTCAGTCAGACCACTGTCTGGTCTTTTTATGTGAATTTAAGTTCTGCACCCCACTTTGCGCCTGTTCTATCAGGGACTCTCTGTTGTGTTTTCTGTCAGGGTGGTCATTGGTGGTAGCCGGGCACCATCTAGTTCTTCTGGTGTCAGGCTGATGGAGTCTCTGGTTTATGTGGCCCTTTTGGGAACCGCTTTTTTGACTTCAGTTCTGGTTTGCCTCATACTTTTAAATTTGCTGCCTCTTAAATCCAGGTTACCTGTGGAACCTCCAAGTGAAGCTTCAGCCCATAGTAAACCTCTTGCCAGATAAAGGAAGATTGATGGACTTTCTCCTCCAGAGAAAAGAATGCAAGATGGTCATACTGTCTGTCTGTTCACAGAGTAAGGTGATGAGGTCCTTCCCCACTGGTCCATGCTGGTCTGATTCCAGTAATAGGCTAGTGCTACCCAATGCATTTTATTGGGAGGTGGACCACATTTTTATGCCTATCACCTCTAACTTCATCCTTCACTGAAGAATGGATTATTTTTCTTCATAGAAAGACTGCTAAATATAAAAATGGCTTGTAGAGATTTTGGAAACCCTGGGTTTTTGGGTGGCATAGTGGTTAAGTACTACGGCTGCTAACCAAGAGGTTAGCAGTTTGAATCCGCCGGGCGCTCCTTGGAAACTCTGTGGGGCAGTTCTGCTCTGTCCTATAGGGTTGCTATGAGTCGTAGAAAAATAGGATGGTTCCAGGTTAAAGTAAACCTAAACAGGTACACATGAGTAGGTTACCTCTTCTAGCTTTAAACATTTTTTTTGTCGTTTTAAGAATCCAAGTCACTATCTGTTTGAACAGATCTACTTTAGGAACCTTCTACTGATAGCTGCCATAGCTCTTTTATTCTAGTAACCAGAAAGGTGGTGTGAGTGATTTCTGGGTTTCGGGTCTCTAAGATACATTTCTTCATACGCCCTGTAAAGGGGTGTGTACATTAGAGTTATTTTTGTCATAGCAGCAGGTTTGAGTTGTAAAGTTGACACGAAGCCAGTTTGATCTGTGTGAACACTGTGTCCTTTCCAGTGCTGAGTGCATCAGACAGAGCGACACTGCCTGTGATAGCCACTGTTTTTGATAAACTCAATCATGAGTATAAAAAGTACTTGGATGCCGAGCAGAATTATACCATGGTAAGTTGTATGTCCCGTGACAGAGGGCTCCCCTCCCCTGTGTGTCTGTGTAATTAAATATAAGGCCATGATAGAGTGTCATCCCTGAGGTTTGATGCCTGCCAGAGGGCGGGTTGCAGTAGTGGTGGAAGTGAGGTTTTCCAGGTCCCTGCGTCCCATGAGTTGTGGCTGCATCTCACTCAACATGCCGTCCATGTCCTGTGTTATTACGTGACATGTAGCCTGATCCCGGGGCTGCCCGTTTTATAGATAAGAGACTGGGTCTCAGCTTTGTATTACTTTATACATCTTTCTGCCAAGCCAGAGCCTAGGCTTAGTGAATTAGAATTATAATTGTTTTGCCCCATCATCTTCCTTCCCTTTTCGAATGTAGTAACTATAAAAATAAGACTTCTCCTGGAATTCAGTATCCCACTAGGATGATGATTACATATTAGCACTGTTTTTCATGTAGTAAGCATCAAATGCTTGTCAGGAAGGGCTGAAAATCCACATGGCTTATTACCAAGGTCAGCTGTTAATATTAATACATCATACCTTCTGAAGCTAGAAAGAAGAGAGATTTTAAATGAGTTGGAATGAATTATTTCGTTTCGGGGATCTGATTAGTTCCAAGGCTAAAATTGCAAGTGGCTTTTAAACAACAAAAAAGTGCTGGAACCTCACTCCCCATTAGCCAAATTCTAAGCTCATAGGTCTACAGCAGGCTTCTAAAGGCCAGTTTTCCTTGGAGCGTGTCTCTGTCGTGGTCCTCGGTCCCACACGAGGGATGGCTGCGTGTGTCTATACCCATCTCTTGGTACAGCTGTCAGTGTGTGAAGCTGTGGGAATTGATCCTGAATGGCATTTTCTGTGCTTTTCTTCTGCAGTGGCTGTTAGGCTTCATACACACTTGCCCCTCAGTGTGGCCCACAGGTCCACGCTGGCAGCATCTGAGCTTCCTAGGCAGGCACCCACCCCTCCCCCCACCCACCGCGGAACCTGAGTTGTGACAAGATCGTTAGGTGATGAGAATGCACGCTTTTAAAAGTTAGGTAAAGCAGTCAGGGTCTTCTCAGAGCGTTCCTAGTTGGCAGTATTTGGGGAGTTCTTCCTTACCATTTAAAAATCCAGACAGACTTGTTACAAGAGGTATTCATCTATTGTAAAATAAAACAAGGACGCAGCAGGACAGTTCATTTTTATTCGATAACAAGTGCTGGATTAGTCAATGGTTAAGAAAATTAGGGAGTTATCTTAAGAGGTGTAAGTAGGATGTATCTTAAGGAAAAACGGTGACTTAGGCTTTTGTAGTTCGTCCCCTGTGAACAATGGGTGTTTTCAGGATGACCAGCTCTGACTGCCTAACTCTAACCCGCCAACACAGGACAGGTTTATCCAGGTAGTGAAGGGAGTGCCATCTCCTGTTCTTGTCCCAGGTTCACAGCTTCTTCGTTAGGAACTCAGTCTTTCTGGATTAAGTGTAAACAGCCCCATTTACCCAGAGGAGGATTAAGATCCCATTGTGTGTTTATTATTTTAGGCAGTAGAAGCAGGACAAAGCCGAAGTAATCCACTTCTAAAAAGGCCCGTGCGGACGCAAGCAGTTGTTGACCAGTCTGACATGTACACGCACGTCTTGTCTGTGTTCACCGAGAAGAAGGTCGGTCACTGCTTTCTACCTCCTCTGGACTAAGGGTTCTCGAAACCAAGATCTATTTGAAGGGAACTGAGGGAAACTGGTACCACCCATAACGTGATTAGAATAAGCAGAGTTATCTTGGGTGAGGGCCTAGCACTAATAGTTTGGCTTCTAGTATTCAGGCCTAAACCAATGCAATAATTATTGAACAGGGAGGGACGATTCTGAAGGGATTTGTGCAAAACCAGCTTAACGTGGAAAAAAGGGAGGTGGGTTAACAAGTTACATGTGGCCCTTTGGCAACTCTTTGGTATTTATAAGAACTTTTTTTTTCTCTGTAGGAGATGCCTCATAAGTTTGTGATAGCTGTACTGATGGAATATATTCGCTCTCTAAACCAGTTTCAGATTGCAGTACAGGTACCTTCAAATCAACAACTGTCCTTCCAAGTTAGAGGAGCAGAGAGTTTTGTTTTTAAAAAAGCACTGTCGCTATCCACTTAGAAGATGACTATCTTTGATACACTGTGAGGGTTTGCACACCTCATCGGGATCCTGAGTGACTTTCCTGACATGATCCCATTGTTTTTAGTTGCAATATAGCGGTATAGTATCAGGGTGGGCTCTTTAACCTGCACATTGAAAACACTTCACTTGATAACTGAAAACTTCTACCCCCGTCAGTTAGAATAGCTGCAGTCCTCAACAAGCCTACTCTGTGGTAGTTGAACAATTTGGCAGCTATCTCTACTACTTTCCACTTTGTCCTCAGCATTACTTACATGAACTGGTCATCAAAACCCTCGTCCAGCACAACCTGTTCTACATGCTGCATCAGTTCCTGCAGTACCACGTCCTCAGTGACTCAAAGCCTCTGGTATGTGTGTCTCACCAGATCACTGCCCTGGTAGTGGTTACACCTAAGATCCTTCCAACATCTTAAGCTGAAAGCAGTCCGAAATTTCTCTTTCAGGCTTGTCTGCTCTTATCCCTAGAGAGCTTTTACCCTCCTGCGCATCAGCTGTCTCTGGATATGTTGAAGGTAACTCTGGTACTTCAGGGTCTTGGACTACCAGAATGTCTACTCCTGTTGCTTGACTTTACCTCGCATTCTCTCTCCTCTGTCTTGCACTCTTAGAGACTTTCAACAGCAAATGATGAGATAGTAGAAGTGCTTCTCTCCAAACATCAAGTGTTAGCTGCCTTACGGTTCATCCGGGGCATTGGTGGACATGACAACATTTCTGCCCGAAAGTTCTTAGATGCTGCAAAGCAGACCGAAGACAACATGCTTTTCTATACTATATTCCGATTTTTTGAACAACGAAACCAGCGGTTGCGAGGGAACCCTAATTTCACGCCAGGTAAGAAGACAGTAGCAATGAAAAGTCCTGGAGACAACCACAGATCCAAATAGTAACAAGTCACATTGTTAGCAGGCCAGCGAGCAGCTCAGGATACTGCCTTTTGTTAAAGAAGATGGTAAGGAGGAGCTCAAAAAGCAAACCAAACCCACTGCTATCGAGTCAGTTCTGACTCATAGTGACACTGTATCAAGGAGGAGCTCTGGGTTAGCTTATTTTTACCATTAGATTTCCCAACAGCCTGCCTACATCCCAGCCATTATCTGCAGGGGCATGAATTAGAATGCCAAAGAATTTGCCTAATGTCCTGGGGCCCACAGTGGGAGTGCTGTTGGGTAGGGGCATTTAAGACCAACCCAGGCAGTCTGGACATAGCCTTTGTCTGACAGGATCTTGGAATATCTCTTTCTGAAAAAGCAGTAAGTTAAGATGGAATGGTGGCTAAGGGGGTTAAACTGCCTGGGATTTAATGTTGCAGTTTTAGGCAGGAAATATTGGCTTAATCACTCTCATCTTCAAATAGTTCTGCGATCTAAGGTATCTTCCTTAAGATGGGGGAGGAACATGTGACTTGTCAATCAAACCATCAGCACGACTTTGAGATCAGTGAACTTTTTATGGCTTAATTAGTATGCAGTGCAGGATGACCTTTAGTTACCACAGTGACAGGTCAGTCTGCCATTAGCTTCGCTTTGTCTCAGAGCAGAGGGCGATCTGCTGGGGCCGGTGACGGTACCCAGATAATTCTGCTGTGTCATGAGCTGTGTGTGTGTTTAAATAGAAAGGGCAACGCAAAGCTTAGGAAAAATATTTCATTAAGGAAAAAGAAGTTAAACCCCAGTAAACATCTAGGAGTCACAAAGGGCTCATTCTCTTCCTCCTTTTTATGTAACATCTGTTGATTCAGCCTGTATTTTCCTTTATAGGAGAACACTGTGAAGAACACGTGGCTTTTTTCAAACAAGTCTTTGGAGACCAAGCTCTAATGAGGCCTACCACATTCTGAAATAAATCACTTCCTAGTGTTTTTTCCCCCCCAAAAATATGTACAAAGTTAATTTATTGCATTAATAAAGCTCTTTAAACTACAAAATGTTATAATAAAGTATCTCTACAACATCAGTTGTTACTAAAAATATGGTAGAGGACTAGTTTGATGGCTTCCTCCTAAAAAAGGAGAGAAATTGCATTGATTGGCCTTGAAACAGTGTCAGTGAGCACGCCATGTCCACAGCCCTGCCATTGTCACCTTGAGCTTGTCGAAGGCCTAAGCTGCTTTCCCGGACAAGCTGGAAGAGGCTTTTGTGCCCTGCGGCTGCCTTCAGATTTAGTAATACTGCTTGTGTCAAACTTGCATTCCTGAGTTTAAAAGCACTACGTCCGGAGCTGCTCAACAGCCCGATGTTCGGTAACAGCCAGGGTTCGACTCGCCTCTGCGATGCTGCAAGTGTCCAGTGGTAGGCCAACTGACCCTTAGACACAGGGCAAAGTCACCGAGCCTTCTCAGAGGGCTAGAAATTGAGGAGTCGTTCCCGCTCTGTACCTCTGTATTGCTCTTGAGTGGCGCTGCTTTTGGCTTTATTTATCGATGGTCCTATGAGGGATGAAAAGAGTAATTCTGGTATCATTTCTTCAGGAAAAAAGGAGATAATCTATACTGGTTTGTAACAGAACCACTGTTTCTTGTCCCCAGAGATTTAAAAAAAAAAAAAGTTTTTTTCCTCAACTTACCGTTTCAGTGCTTCCACTAAGTTTACAGAGCTATGTAAGTTAAGCAGATGGTATTTGTTCCCCTTTCAAACCTGTGCCATTTATGCAAGTTGGTGTGGCCACAGAAGTGAAAAGAGCAGAAGGATTGGTAGCAGGGAGGCGGGTGTCTGCTAAGAACGGTACGTCAGTAAGGGAAACCAAAGCTGTTAGCTCCTGGACTGTGAGGACCTGGCCTGGTTTATGCTGGCCGTCGTCTCTTCTCAGTAGCAGAGAGTCGCTGCCCTGGCCTGCTGACCTTAGAACTCACGCCAGCTCTGACTTAGGGGCCCTGTGAAGCAGACTAGTCAGTCAGGCCTCCTGAAAAAGTGTTAGCCATTTACAAATGAAGTACTTTGGACAAGCATGAAGCCCCGGATAGATTTTTTTTCTCTTGGGATGGAATTTTTTTACTAAGTACCACTTATCAAATGACTGTTAGTACCTTTAGTACATTTAAAAGAATGCTTCAAGATACCATCGTTTTCCTTCATAATGTGCATCCACCCTTCCACAAGTGAGAACTCTTACCTATATAACTGAGTAAGACGGGGAGGAATATTAATCCGTGAGTGACTCCCAATAAGACCATAGCTAAATACATCCGGAAGTAAAAAATCTGGAAAATTTGAGATTTGGCAAAGGCCAACACCACAATCCCTCCAAATTTTGTTAGTGTGATTCCACTGAACACCTAAAAGAAAAGACAGTGTTAGGAACAACTCTTACAGCCAATTACAGTTAGAACATTGCCTTGCACAGGCATTTCTTCATATTCAAGGCCCAAAGGACTGGGGTATTAATATAGGTTTTAAAATAAGTATTAAAAAAAGTAAAGGCTGAGTATTCTGCATTTATGATACCACATTCTACCTCTCTCATGGCTTCAATTATGTTCCCCCCAAATGTATCAACTTGGTTAAGCTCTGATTCCCAGTATTGTGTGGCTGTCCTCCATTTTGTGATTGTAATTTTATGTTGAGAGGATTAGGGTGGGATTGTAACACCACCCTCACTCATAACCTCCCTGATCCAAGGTAAAGGGAGTTTCCCTGGGGTGTGGCCTGCACCACCTTTTATCTCTCAAGAGAGAAAAGAAAGGGGAAGCAAGCAGAGAGTTGGGGACCTTATACCACCAAGAAAGCAGCACCAGGAGCAGAGCATGTCCTTTGGACACGGGGTCCCTGCACCTGAAGAAACTCCCCAACCAGGGGAAGATTGAAGACAAGGACCTTCCTCCCGAGCAAACAGAGAGAGCCTTCCCCTGGAAGCTGACGCCCTGAATTTGGACTTGGAACCTAGTAGACTGTGAGAAAACAAATTTCTCTTTGTTAAAGCCATCCACTTGTGGTATTTGTCACGGCAGCACTAAATGACTAAGACAGCCTCTAAATTGAGGTAGTATCTATTAAGTAAAATTGTTGTGAAACAAGTTTTAGTTGTTATTCTAACAATACGCATGATGCCTGAGACTTGACATCCTAATTGACAGGCTAAACCAAGAGAGTCAAACCAAGAAGATACTCCAGATGTCACCTTCGATTTGCACGTTGGGTTCTGGAACATGGTATATAGCTCCTTGCTGATCTAACGCGTTACTGGCCTGCATTTTAAATGGAAAAAGACTTCCAGTTCTCTCATGTCTAATGTCTCTGTTATTTTCTTGCTTCAGCTATATTGCCTCCTACAGAGAATTCTCACAGACAAGTCATAGAGAATTCAAGTCTGAACACGATGCCGCTATTCGATGACCAGCCTGAAAACTAGTAAACCTCAGTAGCTGCCTTCTAATTTGAGGATCCAAATTGTCTTAACTACTGAATTTTAAAGTTTCTTCTTCTGAGAAACACCCAACCCTTTAGCTGGGCACTGTGTGCTGACCTTGTGCCCGAGTCGTCCTGCCCGAGTACTCACAGAACTGCCCATGTGTGACAGCGCCTCTTCCGCGCGGCTCACGCGGCTCCCCTTGGTGCTCACGGTGAACGCCCTCGTAATGTGGCTGCAGAACTCCACGGAAATGCCACAGCTCTGCAAGAAAGTGCCTCCTTTATGGCTGTTCTTTTCCAGCTGGAAGTCCTAAGCAGCCTGCCTTTCCTAGAGTATGGGTTACCAGGGGACCCGGGGTGGTCGAGGAGCCCTGACTACCCTCTCTGATTTATAACCCAAAGCTCTCATCACCCCAATTTAAACTGCACCAGGAAACTTTTGGAACCTTCCAAACAGCCCAGGGCTCCAGTTTTCTACAACATATTCACCTTTGATTAGGGAAGCTGTGGAGACCCTTTTAAGGTTCCCTAGCCCCCACCAAGGGGCACGCTGTCATTTCTCTAGTTGGCCTTACTACCACTCCACCAAGGCAGTGTTGATATCTGAAAGCACATACACACTTTCCTGTTTTCCAGTAACACCTCTAATGCTCACAACTTCAAGAATTTAATTCCATTAAAAAGCACCTGACGACTGCAGGGGAGGCAAAAGTACTGGTCAGGAAGCCCCACAGGGTGGGGCCATTTTTCTAAGTAAAAAGTGAACACCTTGCTGTCATAAGGCTACCTGCGTTAGCAATCCCTTCAGAATAATAAAGGCAGAATGCCCAAGCTAGACCATGACGTCACATCTCTACTGTTATATTCACCATGAACCACATGACTCTAGCTGCGAGTAAAGGGATAAAAAGAAAAAAAAACTGAACAAAACAAATTAACTCTGATGTGTGTCTGCTCCCGGATATGCCCTTCCAAATCCCGACTCCATCTAGTGTTCATCCCATCTCTTCGTGTGTGCCAAGAGGAAGAGCCTGACTTGATATTCTATCCCATTCTAAAGTTTATGTAGAATCTGAGAAAACAATTCACATAAATGATACAGGAGCTAGGGACAAGTTGAGAGTGGAATAGGACTCACCATAACCAAGTTGACCAAGGACACAGCATTCAGGCTGATGCCCCACAGCCACATGACCCCAAACATGTTGACCAAGATCATGGCAATGGTGACGCACATGATCACTGCTGACCACAGCTCACAGCCCAGGAGAACAAAGGTCACCAAAAATACCGCTCCCAGGGACACGCCGAGGTTAAAGATGGTGTCATCAATAATGGTCAGGTACTGCTCGTAGAAGACATAAAACACACTGCGGAAAGGAGGGCAGCAAAATGCTGTGAAAGCTCATAAATCACCTGTGGAAGCTCTACTTTTGATCCTGCTACTATTGCAAAACTGTGAAACCACTCTGACACAACCTTGCAGAAAACCTGCCTGGGTGAAGACTCGCCTAAGGGAATTCAACTGGATCTTGGACAGCTACTAAAGACCTGTGGAAGGGCCTAAGAATGATTCAAAATGTGGATTTCATATGACGTTATTGTTCATAAGCCCAGTCTATGCTACTGTATAGACATTTTCTAAGAAGACTCCATGGTATTTTCAAAAAACAAGTCCTGATTTATCCTGAGAACTACCTTAGGCCAAATGGGGTCTGTGGAGGACCTGAGGAGACAATGCTTTCTTTTTTTGCAGAGTTAACCAGCTCTTCCCAAGACTTGGACGCCCACCCTGAGAACGTCCTCCTGTCCAAGAAGAGTCAGGATGCCTTTACGCCAGATCACAGAAATGGAGGGGAAAAAAAAAAATCACTTGTTTCTTCTACTTTTCTTTATTTTCTAAATTCATTATTTCATATATAATAACTTTGCTTATAAGGGAAAAAACCCAATAAATGAAAAACAAGTCTACATAAAGGTGCAGTCCAAGTTACCATCCGCCAGGGATCCCAATCAGTAACTGCCAGGAGCACAGGCCTGCCCTCTCTGTGAAGGATTGCCTGGTCCCCAGGTGCCCCCACTCCCAGAATTAACCTCTCCCTCCTTGGTGCTAGTTTGTGGTATGTCTCCTTCAAATTGTGAGGCCCAGCACACAGAGATTATGTTTTCTGTCTCCAGCACTCAGATCTCAGTCAGTGTTCAAGATACTGACCCTCCCTGACCAGCTAGCAAGGTCCATTGATATAATTCACCTGTGCTCAAGGTGGCACAGGCAAGAGTCAAAACCCAGACAACGGGGGCAGAGTTATCATCGGCCTGCCAAGGGTGACCCCACCCCCAATTACTGGACTTTCCCTAGTAAGCCCTCAGTCATAAAGGCCACTTTACCTGTATGGAAATACGCGGTAATTACTTCCTTTACGGCCCATGGTTTCGGTGATGTTACTGGCTATCAATCGGGCTTTCTTCATGGCATCGATGAAGTCTGCAGAGGTCTGCAGCACTGTGTGGGAGGTCATGAAGTATGTGGCTCCGACACTAGTGTTATTACCAAGGATATTAACTGCCGAACCATATGCAGCATGTCCCCTGAGAGAAGAGTCACTGGGTGTCAGAAAGATCTGCAGGATACGAGCACTCAAGGCCAAGTGAAATCACAGACTCAACTATAAATCCAGGGGTCAGAGAAGGCCTGCTGATAAGGGAACCACGGAGGTTTTCGCTTATTCTCTCCTAGACTGGCTTTTCTTTATTGCTTTGGGCTTCTATGGCGTGTGTACAGTCACTTTTGAAAATCTACCAAAGTACAACTTAACATGCCATAAGCTACGCTTAGCAGCTGTTGTTTCAGTATCTAATTGGGCTTGCAACCACGTGTGTTTTCAGACGGAGTTAGCTCAGTAATGTTGCGTAATAGAGCAAGGGCTCTGAACTCAAACAACCTTGGGTCAGTCTGCCACTTATCAGCCACATCACCTTGGGCAAAGTCACGTCATCGGAGCTTCAGCTTAAAATTTTTTTTTTTATAAATGGGTGTAATACCACCTACTCCGAGGGCCGCTGGGACGATAAAATAAAATAATGTTGGTGAGATGCCTGGCCCGATACTGGCCCATAGAGACTCTCCATAAAAGGTGGCTATTGCCTTCATAAAAAACGAAGTCACTTCAACACAGGCTACAAAGGTTAGAGACGCGCTCTTACGGGTACTCTTCCTTGTTTTATGGAGGAAAAACACTCAAGTTTACGAGCCAACCAAGCTGAAGGATTCATTTCTATTTTATTTATAGGGCTAGTCTTCCCATGGTACCTAGTACAGGTCTCCAAAGAAGATGGTGATATAAATGATTAACTGATGTGGCTCTGGTCAAGAGTGTGTTCTTATGAAAACTAGGCACGTCCAGGATTTACCTAATGTACCTGTGGATACTCATCTTCCTCCTACAAAAGCTTCCAAACGGACCCCCACAGACTTCCAGTCACCGTCACTATTTTTATGCCAGGATATCCTGCTCCCATGGATAACTGGCTGCCGGGGCTGGATGGGGCAACGAGACAGCCCATCACCTCACATATCTGGACAGGCTGGCAAGGAGCATGGGTGGGGCTAGACAATCTACACCTTAACCCAGGATGACATAACCAAGGCAAGATACTCTCCCCTATGCCCATTGATATAATTTAACGACCGAGGTCTTTCATATTCTGAAATAGCAGTGTGCTCACCTCTCTCCTTCCCTGCCCCTCCGGGAACCTACATCCACTCATACATTCAGGATGCAGAGGGACGCATAGGAAATAGATGCTCAAGCTAGGCTGAAATCAGTTGAAAACAATGAGGAGTTTTCTTGAAAAGGAGTCTTAGGTTTCTCTACTTTCCCAGAAGGACTGGCGCAGGGTCAGGTGGGGAAAAAAGAGGATCTTTCCCGTACAACTGCTTTTTACCTCAAGCCTCTCCCCACCTAGTTTTCTACTACGAATTAAAGCTGAAGTGGCCGTGTATCTGCAACACTTAAGTGTCACTTACCCTTTGCCGCACTTGGGGTTGGGGTTGTCAGAAAGGAACATGGGCAGGAATTTCATGAAGTCTTTACCCTGGGGCCGCTGTTTGCCCTCCGGGGTGAGGGGCCGGCAGCGCACGCAGGTAGGGTCGACCACTGGTGTAAACACGGAGGGAGGAGCCAATGGTGAGAAGAATAGGTCTCTAGATTTCACTTAACGTTTTATTTATTTTTAATTTTTATTGTACTTTAGATGAAGGTTTACAGAGCAAACTAGCTTCTCACTGAACAATTAATACACATATTGTTTTGTGACACTGGTTCCCAACCCCACAACATGTCAACACTCCTCCCTTCTCGGCCTTACACTCCCCATTACCAGCTCTCCTGTCCCCTCCTGCCTTCTCGTCCTTGCCCCTGGGCTGGTGTGCCATCTTTAGTTTCATTCTGTTTTATGGGCCTGTCTAATCTTTGGCTGAAGGGTGAGCCTCAGGAGTGACTTCATTATTGAGCTAGAAGGGTGTCCGGGGGCCACACTCTAGGGGTTTCTCCAGTCTGTCAAACCATTAAGTCTGGTCTTTTTTTTTTTCGTGAGTCACTTAACAACACTTTAAAATATTGATAAAGAAATGAGAGAAATTATTTTCCTGAAACTTTTCCCTTAACCAAAGGCTATTCATCTCCACGTCACTGTCATACTCTAATAAAGGTGAGACACCAACTTCATCTCACGCAGACTATGTGACAACCACGATTGGTATCGTCAGAGCCCAAGGTTACCATATTTTTACTAAGAAGTTTAGTAAAAACCTCAACATTCTAACAAAACATAGGTCAACAGTGATAGAAAAAAAAAATTAATAAAAGGAAAGCAACCCTATGGGAGGCTAAGGTGAGAAACTAATCAAGAGAGGCCATCAGTACAATCAGAAAAGGTGAGAAGCCTTCTCTGCAGATCAGAGTCCCTGTACACGGAATGACAGGTCGCTTGCAGCCCAGCAGATGTGGCTGTCTGGGTCAGTAACAATGCAACATTTTTCAGTGTGAGCGACTAAGAAACGCGATAATGACAAAGGGATTAAGATCCAGTGCTGCAAATAAATAGGTACAAAGTGAGGTGAAAGGCAAATGATTTTTAAATTATAATGCTAAACTTCTTCCAGAAAAAAAGGGAAATATTTGGGAAACAGATGAAAGTACCTGAAGCGTTGCAGAATTGTTCTGTGATATTGGAGACTCTACAGCAAGATGACTGAGGCTTGACCCAATCGAAATAATCATCAATCCAGGACGAGGGAGCAAAGCCTACTCGGGTACTAGAGGAAAAGAGAAAACATTTACCGACTGGCCCCATGGGGGGAGGTCTTTAGTTTCAGTGCTTTTTCTTGAAATGTAACTTCCTCTTCTACATTTTATACCGCTACCCAGTCAAATTAAAAACAAAAACAAAAACACATTAACACTTAATGGAAAAACTTCAAAGTACCAAGTGGTAAACTAGCCCTTTTAGAGGCTTTGTTCACATAAACCTAGATTTAACACATATTTTGAATGAAGCCAACTTTTCTAAGAAAATCCATTTGCGGTGAGCAATTTCAGGCCTGAGCGGGCTCTCTGGCGGAGAGTACCAGCTGTGGTACGAGACCGATGGGACTTACTAGCTGTCCAGCTCGGCCGCGTTAAATAACTGTTGGACCAGGGAATCGTTATCGCACCCCATGCCGCCACACACCATGTTCTGTCCTCTCAGGGACGTATAGTCATGCCCTTCCTCCAGGACAAAGTACACAGGAGGACCCGCATGGAGGTACTGGCTGAGGGACTTGAAGTAATCCATTACGTAAGAGTCCTAGAGAAACAGAAAGGAAAAGAAAAAAAGTAACGCTAAAGTTCTGATAGTAACTAAGCAAGATGATTAAGAATTAGGTGGACACACAGCCAGGTGGACACACAGCCAGTCCTCCCCGGGGCCCCAGCGTGCTCCTCCTGTAGTGCCACAAGTAGGAGAGCATCTAGTAACCTAACTGACAGGCTGCTCAGAGTCCATGGCTGTGCCCAGGGACTGTCTGAGAGTCCAGAATCCCAAGGCAGCCGTGTGTGCAGAGCCTGGTGGTAGCTCTCAATGCCCTGGAGACTCCGTCAGCACTTGTGTTTAGAAGCAGGCATTAGCTTGAAACAATCGCATGCATGCTATAAAACAATTGCACGCATGTTATCAGCTAAACAAGTTAAAATAAAAAAGAAAGCACCTTACATCTGGCATTGAAAGAGACTGACTCAATCCAATTTCCACTTTGTTCAGCACTGCGATACTGAATGACAGGACCCCCACGAAAATGGCTACCTGGAATGAGAAATGGGTTATGAGATAGAGAGTGCTTAGCGTCATCATGAATTTAAGAACAAAATCTGAAATAGAAAAAAACCCTAGGACTTGGCTAAACTGAAAAGCAAGTTTAAATGACATGCAGATAAAAAGGGGAGTATGAAGTAGTTGCTGAGGTCACAGAATTAAGGGTCGAACTTCCTGGGTTCAAATCCTGGCTCTGCCACTTACTAGTTGAGTGACCTCAGGCGAATCACCTAAACTCTCTTAGCCCCTATTTCCTTATCAGTAAAACAGGAAAGACAAGAGGTTTACCACATCGGACGGTTGTCTGAATAAGTGAGATAATCCAGATTTTAGCACAGTACCCAACAGATTATACGTGTTCAATAAATGTTATGTTACTTTATTATTAGAAACTAATTTATGTCCTTTAGTAGAGAGGTGATAGGTCATCACTGTTGGCTACATTCAGTAATATCAAACTCTACAAGGCTCCTCCGTGGTTGCCAGGGATTAGGGGTGACAGTGGGTGATACTACAAAGGGGTGAAGAAAGACAATGACTGTGGTGATGGAACAGCTCTGTGGCGACTGCACTGGTGGTTACAGGAGCCTACACACGTGATAAAAACGACACAGAACTATATGCACACGTTGTACCAATGTCAAATTCCTGTACTGTAATTACGTAAGGTGCAGCCACTGGGGAGACAGGGAGAAGGCTAGCCAGTCCTCTCTGCACTACTCTTGCAACTTCCTGTGAATCTATAAGTATTTCCAAATAAAAAGTTAAAACAAACAAAATCTCTTACTGATAAAAAGTAGCTAGAAAAACATTTTATATATTTGAGCACGTTTTTGTATATGTATCTAACAGCTGTCAGAAGCACCTTCACAAGCTGTCTGCTTTCTTAGAAGGCAGGTGACAAATCTGCTTTGGGGAGAAGAAAGAGAAAAGCCACAGATGCGCTCGTACCACAATCGGCCGCATCCAGTCCTTAAGCAGAAGCGGGGAATAGGAGTTTTTAAAGAACCGAAACAAGCAGCTCTCGGAGGCCTGGACACTTGCTCCGTCGTCAGCGCCTCTCACACAGCAAAGGATGTCCAGCCGATTCTTCTGAGGAGACACAGAGTACCGAGGGCACACAGTACAGCATCTGCCTACTTCATCCAGAGTCTTGGCTCTAATTAAACAGACTACAGTCCTGACAACAACCTACCTCTTGACGCTTAATGTCTAATCCCAGGAGACTCACAAAACACGTCATCTGAAGGAGGAAGTCGATGAAGACGGCCATTCCCGCAAAGAGAGAGAAGGTGTGAACGGCTGGCATCACCGACAAGCCTCCTACAGGAGAGAGAAAGGCTGCTGCACCACGTCCACTGACAGCAGAGGAGGCCATGCACGTTCCACACTCACACGTGCGCTCCGTGCACACGGAAACAAGCAGCCAGACAGGCCAAGCCCCGGAGACCTTTGCCCCCTTCAAAGGTGTGTGGCACAAGTCTATGTGGATATCAATTCAGAACTGAGAGAAGAAATGGAAACAGCACCAGAGCCACCAGGGAGTTGTTAAAAGGGTAGGTTCCTGGGCCCCAACCCTGACCTACTGAATCAAGACACAGTGAAAATTCAACCCCAATTCTACTGTATTTAAAAGGCTTCACAGGCAAATTTATACACATTAGAATTCAAGAACCATTAATATACGCCATTTCTTTTTTTCTTTTAATTGTTTTAGATTTTATTGTGGCTTTACGTGAAAGCTTACAGCTCAAGTTAGTTTCTCACTAAAAAATTTATATTGTTTTGTGACATGAGCTGGAATCCCCACAATGTGATAGCACTCTCCCTCTTTCCACCCTGGGTTCCTCATGTCCACTTGTCCAGTTTTCCTGTCCCTTCCTGCCTTCTCTTCTTGCTCTCGGGCAGGAGTTGCCCATCTGGTCTCGTATATTTGATTGAACTAAGAAGCGCATTCCTCATGTGTGATATTGTTTGTTTTATAGGCCTGCCTAATCTTCGTCTGAAAAGCGGGCTTTAAGAGTAGCTTTAGTTCTGAGTTAGAAAGGTATCTGGGGGCCATAGTCTTGGTGGTTCCTCCAGTCTCTGTCAGACCAGTAAGTCCTATCTCTTTTTGTGAATTTGAATTTTGTTCTATACTTTTCTCCTGCTCTGCCTGGGACTCTCTACTGTGATCCCTGTCAGAGAGGTTGGTGGTGACAGAAGAGCCATCTAGTTCTTCTGGGCTCAGGCTGGTGGAGGCTGTGGTTTCTGTGGTCCTTTAGTTCGCTGGGCTAATATTCTCCTTGTGTCTTTGGTTTTCTTCCTTTAGGCCATTTCTTGTAGTATCTTCTATCCTTCATTCAGAGAGGGAAACATGATCTATCAGCTGTTATTCAACATTAGCCTCTCGGTTTAGTTACAACGAGGGGCTCCAAGTCAAAAGCACTAGGGTAAGACTTAGAAACTGCAAATTGGCAGCCCATGGGCCAGACTGCTTGGCCCACACTGTACTGAGCTATTTTAAGATTAAAAAAAATTTTTTAAGTAACCAATAGTTAAAAATGAAACTGTACACAAAAATCTAGATTTACAGCTTCACTTGAAAAAATATCAGCCCCAGCAGCACTTAGCCAGCAACAGACCCTGTCTGTGTTAGAGTGGACATGCAGGCTCCGGGTGCTGTGGTCCCCACTGCTGCTACTGTCATCCGAGTCACTCCACCCTAAAGCAGAGTGCGTGCTGCAATTTATCATCACACTTGCACTGGTTTTCTTATAAGTGTTGTTGTTGTCAGGGGCTGTCAAGTCGATTCCGACTCATAGTGAACCCATGTGACACAGTAGAACTGTCCCATAGAGTTTTCTGGACTATAATCTTTATGGAAGCAGACTGCTAGGTCTTTTTTCTCATGGAGCTGCTGGGTGAGTTTGAACTGCCAACCTTTCAGTTAATGGCCAAGTCTTAACCGCTGCACCATCAGGGCTCCTAAGGAAGCAACCACAAAGGGACACAAACCCTTAATCCTCTGAACCAACATCAGATGCCTTAACTCATAATAGAGGGAAAAAGATTTTGTTTTGCACCAACGTATCCATCAAAAGGACTATAAGGCCTGCAGGTTTCAAAAGTACGTTGCTCTGTGGAAATGAAGAATAATCTCTTAACGGTGTGTCCGTGTTGAAGACATCACCTACAATGGCCCTGTGTCAGATGACCTGGTGTCCACGCACGCATTTCAGCTGGAGTCACAGGTTGCAAATCTTTGGACTTAAGTGATCACATCTAGCCTCCTCCTCAGAGGATGTAGTCACTGTCTCTCACTACCCTTCAGAAATGGGGCAGATAACATACTCACAAGTCTACCTAGAGATTTCTCTATGTGCAAGAAGAACTGAAGTGCTGCTGGCCCCTACACCCACCCCAAGTTTACTCTGGCTCCTTGTATTAAAGTAAGATCTAAGAACCTCTGCTCACTAAGGGGAGCCCTGGTGGTACAGTGGTTAAGAGCTTGGCTGCTGAAAGGTGGGTAGTTCGAATCCACCAGCCACTCCTTGGAAACTCTATAGGGCAGTTCTACTCTGTCTTATAGGGTCACTATGAGTTGGAATCGACTCGATGGCCACAGGTTTTTGGTTTTGTTCATTAATGAGGCTGCTTCCCCACTGAGCTATGTGGATAGAGGAGGAAGACTGGCTATGAGAACAATGGCAAGAAGGTTTCATCTTGCAATCCGATGTCTATGGATTTGACAGTTGTAGTGTATTGAGGAAGATTCTGTGGCTACACAAGAATGCCATTTCCAAACTGCAACATTTGCCCTGAGTGTCAAAAGAAGGGAGTGGCAAAATGAGCTCTAGGTGTTCATCACTTTAAACTTCAACATCAACCCTGTCCTGAAATTTAATGTGAGAAAGACACACGCGAAGAGATACCCAAGATACTACCTTCAGTTTTTCTTGTGGCCCACCAAGTGATACCTTCCAGTTATAGAATAAACCTCAGAAAAGGATGCAACTCAAAGGGCATATTCAGGCAACCAGCTTCTCCTGCGTCTCCCAGGCTCAGCCGACTACAGAGCTGGCAGAGTTCAGAGAGTAATTACCTAAGAAAAACGCCGCAGTCTCTGAAAAGGATGACAGGAACATACTAGGAGCCACTTCCCCCAGGACCCTGCCCACTTGTTGATCCAGTGTTTCCCCTTGATGACGTTCATCTCTCTAAAAAACCAAACAAAAATACATGAAATTTGCAATGTTAAAGTCTCTCCCTAAATACCAATGTCATGCTCTTTGCTGCCTTGTGCTAACTCAACAGTAGCTAAAAACGATTAGCAGCATCTACTTATAGTATATGCTTTATAAGCATATAAACTTTGGTGGGGGATGCCAAAGTTCTCATGGTAATTCATTTAGAGCATTTCTGCACTCCTGAGCTAGATAATTTTTGAGAAACTCGAGGAAAGACTTGATTACATTATCAGAAAAAATGCATGGCACACAGGCTGCAAGTGGGTGGACCATTCAATGATCCTGTGCCATGCCACTGCGCCTCCACTTCAGGCGACGGGCTATGGACAAGGGGACTGTGGGAGAACCAATCGGTCGAGACCATTTTCTACAACAGAGGGGCATGTCTTGACTTTTTCTTTTTAGTGGCACCTTTGAACAAATGTATAGTTCTTCTATACTATGTCAAGAGTCATTTTAGTAGCACTTGTACCCAAAATATTTTCCAAAAGCTTGTTAGCTCTTCTTGCACACATGGGAAAAAGATACTATTTCAAATCCAAATTCTCACTTTGTGTCTATTCCACCAACCAAAGGGGATGAAATTCTTGGTCCTGAAATGCTCAGGACAAGGATACTAGTCTTCTTAAGCTCCGTGATGGGGACGGAGGAAAGAAAGCCTCCTTGCTTCCACACTCACAAATACTCTGCCTGGAGCCAAACGGCCAGTGACAGACCCGGAGGCTTGGACAGGTGGCCAGCGCTGTGAGAACGTGTGAACACACCTGGTAAGTCTGGACCAGAATGAAGATGTTGTCCACCCCCACAGCCAGCACCAGGAATGGGATGACTTCGATCACAATGAGGGTGAGCGGGATCCCAACGTAGCTGAAGATGCCCAAGGAGCATGCCACTGAGCTCAGCACAATCAGGATGCCTGCGACGCCCAGTGAGATCTTCGAGTCCACCTGGGAGGTGCAACACAGACAAAGGGGGTTGTTTAGGGTCCCACGTGCTGCATTAAAAGGGGCTCAGTTTTACTTCTTTCTTTTTATCCAATCTGCAGTAAAAGGCACAATTCTCATTCCTGAGAAGATAGGAAACATTTCCAGGTTTCCTGGCAGAGTGTTTTATGAGCTCACGTTCTTATCTGATCAAGTGGACAAATCAGAAAAGGCTAGATTATGTGATTTAAATGTGAAGTTTAAGATAAGCCAAAACACTGGAACTGAAGGAAATAGGTACAGGAAACGGAGATGCTGCATATAATTAAAACACAGGGGCATTTAAGGCAGTTCTGGACATCATGAATTAGGAATAAGTAAGAGCAAAATAAGTAGGGACTGACACAGTGGCTGCAATGATGGGCTCAAGCATAGCAACAATTGTGAGAATGGTGCAGAAGCAGACGGTGTTTCGTTCTGTTGTACACAGTGATAGGAGACAGGGTCACTATGAGTTAGAAGGAACTTGACGGCACCTAATAACAACAACGGGGGCAAAAATACGATATGTCATGCAGTGTCATTTCTCTCTAACCCACAGACACTCACAGTCACACTCCGCTTACCAGAAGTCTGCTGCAGCTTTTGATGTGCCCCAAGGCAACGGAAATGTAGAAAAACATGATGGCATAGCTAATGACAATAGTGAGGACATCGCTGCTGCTTTCACGGTTTAGCTCATCTTCAATACTTCGTTCAGCAGTGAAAGAAATGGTCAGATTTGGGTTCTCATAATTTTTCACAAAATTAATAAACCTAAAGAAGAAGTAACACTTTGTAGTGAAAACTTAGTGACAGCTAAATGAGAAACATCTTCCCAACTTCGATGACACAAAGGTTAAGCCTACTTAACCTTTGTCCCACATTAGGGTCTTGTAGACTGAGACCAGATCACAGCCACAGTTCCAGACACGCTGAGTTTGCTACCGTCAGAGCAGGCTGAGGATAAGTGGTGGTTGGGCAACATGGTGAACATAATTAACGTTACTGAATTGTACACGTAAAAATGGTCGAAATGGTAAATGTTCCGTTATACATATTTCATCAAAATAAATTGGCTCACATTTGCCCTATTTATTTTTTTCAAAAAAAGATTTTCAAATGAAGTATATTATCATAAATGATATAACTTGCCCACAGAACAAAAGGTAAAAAAAACCAAAGGCCATAAAGTGAAGAGTAAAAGGCCCTTGTCCTCCAAAGTCCCCTCTTCCCACTCCCTAGAAGCAACAACCACAGTTAATCTCTCGGGTCATACTCATGATATTTTTCCTAAGCACAGACAGCACGTATAGTATATATTTACCTAAACGTGTTGACTGCAGCTTTTTATTTAATACATCTTGGGCTGCTTAGCTCCCTCACTTTAACCCATTGTGGCTGAGTTGATTACAATTTCTAGCAACACTGTAGGACACAGTAGAACTACCCCATAGGGCTTCCAAGGCTGTAAATCTTAATGGAAGCAGACTGCCACATCTTTTTCCTATGGAACAGCTGGTGGATTTGAACCACCGACTTTGTGGTAGCAGCCGAATGCTAACCACTGTGCCATCATGGCTCCCTGCTCACTTTAATGACTGCATAATATTCTATTGTGCAACAATGACATTCTTAATTTAACTTCTCCCTCACTAATGCACACTCAGCTTGCTCCTAGTTTTTGTTATTACAAAACACTGCAAGGATATTTTCATACATATACTTTGGCATACTTGTGATAGATATCTGTTTACAAGTTTCTTCTTCTTAGCATCACTAGTGTCGATGAAAAATGATTGTCTCTTAGATCTGAGGTTGGTTAACTCAGTAGAGCCAAGTAAGCACTCGCTGCAAGTGTCCGGCTTCTAGCAAAGGAAGGGCCGTGTGTCTAGACCCCTGTTAGCAACTCACTCTCTTTCCCAGGCCTGGGCCCTCTGCAGCTTCTCTGTGTCGTTGTAGTAATTATTGACAGGAAAGGTAATCACGAGGGCGGTGGCGTTATTGTAGTTTTGATCTAGAAAGGAAAAGTGTGACATCAAAAGGAGAGTTACGAGCACGCAGAAAACTCGATAAGCACAAGGGAAGATGGCCACACAGCTGCTGACGCCACTGCCTGAGCTCCAAGTACGAAAAGGAGTTCACGGAAACAGCCTTTGTAGTTCAGTTAATGAAGAAAAAGGTTTCTCTGTCTGAGGTAGAAAAAGTTATAATTCACAAAGAATACCTTTTTTTTTTTTTTTTAAACTACACAATACATGCATGGTAGAAATTACAAACCAAGCAGAAAGGTATTCACTGAAAAGACTCTCTCCTTCCCAGTGCCCCTTCCATTCCGGCCGTTCTCCTCCCACACTGTGACCACCTGTGCAGCTTTCCAGAGATACTCTGTGCACATGCCAGCAAACACGCATATTCGCTCTTGCCCGTCCTCATTTACACAGACAGTAACGTGCTCTTCTGCACCTTAGATTTACAACATGTCATGGAAACGATTCCATTTTAGTACATAAGGAGTTTCCTATTCTTTTCCGGCCGTATAGTATTTTCTAGTATAAGTTAACCAATCTCCACTCCATGGACATTGTTCCTTTTTTTTTTTTTTCTGGTATAACAAACAAAACTACTGAGAATAACCTTATAAGTATTTTTTAAATATGTGAAGTACATATTTGTAGAAGAAATTCTTACAATCACTGAATCAAAAAGTTGTGTGTATTCCTCATTTTGATAAACTCTCCCAAAGTGTCATCCCAAGAAGGTTTTTTAATTCCTTTATTTGATAAAATATTTATTGTGCTGGGCATTACTTTAGGGATACACCAGTGAGTAACAGGAGAGAGAACAATCCCTGCCTTCCTGGTGCTGACGCTGTAGTAACCAATTTACCCTCCACCAACGACACACAGGTTCCCACACTTTCACCGACACAGGATTTTATCAGTCTTAGATCTTTGCCAATCCGTCAAGTAGAAAAACAGAAATGAAATGCCTTGCACTAATTAGGAGTGAGGTCAAGTATTTTCCCATATAATTAAAAGCCATTTATTTCTTCTTTTGCTAACTTTTATATTTCCTTACCCATTCTTACTCTGGATTGTTGATTAAAAAAAAAAGAGCTCTTTATATATTAAGGATGTCCTTTATAATAATACTTCCTCTCCAATTTGTCATTTGTTTTTTACTTTTATGGTATTTTTCCTCCACACAGGAATTTTAAATTTTTATGTGGTCAAATTTGTCAGTCTTTCCTGTCAGCTTCTGAGTTTGTGTTTTGTTTGGAAATGTCCTCTCCAGTTTAAGATAAAAAATCCCCCCGTGTTTTCTTCTAGCTATTTAATGGTTTTACTTCTTACATTTCAATCTTTGATCCACCCGGAATTTTTCTTTTTTCTTTCTGGTGTAAGGAGTAAGGTAGCGCTCCAATCTATTTTTTTGTTCCATATAATTAGCCCATTGCCAACACTGTCTTCTCCCCATTGACTGGCAATGCCATATTATCATATGAGGCACCAAACCAAAAAAAAACAAAACAAAACTGGTTGCTCTTGAGTCGATTCTGACTTCTAGCGACCCTATAGGACACAGGAGAACTGCCCCATAGGGTTTCCAAGGAGCGGCTGGTGGATTCCAACTGTAGACCTTTTGGTTAGCAGCCGAGCTCTTAACCACTGTGCCACCAGAGCTCCATATGAGGCACAATAAATTTTAAAAATATAAGTCACAACTCCTTCTCTCCCACTGGCGGAGGAGGAGAAAGTACATTTGGCCTACTCACTGGGCTGGAGAAAAACCTGTTGAACTGTCTGTAATTAGGCTTCAGGTGCCAAAGATGTCACATGAACCTTCACCCCATATGCCAAGTGCAACCCGTCCCAGTGAGCTACAGGGACCAGTTCTTTAGCAACACAACTATAAAAACATCTTCCACTACAAAAGCCTCTGAATTCTTAACCAACTGGTTTAGAAGAAAAAACAAATCCATCAGCTTAGCTTCTTTTTCCCCACACCTCACATATTCCCTCTTCCCCATTAAAGGGGTTCTTAATCTGAGGTCCATGGACCCCACATAGTTCCACAGATGAGCTTCAAGGGTTCTAGGAACTCCCTGACACCGCACAGCCCAGTAAGGGGATGTGCATAACCACACTACTCTGAGAAAGGGGTTCTTAGCTTTCAATAGCTTCTCAAAGACACAGGTGACCTAAAAACGGTTAAGAACAAAGAATCTACTTTTTTAAAATCCAGAATAAATCCCAAAGCCAAAGCCAAAAGAGAGATATTTGGGTTTCAAGAGATAAGGAATTTAAGAGGGCTCAGTTCCTGAAATCTCTGTAATTACCATCTGACTGTGAACAACAACAAGAAAAGAAAAGGCTTACCATCGTAGCCTCCTAACACGAGCCACGGGAACACGGGTCCACCAAACGTACCCAGACACGGGTCGTGGAGCAGGCTTGTATCATTCAGAGAGGTGGGAGCCCTGCCAGAAAGTCCAGAAAATGCCTCCTCGTTAGAGCAAGTCTAAGACATCACAGAGACCTAACCATTTATACAACAAACGCTTGATGAGGCTTACTATAGCCTAGGCACAACGGGAGCCCTGAGGTCACTAAGTTGAATAATTCAGCTCTGTACACGCACTTAAAAAAAACCTGTTGTCACTGGAAAAAGAGGCTTTAAATGCTATGCTAAGTAGTCTGAATTTTTACCCTGTAGGCACTGGATCAATGAAGAGATCTGAGGGAAGGGATATCACAAGATAACTGCAGGGGGGCGGGGGCAGGAAGGGGAGGAGGTAACGTGGAAGAGGGTCAGGAAGTGGGAAAGATACAGGAAGTAGGGAGGCCAGTCAGTAGGTCTGCAATGGCCCAGACAAGAGACCTAAGGATTGGCACCGCGGTAGCAAAAGAAAGACAGACAACCAATGGGAGGGGGAGCCACCATTTCAGGACTGAGGTTCTCACACCTAATGCAGACAACCACCCTCCAGGGTTGACAGAAGATGGGGCTGTGCCCCTGGGGGCAAGTTAACCATCTCAGTCAAGCAGCCTGCGGGGCTGAAGCTGGGGGCCCGAGTCCACCTCAGCCCAGGGTCTGACTCTGCCCCCATCATAGATTTGAGGGATCATGTAGAAATAAAGCTCCACGTACCAAAAACTGGTAGATGTTGCTGCCAGAAAATGACAGGGGTGCGTGCGGGGAGACAAGCAGGCCTGTGGTGGGGGGGAGAGGGGAGGGCTGAGTTTATGGTTCCTGCCAGACACCCTGGGGAAAAAGTCCAGAAGAGGCTGCAGGGTGAGGACAGAGGCAGGAGCTGAAGGTGGACCTGAGGTCATGGAGGACACGCACAGGAACAATTAGGAACCAAACACATTCCTGACGCTAGGGAGTTGTTTATGGCAGTGCTTCTCCACCTAGTAAAACCACGCCCTCTTTTGATAAAACACCCATCACCTCTCCCCTAAATGTTTTGTTTATTTTTATTTTGTATAATAACAGAAAGTAAATATTTTCTCCAAATATAAAAATCATGTAACATTCAAATTTTTTTCCCCCAACTTTACCATGCTTTCCCTTTACCATCCACCTTGCTGAGAGCTCTGGTTCAGGGCACACAGATATGTACTTATTGTTTTATGTCAGTACAGCTCAACTTTTTACAGGTGGCTTCCACAAAATAAACAGCCCAATGGCCTTGAGGGTCATAGTCTAACAACAAACACTCAGAACCTGAGGTCACCAAATAGGACAAGTGTCAGAGGGCTCAGCTCTGAGACGTGGTTAGGTGAGCAGTGTACTTGAAGGTGAACTTGATATCATGATATAAATTTATATGTGAAAGGCAAGAAAAAGCACTATAGGCTTCTAGTTTTGTACTACGAAACTAGCTCAACAAAACCTTAGAGGGTGGTGTGGGACACAAAGCTGTGCGTTATCAACTGGGGCATGGGTTCAAGGTTGAGGGGTGCCTGCTGTTCCTTCATCATGTACCACGTGAGCACGCCCACCACAGGGCCTTTGTACTTGGTGCTCATTCTGCTTGGAGCACGTGTCCCTCTCGAGGCTTCCTGCTTTCCTTTCCCTGCCCGCTCTCTCTATAGCAGTACACTCCACTGCTTTTATCTCCATATCCTGCTTTATCTTCCTGCACGGCACCCTCTCTATCCCACATTGTATTATATATTTATTTTTTCATCCTTTGTCTCCCCGCATTAGAATGTCAGCTTCAGAGAGCAGGGTTTTAATTTGTCTGTTTATGGCTGTGTTTCTAGCACCTTCTAGCAACAGCAGGAATTCAAATATCTAGGGGATACATGAATGACTGTCTCCTTGAAGTGTAATTTCCCAGAAGCAAACACACCTCTGGCCACTCACCATGCACAGTATACACACCACGCACAGTATACTCACCGTACACAGTACAGGAAGTGTGTGTGGTAGTCTGCGTACGTGTAGAACTCGTCCCCTACTTTGTGGTCCAGCACGGAATGGCTGTTCTGGAAGTAATTTAACACGCTCAGAATGGTGCAGTTCTTGTTATACGGTGAGAGCGGGGCCAAGCAGATGTCCCGAAGCATCACAGTCTGGTTGTTACACAGTGCAGTAATGTTTTCGATGGCCGTCTGTAAATCAAGAACCTGAAAAAAGCAAAAACAAATAAATCCAGACAAATGTCAGATTTCTCTCTGATTTTGACTAACGATGGCCCTGAGGGGTCAAAAGATAAAAAGTATTTCGGGAAATGCTTCCTAGCGGGGGCACGGGGAAAGGTGTAGTGTGGTCTGATGACACCAAGGGCCCAACTTAGGGTCCAGCAAACTGGGACAAAGACTCTGCTTGGTAGCATCCGTCCAAAAAGATGGGTCTGTGTGTGGGGGGGGTCCCACTATCTGGTACCAAACCCAAACAAGACAGTCATCAAATTAGAACACAGAGACCTCTCCCCTCCTGCCCCCTCCAGCAGTGACCAACATGGCCAGAGGGGCGATAGAGCAAGACACCTGGTATTCTCGGGCCCTCGTCCTCACCAACAACTTCTCACCTGCTGCCTCGCTACATACTACAGCTATTGATGCATACTGCCATATTTTCTAATAGGGACCAAGCTCCTCAGAGTAAGTAACTCTTGTTCATCTTTTGCACAAAGCAGGTGGCTTGATAAACTTTCTGATGAATATAAACTGAACAACTTGGGGAAAACAACCGATAATCACTGGGTGGAGAAACAATTCTATGAACGCCTTGGGACAGTACTTTTGTTTTCAAGGTTTTAGACCTTCTGTGGGTGAGAGCATGGGGCCCTGGTGGCACAGTGGTTAAGCATTTGGCTGCTAATCAAAAGGTTGGCAGTTCGAATACAACAACTACTCGTTGGAAACCCTATGGGGCAGTACTACTCTGTCCTACAGGGTCGCTATGAGTCGGAATTGATGTGACGGCAATGGGGTTTGGTAGGTGAGAGCAATGTTTAAAGGAAAACGATTATGTGATCATTCCATTAAAACAAAGTGGGATGTAGTTTATTCACTCCAAGGCTAGCATGATAGGGGAAGATGGGCAGGTTTAATCGCCTTTCTAAGCGAAGCAGGCTGGCATCTCATCTCAAATGCACACCCCTGCAAAGGCCGGTCAGGAGCTGGCAGTCAGCCCACGTACTCCTGCATGTTAATCAGTGACGGCCCAGCGGCCCCTCCTCCAGCCCCCAGAAGAGCAGGAGGGCTTCGCTCCTCTGGGTCCTAGCGTATTACTTTCAGCTACCAAGGGAAAAAAAGAATTCATAAATCCCTGAGGTGAATTCTTCAAAACACACTGTTTCCATACAGAAATGCTGCATAAGTCCTCCTCTGCTCGTCTCATCCTTAAGAAAAAGGTGAGACCTACTACTACGTGAAGGAAATACAGAAGTGGGCAATGACAGTTTTCAAGAAGTTCAACACCTGTTCCTCACTTTCTTGAAAAATAAGTTAAAAGCGCCTTTACTTTTTACCTTTAAAATTTTTAGTGTATGACACTACATTCTGCCCAAATCCACATCAAGTACAATTGGTCAAGAGACAACCGGGTCCACCCCTCTCCCTGGGACTCATTTCTGCAAACAGCAGATTACCTGGTGCAAAATCTCTATGTTAAGTGGAGGTCCAAAAGGCACGTCGGTCCCTGAGGGGTACGGCTGGTAGATGTGCTTGGAGGTGTGGGGGGATCGGATGATGAGCTGCTCTGTGCGGAAAAAAGGCCCAAAGTGCATGTCAAAGTACTCCTTTTCGCGGCGCCCCTGGCTGTTGGGGGCTGACCAGAGGTCAATGGGATTGGTCGTGACCCGCACAAACACCAGGCCCGATGAGCACACGCCAATGAAGACCAGGGAGAAGAAGACGACGCAGCCGGGGTTTCGGACGCAGAAAACTCCCCACCGTGTGAACAGCCGCCTCAAACAGCCCTCAAAGGCTGCACCAAGAGGGTCGCAGCAGGATGCCTCCCCTGGAAGGGCGGGAGAGGAAGGGAGGGTGGAGGTTAAGAGCCAAGCCATTCCTGAAAGTTGGAACAGGGAAAGCATTAGCTGCCAATACAGACGGCGGCCACCCCAGCCCTCAGAGGACATGCACAAGAGCCTGCCTGGCCCTAGCTATCATCTGCTCAGCGACACCTGCTTCCCCACCTGCCACAATGAATAACATCCCTACCCACAGAGGATCAACGCTCACACACAAGCCTTCCTCTGAACAGTGAAGCTCTTGGACCACTCTGTCTAAAGCAGTTCCCCCATCAACCCTGCCTTGCCACTCCTGGTCTCAGCCAGCTATGCCCTCTCCTTCACTGCTCTTATCCAGCCCACTACTCCCTTGGTTCTGACCTGCCACCCTGACTAGACTGTGGGTACCATAGAGGGAGAACCATCTCTGTCCTGATCACAGCTGTGCCATCAGCACTGGCACACTGGCTCACCACTAGCAGGTGTGTAACATGAGAAAGAAATGGACACTCATGCCAACATCATCCAAACGTGCCTACCTTTGTCACTGGCATTGACGGAAAATGCCATATTGCTATCGATGGGGGTGTACTCAGAGACAAAATACCGTTTTCTGGAAAATAAAAGCGTGTAAGTAGAATTAGGGGACTTAATGACAACACAGCTGTTATGCTGACATTCCTATCACCCCATTCATAGTTTACTTCGTCATTCTGTTTTCTTCCTCTTCCCTAATCACTGTCTTCTTTCTCTAAATTCCCTTGCTCTGGGTCCCTTTGCTCACCAACCTTAGGAGAAGATTTAAGAAGGTATTAAAAAAAACCTCAACAAACTAGTAAGGAGTCATTTCTCCATGTAGTCTTCATTTATATTTAAAAATTTGAGGCCCTGGGTGGTGCAGTGGTTAAGCGTTTGGCTGCTAACCAAAAGGTCTGCAGTTTGAATCCACCAGCTGCTCCTTGGAAACCCTATGGGGCACTTCTGCTCTGTCCTATAGGATTGCTATGAGTCAGAATCAACTCAATGGCAATAGCATCCTCCCCAGTAGCAATGAGCAGACCTAGTGTACAGATCGGGGTTTCTAAATAATAAAAGGAATCGGGGCTTCTTATGGAAAAGGTTGATTCCAGGGCTGGGTCAGGGAAAATGAGCCTGGAACATCTGTGATGCCAAGTAACAAGAAAGCGCTCCAAAAAGAATGGGGGCATACCAAGTAGACACAGAAGCCAACCAGAAGGTGCTCCCAATGACCAGAACTGGAAGAATTTGAGTAACAAAATAAATGTCAGTACTGGTTACATCCCACAGAATAAGAAAAAAAAAAAAAAATCCATGAGCCCATGCTGATGTAAATAATTGAATAAGTAAATAGATGGGGGAGAAAGGACAGCTTTTTGTACAGAATAAGTCCAACTAGTAAATGCAGAAGGAACAAGGGAGATGCAATGTCACCACCAGGCAAACATCACAACAATGGCTGCAGACAACATCCACCAAGAGATGCTGTAGTCAGTGCGTCAAAGTTTGAGGAGACACAGGATGTTAGTATAGTTTCAAAGCATCTCCTCCAAGATACTGATCACCACAAAAAGAAAAACTGTTAACTTTGCTGCAGAGAAAGCCAGCAGACACCCCCTTAACCAAGAGATCAAAGTGGATGTTATGGATTGAATTGTGTCCTGCAAAAAATACGCGTGTCAACTTGGCTAGGCCATGATTCTCAGGATTGTGTGACTGTTCAACATTTTGTCATCTGATGTGATTTTCCTGTGTTGTAAATCCTGCCTCTATGATGTTCATGAGGTGGGTTTAGAGGCAGTTGTATTAATGAGGCAGGACTCAATATATAAGATTAGATTGTGTCTTAAGTCAATCTCTTTTGAGATACAAAAGACAGAAGCAAGCAGAGAGACAGGCGGACCTCACACCACCAAGAAAGTAGCGCCAGAACCTTCGGACCCAGGTTCCTTGCACTGAGAAGCTCCTAGTCCAGGGGAAGATTGATGACAGTCCCCCTGGAACTGATGTCCTGAATTTGGACTTGTAGCCTACTAGACTGTGAAAGAATAAACTTCTGTTTGTTGAAGCCATCCACTTGCGGTAAGACAGTTGACATCAGCAGGAATAAGACATGGACGTCATGTGCCCCTGAAGTGACACACTGCGAAGGACACAACGCCACTTCTGTGTACTCTTGCCAAAAACACACAAGCTCAATCTACTCATGAGAAAACATCAGGTGAAGGCACACTGAGGGCTATTCTACAAAATACCTACTAATCTGCACTCTTTAAGTGGCAAGGTCTTAAAAAAAGGAAAGGAAAGACTAAGGGGCTGTCACAGATCGGAGGAGACATTAACAAAACAAAAAATGAATGAGATGCGGGATCCTGGACTGGATCCTGGAATCGTAAAGAGGCCTTGGGAGAAAAAGTAGTGAAATTTGAATAAAGTCTGTGGTTTAGCTAATATTTTACCAATGATCTTTTCTTGCCTTGGTAATTGTACTGTGTTATGTAAGCTGTGAGCCCTGGTGGCACAGTGGCTAAGAGTTCGGCTCCTAGCCTAAGGTCGGCAGTTCGAATCCACCAGCTGCTCCTTGGAAACCCTATGGGGCAGTTCTACTTTGTCCTGTAGGGTCGCTATGAGTCGCAATTGACTCGACGGCAATGGGTTTTAGGTTGTAACATTACAGGGGGCTGAGTAAAGGATATGTATAAACTCTGTGCTGTTTTCAAACTTTTTTCTAAATCTAAAATTGTTTCAAAATAAAAAGTTAAAAAAAAAGAAAGTACTGTTCTAGAGGCCTTGGGTGGTGCAAGCTGTTAAGCTACTAACCAAAACGCTGGTGGTTCAAATCCATCCAGGACACCTTGGAATAAAGACCTGGCAATCAACTTCTGAAGATCACAGCCATTAAAAAAAAAAAAAAAAGTACTGTCCTAAATCAAGAGGCAAATATCTAAAAGGAGTATGGTATTACATCTAATTAGAAATGCAAGGGACCAGAAAAATGGGATTTAAATTAGATTCAGCACATATGAACTTTCTATTAATGAATGGGTGGTTAACTAACTTCAAATGTTTAAACATCTAAAGAGGCCTTTGAATATTTACTAGTCGCAGGATGCAAACAATTCATGGAAGGGTATTAATGCAGATACTTATTCTGTTCTAAATAACCAACATCTGCCAAGTAGAAGGCTAAAAGTGCCACTGGGTAATTCTGTCCTTCCTGCTACAGAGGATGAATAAAGTTGCTTACCTGTAGCACCACACTGCAAAAAATGATCCAAAAAACACAAGGACAAACGCCATGTAGGTGATCCACATGATGACATACATGGCGTCCAAGCCAAAGATTATCCAAGGTGCAGGAGGGGGCGGGGGCTGGGGCTTGGGGCCACAGACAACTGAGCAGTCCTGGCAGCTGCAGGGCCCCGTGACCTCATCCACAGCCTCGTCGCAGCCCTTGGTGGCATTGTTCATGGGCTCCATCCCAAGCACTGGAAGATCTACAGGAAGGAACTGTGTTGAGTGAATGGCTCAAGTAAAAAAAAAAATCATTAAACATTTGTCTTAAATTATATTTAAATGCAACAACAAGCACAATGAAACATGTAATGCAAATATAAGAATAACAAGCCCACAGTTTTTGTTTGATAAAATTATGTTTTGGTGCTTAGTCCTCTTAAAATTTTAAGTTACGTCAATAACTTAGCGCATGGGGTTTTGTCACTGAGAACGGAATACACTGTACACCAAGGTATACCTTAAATCATGCCCCGTCTCCACCCAGCGGAGTTAGTCAAACACTACAGCAGAGCTTCTGAAAAAGCCTTTGTAACACTTTTCAGCCTTTTGTTGTAACAGTTTATTCTTTCAGTTACGGCGCAATACCCAAAGGCAATTCTTTTCCTCTTCCATTCCCACCGCCCTCCCGTAAAGGAATTAGGGGCAGGATGCTACTTTCTCTCTCTGGTTACCTCTCACTGGAGAGACACTCCAGGAACGGTCATCTGAAACTGTTTATCTTCCTATTGCAGATGATGGGGTTTGGGCTTTCGAATAACATCATAAATGCAGCAAACTTGGGAGTCTTTATCCCCACCTGAAAAAACGGGCGTGATGGTGAAAGGAGTCTGCCCGTTGTCCTTGCTGAACATGTACTCAATCCAGTTGGTGGCATTGCAGGCCTTGGCGTCCTTCCCACACAGCAGCCCCAGGGCCTTGTCATTACTCGAGGGGGCCTCTACGTCCCGGCAGGCGTTGTACATGGCTAGAAGAGGAACCCCAAGGAAAAGACTGAAAGCCAGTGCTTCCTGAATTCATCTGTGAGGTACTACAGAAGGAAGTGCACGTGGGAACACTGAACTCCCTGTGCCCCGCAACCAGGAGCCACGCTAGGTGAACGGGCTGGAGGTGGGACGGGAAACACAAAGGGCAGAAGTGCGATTACCTTCAAACTCGCCTCTCCTGCAAATAATATTCTAGGCCAGATTCCAGGTTACTTAAAAGTAAAGCACAGATAGGAAAGGTTTCCGTTACCCCATGCCGTTCTTACAGCAGCTTGGAGAAGGATCATGCTGCACACTGCAGAGGAGAGCAAGCTCAGGCTCGGGAAGGAGGAGCTATGAACCTGGTACCTCTGCAGTCAATGAAATACATTCCAGAAAACTCCTGGGGTGGAAGAATATACACCTGGAGATTTATGGAATTTATGGGAAACCTGGTTTCAGGGCAGAGGTCATGTGTGAATGAACCTAACAGCTATTCTTTTTTTGGTTTTATTTCAGTACATATAAAGAAAACACTCTATTTTGAGGAGGCAGCTCTTCCCCAGTCACCTTTTGAGTGCCTTCCAACCTGGGGGGGCTCATCTTCCAGCACTATATCAGACAATGTTCCACTGCTATTCATTAGGTTTTCACTGGCTAACGCTTTTCAGAAGTAGACTGCCGGGTCCTTCTTCCTAGTCTGCCTTAGTCTGGAAGCTCAGCTGAAACCTGTCCTCCATGGGTGACCCTGCTGGAATCTGAATACCAGTGGCATAGCTTCCAACATCACAGCAACACGTAAGTCCCCACAGTATGACAAACTGACAGACAAGTGGGAGACACTTGAGATGTTCAACAAACAGATGCAATGCTGGAAGCACTCACTTGTCTATACCAAGAAATTTGGAAGACAGCTTCCTGGCCAACCGACTGGCAGAGGTCCATATTTATGCCTATTCCCAAGTAAGGTGATCCAACTGAATGTGGAAATTACAGAACAATATCATTAATATCACACGCAAGCAAAATTTTGCTGAAGATCATTCAAAAACAGCTGCAGCAGTATATCGACAGGCAACTGCCAAAAATTCAGGCTGGTTTCAGAAGAGGATATGGAACCAGAGATATCATTGCTGATGTCAGATGGATCCTGGCTGGAAGCAGAGAATACCAGAAGGATGTTTACCTGTGTTTTATTGACTACGCAAAGGCATTCGACTGTGTGGATCAGAACAAATTATGAATAACACTGCCAAGAATGGGAATTCCAGAACACTTAATTGTGATCATGAGGAAACTGTACATAGATCAAGAGGCAGTTGTTCGGACAGAACAAAGGGATACTGAGTGGTTTAAAGTTCGCAAAGGTGTGCATCAGGGTTGTATCCTTTCACCATACCTATTCAATCGGTATGCTGAGAAGCTGGACTATATGAAGGAGAATAGGGCATCAAGATCGGAGAAAGACTCTATTAACAACCTGTGTTATGCAGATGACACAATCTTGCTTGCTCAAAGTGAAGAGAACTTGAAGCATTTATTGATGAAGATCAAAGACCACAGCCTTCAGTATGGATTGTACCTCAACATAAAGAAAACAAAAATCCTCACGACTGGACCAATAAGCCACATCATGATAAATGGAGAAAAGACTTAAGTTGTCAAGGATTTCATTTTACTTGGATCCTCAATGAACACCCATGAAAGCAGCAGTTAAGAAATCAAAAGATGCACTCCATTGGACAAATCTGCTGCAAAGGACCTCTTCAAAGTGTTGAAAAGCAAAGATGTCACCTTGAAGACTAACGTGTGCCTGACCCCAGCCATGGTATTTTCAATCGCATCATATGCATGTGAAAGCTGGACAACGAATAAGGATGACTGAAGAAGAATTGACACCTTTGAACTGTAGTGTTGGGGAAGAATATTGAGTATACCATGGACTGCCAAAAGAACGAACAAATAAGTCTTGGAAGGACAATCAGAATGCTCCTTAAAAGCAAGGATGGCGAGACTGTGGCTTACATATTTTGGACATGTTGTCAGGAGGGATCAGTCCCTGGAGAAGGACATCATGCTTGTCAGAGTACAGGGTCAGCGAAAAGAGGAAGGCCCCCAACGAGGTAGACTGACACAGTGGCTGCATCAATGAGCTCAAGCATAACAATGATTGTAAGGATGGCGCAGGACCAGGCAGTGTCTCATTCTGTGATACATAGGCTTGCTATAAGTCGGAACCGACTTGATGGTACCTAACAACAACAACAACAAAAGAAGACACACTAAACAAGGTTCATTCGTATCAATGACATTTTGCACATAAGAAAATAGTAGTAACGGGTCCTATAGTGTTAATTTTCATTTGCCAGCCCCTGCTTACTTAAAACTTTCTAGGATCTTCTTCCCCTACACTTTAAGGAGACGTTTATAAATGCATTTTGTTTTGCCTTTACTCTTAAAAGACAGCTAGAGTGACCGTTATCTCCTATAGAACCATCAAGATACTATTCCACTGCCTTCTGGCTTCTATCATTGCTGGTAAGAAAAATCACCAATAGTTATTCTTTATGATTTGTCCCTTCTCTGTATTTGCTTTTAAGATATCTGTCTTTGGGGTTCATAGTTAGTTTTTCTAGGTGGGGCAGTGGTGGTTCAGTGGTAGAATCCCATGTGGCAGACCCAGGTTTGATTCTCAGCCAGTGCACCTCGTGTGCACCTACCCATTTGTCAGTGGAGGCGTACGTGTTGCTATGATACTGAAAAAGTTCCACTGGAGCTTCTAGACTAAGACGGAGTAGGAAGAAAGGCCTGGTGATCTACATCTGAAAATCAGCCAATGAAAACCCTGCAGATTACGACAGTCCTGTTCTGTCATGCATGGGGTTGCCGTGGGTCAGCGGCTGACTCGACAGCAGCTACCACCACCAAAGTTATATTTAGGTGTGTTAATTCTTTTTAATTTATCCTGCTTAAGGACTCATTTTGTTTCTTAAATCTGAGGATTCATCTCTCATTCATTCTGGAAAATTCCCAGCCATTATGCCTTTGCTTACTGTCCCTTCTCAACTCTCTACTTTTTCTATTTCTGAAGATTCTCATTTAATTCCACATGCCACTTCTTTCTGTAATGGTTCCAGGTCTTTATATCTCTGTGCTGCTTTCTGGGAAATGCCCTCACACCTATATTCCAATTCACCACCTGGTTTTCAGTTTTATTAAATGATTCAAGCACACAGAGAAGTATGGAGACTGATAAAATTCTTAGGTACTCATCACTAATCTGTATCAATCTTACCATTTTACATTTGCTTCAACATTAAAAAAATAATGCACTATAGATACATTTGAAGCCCCCTACCTAGCCCCACCTGCGCCCATCCCCCTTCCCTGAGGTGACTACATCCTGAATTTGATGCTGTCATTCCCATGTAGGTTTGTATGCTATCATGACATACATCCATAAATACATAGTTCTATTTTGTTTTAAAAATTCACATAAACTATATACTATACGGAGCCCTGGTAGCACAGTGGTTAAGAGCTTGGCTGCTAACCAAAAGATCGGCAGTTCAAATCCACCAGCCGCTCCTCGGAAACCCTGTGGGGGCAGTTCTACTCTCTCCTATAAGGTTGCTGTGGGTTGGAATTGACTCGATGGCAATGGGTTTGCTTTTTTTTTTTTTGGTATACTATACATGTTCTGCAACTTATATTTCAGTCAACATTTTTTAAGATTCATCCATTTTGACAGATATAACCCTAATTCATATATTTTAAACATTTTATGTATTTTTTTATATGACCATGACTATAAAACAACAAAACCAATCTTCTGTTAATAAGCATTTACTGTCTCTAATTTTTCATGATGACATTGATGGTACAAAGAACATTCTTACCCGGGTCCCTCTGTTTATATGCATAAGAGTTTCTCTAGGGCAGGCATCTATAAGTGAAATGCCTTGGGGGAGGTTATATGTATTGTCAGCTTTACCAGGCATTCCAAAATTGTTCTTCAGAAAGGTTTACAACCCCTTGTACCAATTTACACTGATAATGTTGTGATGAGTTGGAATCAACTCGATGGCAAGTTTCTCTTGTCTAGAAATCCTTCCTTACCTTAAAGTCACAAGGATATTTCTAAAAATTTTAAAGTCTGCTTTTCACATTAGGCTTTATAACCAATTTATTTTTAGTATGACATGATATGCAAAAATAAAAATCAGATGAATACGCACAGTCAATTGCCTCAGCCCATTTACTGAGTGGCCCACCTTTTGCCTCTGTGATGTGGCACTACACACCTGCCATTTCTCAGCTTCCTATACATCACTGTGCTGTCTCTAGACAGACTGCGCTCTCTCCATTCTGGCAGGATGTCTTTATATTTTTCGGTAGGTTTTTCCTAGATACCTTATTTTTGTTGTCTTGGGATCTTTTTTCTATACATTTTTTTTTCTGTCACATTTTTAATTGGTCATTACAATTAAATTTCTATATTGTGCTTACAGTCAATAACTTTGCTAAAATTCTTATTCTATTCTTTTGCAGATTTTTCTTAGACATATTCTTTGTTTAGCTGTGTCTAATATGCTGTTTAATCTATTAGTCCATTTCAATGACCGCTGCTCATTAATGGATCCAGTTGGTTCTATTTCTAATATGCTCATTCTTTTTCCATAGTGTTCTTTCATTTCGATCATTTTCAACAAACATTATATGGTCTCTCTTTCAGACTATCTAGGATTTCTAGTTACTGAGGTGCCATGTCTCCTATTTGTTATATCTGCTTACTTTTCCTGATGGTGATCTGTTTCTTCATAGTCCAAACCTCTTCTCCCAAAAACGTAGAACAAGATTCTAACTCACACACACACACAAAAGCTCAGGCTTATTGGTCTGACAGAGACTGGAGAAAAGCTGAGAGTATGGCATCCGAACACCCTTTATAGCTCAATACTGAAGCTACTCCTGAGGTTCACCCTGCAGCCAAAGATTAAGCAGGCCCATAAAACAAAATGAGACTAAAGGGGCACAGCAGCCCAGAGGCAAGGACGAGAGGCAGGAGGGAACAGGAAAGCTGGTAATGGGAAACCCAAGGTCGAGAAGGGGAGAGTGTTGACATGTCCTGGAGCTGGCAGCCAATGTCACAAAACAATATGTGTATTGTTTAATAAGAAGCTAGTTTGCTCTGTAAACCTTCATCTAAAGTAGAATAAAAAAATCTCTCCTCCTCCTTCACCAAACAGGTCTACCCTCCCACCCTGTTTCATCAGTCCTGCTGTAATTCACGCAGTTACAAAACTCATGGCCACTACAGACATAGTTCCAATGATTATTAAACACGGTACACAGAAGTAAATTTGCACGTGCTGAAATTTTCCAGGTGGGGAGCTTACAGTTAGGAAGGGGGTTAAAGCAAATACTTTATGGAGATTGTCTTACAGGTATAGTCCAAGTCCTAGGATACAAGCAAAGCAACAACTCTCATTTCATGGCCAATGGAATTGAAAATTGTCACTTTCCACACTCTGACAGGACTACAGAAAGGAACAACTTGATCCCTCTCCTGAGGCGAACTGTGAAAAAAGGATAATTACAAGTTTACTCACCATTGGCAAAGCTGTCTCCGATATAGTACTGTAACTCTTCTACGTTTGTTTTTGTCTCATTTGTAACAGGATCAACGTAATCGTTAGTTGCTGTGACATTCAGAAACTGACTCTGTTGAGGGCTACAGGTCAGCTCACAAAACAGGTTCATTAGGTTATAAAAACAGGATGGACATCTAAAGAAAAAGTAAATCATATTTCATATAATCTCACAGATAACAGACACAGGAGAAAGTTGATTTTAAATTGACAAAGAATAAAATTTATTGTGAAGAGACAAATGAATTTCCATAAGAATATATTAAACTCACTAATTCTAAACCTACGACTTCATGTTAGGGACCTCTTTACAAACTGCTGTAACTGTATTTTGTTCAAATTTCAAAAGGAAGGAATTACAAAATTACTACTCAGAAAACCAGTTGCCCTCTACTTTTTGACCATCTGAACTAAGTTCTAAAGCAAACGGTACTTTTTAAAATTGTACAAAAAAAAATTTTTAACCATATAAAAATAATGTAACCACAGTATGGAAAATCACTCCTGGGGTAAACAGTTTTCTATCTTTTTCTATGAAACAAGTTTCTTTCCACGTTACTGCATATAATCTAAAGAGCTCTGGTGGAGCAAGGTTAAGTGCTCAGCTGCCAACTGAAAGGTTGGCAGTTCAAACCCATCCAGCAGCTTTGTGGGAGAAGGGCCTGATGATCTGGTCCCATAAAGACTAAAAAAAAAAAAAAAAACTACAGCCTAAAAAATCCTATGGGGCAGTTCTACTCTGTCACATGGGGTTGCTATGAGTCGGAACCGACCTAATGGCACCCAACAGCAATAACATAAAATCTCCATAATCATAAATTTTGATGGCTGTGTAATATTTCACACAGTAGGTTGTTTCTCATTATTAGCTCTTATAAATAAAGCTGTGGTGCCTCTGATAATAACATGGGGAAAACGTGGTTATCTTTTATGTTTGTGCCCATCACACCTCAGCGAGGGTGGGTGCTCGATAAATGTGCTTCGACTGAAGGGTGGCTCCAATCTGGCTCCCTCTGTGTTCACCTGCCTTCCACAAGGTATACTGGTCTGATTAGATTTTCATTTTTTGATCTATTTATTATATAGTGTGTTGTCTCAAAATAACAATTTAGTCATGGTTTTCCACTCTGTATTATCAATTTAAACTTCTGGAAAGAACCAGGTCTCCTCAGTGGAAGGCGACTTGTGCTCTGTCAGCTGCTTTATTAGCTGCAGAGATAAGCACTTCCCCCTCTTATGTGCTTCACAAACACTTAAGTCTGACAACTTTAGAAAGACGTCACAACCTGCTGTTCTAAAAGAGCACTTGAGCTTGTTCTTTTGCACATTTGAGAGCTGCTGTGTGGGCCTAGAGAAGACTGTTGATTATGCAACCCTTTGCGCTGCTGTGGTCACAGCGAAGCGACTGGGCAGGAAACTAGCTTGGATAAAACCAGCCAACTATGCCAGAAGGCACTTGTTAACAGTTACCAAAGCACAGTTCTAAGGAAGACCAGGATGCTAGCACACAGTTTTACCACAAGAAGAGAGAATAATGCACAAGCCAGAGAAGGAGAGGAGGGAGGAGATGTATGTGACTGCACAATGAGGGTCCCAGGCCAGAGACTCAGTGGGAACCCCAGGACCCTCCTCCCATAGCACACAGAGCCTCAAGTCTGAAGGAGCCTGGGCCAAAGTGCAGATACCCTTTGGAGTGAAGGCATCTTAGAGGAGAACCAAGTATCAACTCTGAACATAATGAGAAAGAGGACCAAGTCTAACAGTTACTACTTTATCTTATCTTTATTTCTGACAAGTTATAAGATTGCTTTCTTAAAATAATACAAAAAAACTGAATTTTTCAAATGAAATTAGAATGTTACTAGTTACTAAGTACCAAAAAAAAAAACACTTCATTTGTTCCGTTTGCTACAGTGGTCAACCCACCTGGACAGAAACTGTAGAGGCAGCTGCAAGTTGTCTTTCAGCGTCCGAAGCTGCTGAACGTCGCAACAAAGACTGACGTTGTCAAAGAAGAATCCCGGACAGAGCTCCTTTAGGGCAAGCGAGAGCAGACATCAGAGCAGCAGAGACAGAATAAGGACAAATATTCCTCAGTGACATAAGACAATCTCCCTTGTGTAATCTTTTTCAGGTGCACAAAGCTGAGGATACATATTTGCAAAGTTCTTGGAGAATTCTTTTAAAAGGCAATCAATTTACTATTTACAACCTAGGGATTCCCAAGTAGAGGTAGCAGAGACACAACTAATTTTTTTCTTTTGTGCAAGCTTGCTCTCCTCCCTTGACAATCATTTTACCTCTTCTTAGGTTTTAAAAATATTTTTATTGTGGGCAAATATACACAACATAAAAAAAAAAAAAAAACCCTGCCCTACAGGGTTTCCTAGGCTGTACATCTTTACAGATGCAGACTGCCACATCTTTTTCCCATGCACCCGCTGGTGGGTTCAAACCACCAACCTTTCGGTTACCAGCTGAGCGTTTAGCCACTGCACCACCAGGGCTCCTGTTTATGCACAACATCAAAAAAAAAACCCAATCCCATTGCTGTCAAGTCGATTCCAACTCATGGTAATCCTATAAGACAGAGTAGAACTGCCCCAGAGGGTTTCCAAGGAGCAGCTGGTGGATTCAAAATCCCAACCTTTTGGTTAGCAGCCAAGCTCTTAACCACTGCGCCACCAGGGCTCCATAATACATGCCAACTCAACTTCTACATGTATGATTCAGTGACATTGATTACATTCTTCAAGTTGTGCAACCATTCTTGCGATCCCTTTCCAAACTATTCCGCCACCGTTAACAGAAACTCAGTGCCCTCGAAGCAATGACTCCTCCTTCCTCCTCCCCTTCCACCCTGGTAACCATTAATAATTTTTAGTTTCTAAATACTTGCTTATTTGATATAAATGAAATCATCTAGTATTTGTCCTTTTGCAACTGACTAATTTTGCTCAGGATAATGTTTTCAAGATTCATCCATGTTGCGGCACGCATCAGGACTTCATTTCTCTTTATGGCTGAGTAATATTCCATTGTATGTATATACCATGTTCTGTTTATCCATTCATCTGTCGAGGAACATTTCGGTTGTTTACACCTTTTGGTTATTGTGAAAAGTGCTGGTGTACATGTGTTAGTTGGTGTTGCTACTTTCAAGTCTTTCAGGTATATACCTAAGAGTGGAATAGTTAGGTCTTCTCGGGTTTTTTGTGTGTTTACGTTTAACCCGAATGCTATCTGCTATTTCCATTAGTCACTGTGGGCAGAGACAAATGCCTTTAATAATTCTGATAAAAGCAGCAAGTGAGTCCAGAAAATCTACTATGTCAACTTGACCTCACATTATATATTAAAAAAAAAAGAATTTTTTTTTTCCACATTATATAGGTTCCTAAAATCAGTCTCTTCAAATTGATATTTCCAGTTCTTTTCTAATACCCCTGAGTACCAGGAATGATAAAAAGACAACCCTGGTAGTAGCCAAAATTCATAGGCTCTTCATGGAAAGCCCAGGAATCACCAAAATGGAGAGAGGACAAGGAAGTCATAGCTACTCAGCAGCAGAGTCCATTCAAGTCCTGAAATCTAGGAACTACAAAAGGCTACCTTCTAATATATTTTGTAAAACTCATCAAGAACATTTGAGGAACCAAGGTCAGTCTCTAAAGAGTAAACTGCTGTTGTGAAATCTTAAGAGATATAAAGTCAGTTCATGAAAAATTCAGCCCTGGAGTTATGTTATTATCTTCTCTGCCATTATGTGCTACAGAGAAGGTCCTGGGGTAAGATTTAAGCCCCTCATCCTGTAATATTATTGAAGGTATATTTATAGAGGACCGCTTGGTCAGTTTCGTATGTTCTCAATGCCCCAGATAATGAACTTACCTGCACCAAGTCATACCCATCCTTTGGCAATGGTTTTGGTGGCCCAGAATATTTGCAATTGTACCTCTTATCTCCAGCAGCAATCCCGCACTCTCCATACCAAACACAGGACTGGGAAAACACCTACAGAAAGTCAACACAAAACTGTCACCAGGGCCTCAAGGTTAAAAAACCTTTTCAACAACGCAAAGAACCCACACAAGCAGAATTATAAAACCTTCTAATGTCACTGTGAGGGCTAAGGTGGGCCTGACCCAAGCCATGATATTTTCAATTGCCTCATATGCATGCGAAACAATGGATAAGGAAAACCAAAGAAGAATTGATGCCTTTGAATTATGGTGTTGGCAGAGAATATTGAATATAATCCAGACTGCCAGAAGAACAAACAAATCTGTCTTGGAAGAAGTACAGTCAGAATGTTCCTTATAAGTGAGGATGGTGAGACTTTGTCTCACAGACTTTGGACATGTCATCAGGAGGGACCAGTCCTTAGAGAAGGACTTCATGTTTCGTAGAGGCTCAGGGAAAAAGAGGAAGACCCTTAAGGAGATGGACTGACACAGTAGCTGCTACAATAGGCTCAAACATAGCAACAATCATGAGGATGGCACAGGATTGGGCAGTGTTTTGTTCTGTTGTACATAAGGTCGCTATGAGTCAGAACTGACTGGATGGTACCTAAGAAAACAATTTTACCTTCAAAATGAAATGACAACAAGAGGCGCTTGTTAAACATTTTGAAAAATATTAATTAGAATGAAACAAATGCACAAAGTGGGCCTGTCAGATAAGTTGGTGAAGAGGTAGGTAATGGAAGTCACTTATTCACATGATTTCAACCTTCTGCTACTTTATTAGCCAGTATGAAGAATTTATAGTTCCACGTAAGATCAATAAGAATTACAAAGTAGAGGAAAGCAAGATGATATTTGAGTTTGCGATTAATAAGGCGCCAGTTTGCACACCTGCACAACAAACTATATAAGCTGTAAATAATGAAAAAACATTTCCATACATATTTAAGTTAACTAATATCACTACAACATCAGTAACATGAAGAACAAAATAACAAACATCAATAAACCCTGAGTAAGAACGGAGGAGCGAGAATGAACACCTTACCCTTGAGACTGAAGTAGAGAACAAAGAAAGTACCAACTTTAAGGAAAATCACCAAAGGAATCTTAAATGCTAAAAATCTCTTATGCAAAGATTTCTCTAGGGCCACTCATATTCCCCATGTGAGAGTCACAAGGCTGTCAGAAAATTCAGAAGGGGGAGGGAGGGTTTAGTGTGAATCAGCATCTGGCTCCAAAGGGCGTTCCCAAAGTACTACCAAGCTTTTGCATCACAATGCCACACAGCACCAGGAGCCAGGAGAGCCTTGGTTTACAATGTCTGCCCAGCAGGGAAACCCAGGATACTGAGAAGAAAATCTTGGCTTCTACAAGCCTAGTGGCAAAGCCACTTTTAAAAATCCGAACAGAAGCAACAGCGTGAATACTGATTCCAGGCAGTGATAGTAGCACACGACCTTAATATATGTGCAAAGAGCTAATTCAGTCTGTGATGGTCCTCAGGATCAAGATACCTGACTCATAGCAACCCTACAGAACAGAGCAAAGGACTGCCCCATAGGGTTTCCAAGGCTATAATCTTTACAGAATCAGATTGCCACATCTTTCTTCCTCAGAGCAGTTGGTGGGTTGGAACCACCGACCTTTCTGTTAGCAGCCAAGCACTTAACCACTGTGCCTAAGGGCTCCTTAGGGTCAAGATACAAATCCTGAAACAATCCCTGAAGCTCTAAAACTGTGAGAGAAAAAAACACCCAGGAGGTTAGGGTGGGTATGTGTGCAGGAACCTAATATGACGGAGGGCCCCAGGCTGTGGAAAATTCCACTGCCCTAAGCAGCTTGCTTGGCACACCCCGCAGCTTTACATTAAAATCCTGGTTCCTTTGCTTGGCACACCCCATAGTTTACATTAAAATCCTGGTTCCCCTCTCCTTAACTGCTGCCCAAAACTAGAGGAAACTGGTGTAGGAGCCATGCTGACATTCAGGATAACCTTTTAGTTCATTAAGTACCTCATACACAGTAACTTACTCACCTCTGGGTGTTTAACTGCCATTTTCTGAACACGCGATGCATGAAGTTGTATGTAAAACCCACTGTGCCTGCACACTATGATTAAGAATGTTGCTAATGTAACTTATATGAACTTCATACTTGTAAATCCCTTAAAAGTAATCTTCCCTCTCACCCTTGCTAAACAGTCTTGGCAGCAGCAGCCCCAACTGTTCCTTTCCTTGCTCATTTAAATAAAGGTGCCTTTCTACTCTTCCGTCTTGGTCTATTGTTTACTGGCTGAGACCAGTTGTGCCATGCAGAACCTTGCAGTTTCCATCTGGTAACACTAGGGAGTCTTTTAATTGTCTCTGAATTCATTTTTCAGATTATTTTAAAATATAAATTATGACTTTTGGCTCCTTAAAAGTCATATGTTTAGGCCACAAGGGAGAGAAATTTTATAAATGAGGAAGTAAAAAGAATTGAACGAAAGCCACAATACCAAACCTTTGGGAAGAAGTTGCAAGTTTTACCACTATTCTTTGATAAAGAGATTCATGATTGTTGTTTCCATAAATCCAGAGATTCTTAAACCTCTGTTTACTCTTATGATGCAGGGAAAGTATTGCAACTCTGCGCTTCCAACTAAATGGTCTGAAGTGTGAAAAGGCAAAGGCCAAGTAGAGAGATGGAGGAAACTGCAGATGCTCACACGTAATTTAAATATAACAGACCCCTCCCCCAAGATCTCTCAGACTTCTCTACAGACCAAGAGGGCAAGGTCTTGAGTTTTAGGGGCACCTGGCATCTTCAAAATGACTAAAACCCAGTCAACACACCACAGTGGCATGACAAACAGGACGGGTGTCTGGAGTCTCAATTCCCCTTCCTTAGCACCTCACCCCATATGGACAAGATGACCCAACGCTGTTTACTTCCTTTTCACAAAGCTCATCCTTTTATAATTTACATCATTTATTTCAAAGCCAAGTTTTGCTTCCACGTTTACTGGGTTGTGGTGGAAGGAAAGTGCACACAGAGTAAGGTCGGGAGTCCTGGGTTCTGGGCCTCAGCGCTCAGGAGACTCCATAAAGGTACTTGTTGAAGCAGATCACACCTGAAGCAGATCATACCTGGTGCATATTCCTTAGCCTGGATAAGGGGAAGTTTTCCTACCTGTGAAAGGAAGCTGCTAATCTCTATCTCACAGGTTGGGCGTGAAGATCAAATGAGGGACTATAGGTTGAAGTGCTTAGTAAACTAGAAAGCACTATACAATTGAATGCAAAGAATTATTGTTAATGTCTTCCAACTGTGTGGGACCTTAGCCGAATCCTAAGTTCTTAAAAAAAAATAAATAAAAGACCTGAGGTTCCCTTCGGGCCAGGAAATTTGGGCTTGACTCACTGCTATTACGTTTGCTTCCCAAAAAGTGATTCTGCCTAAAGCAGCAGCCCAAAGTCAGTGCGGCCCCAGGTACCACCCCTTTAAACTGGTACAGCCCAGTCTGTATACTGACGTATCCTCAGAATTTGAGAATGTCCCATCCACCCTGATCCTACACAGGTGTCCCTCTTTCTGCACAAACTCGTTCCCCAGTAGAAACGATGACTACCGTTTACATTATTTAAGTACATCTCTCGGTGTCCAGTGATGGCGCACTTCCTCCTTTGGGAGGAGAGGCTTGGTATCTGATAGTCCTCTCACCCAGGCCCACACTCTGCCATCCCACTACAACTGCAGTGCAGACTGGGTCCCCTCACTTCTGCTGCTGCTGTCCTGGTTGGGCAAAGCTAATGGCAGAACCTGGAGACACGGCCAGCTCCAGCTCCAAGAAGGGGACCCGGGCACGAGAGGCCACTAGTGGGTTCTACTGCCCTATGGCCTCTCCCTGGAGCAAGGAGAGAGGCTGACGTGGCCAGTCAGGGCAACTCAAGACGGGGGTGGAAGAAGGGGCTCAGAGAGTCAGGTCCAGAGACTCAGCTGCCTGTGGGTCCTCTGGAGTCAGGTAGGCAGACCTAACAAATATGGCAGGACATTTGGGGAGGAGGCTGGGATGGTCTGACTTCTCTATCGGATTTGATTTCTGGAACTCTGTATTACAGCTAACCTGACGTGCACCGATCCACATAACAAAGGATAATTTGTGTGTGCACCAGGCTGGCCTGCGTGAGGGTGTTTAAGTTAAACATTTTTAGAATTAGATCAACTCAGCTAGTCCAGTCTTTCATTTTAATCTGTAAAATGTTTATTTAAACTAAACTCTCTAATTTGTTGTTGTTGTTTTTTAAGAGATTTGCCCAAGGCCATACCGCTAGTTAGGACTAGTCTTTTATAAACTAACCAACAAATTTGAAAAATAACTCAAAAGCCACAAGACAAAACCAAAACCATGAGAATGGATACCAGAAATATTCTGTCTAGATTTTTCTTATGAAATGTCACACCCATTGGTCAGGCCAATCCCTGGGTCAGGCGAACAGGCTAATTCCATCCCTGATTTATTACTGGCTACTGGAGAAGCCACACTGGAGCCAGGAACATGACTTAAATGAGATGTCTTATTGGCTAAGTGCAACACCTACCAGTTGAACACCCATTCAACTTAGCTTGCTAAACATGAATAACCTAGTAGCAATATTTTGAATTTGAATAAATTAGACCACAGACATGGTTCAAGCCCCACGCCTGCCATGTGCATATCTTCATTTGCGTCTTTTTTGTTATAACAAAACTGTGATCATAAGTATAGGGCTTTTCTGAGTCCTGTGAATCATTCTAGCACATTATTGAACCCAAGGGCTTGGCGGGAGCCAAAAGGTCAGAAATCAGAGGGCCTGGGGACCTCAGAGCTTATGCTGGCATCCTAAGCGGGTAGAGAGAGAACTCTGAATTCGTACCCAGCAGGTCAGTAGTAAGGGTGTCATGGGGACCCCAAGCTTGCAGCTGGTGTCTGAGGTCTTGGGCTGACTTGGCCGTCTAGAGGACTGTGCCCTTGTAATTTGTGAGATCTGCTCTGCTTTAGTGGTTAGGATCAGAAGCACGGCATGTGCAGTTGAACTGGACCTGACTTGAACAGATTGGAATTGGAATTGAATTCCTTCAATTGCATTGATATCAGAGAAGTAAAATAGATTGTATTGATTTGACTGACACAAAAGCAAGTGAAACTGAGAGAAACAGTCCAGGCAAAGGAAGCCTGGTGGACCACAGCTGGTCACTGTCATCACGCAGAAACCAACTGCAAACTCTGATCTCCATTAGCTTCTTAAATCCCTCCTTCACTTCACCTTCCCCAAAACACATTTTGAGGCCCCATGATTTGGTGATTAAGAGTCAAAAGTCAAGAGTCCTGACCTTACTTGGAGATGGTTAAAATATATCTAGTTCATGACCTCCAGGAGCTTGCAATCTAGTAATTCAATTCAAACAATATATATCTTTCCACCCTACCTTGAGAAGTAGGCACTGTTAGCCGCATTTTACAGAGGAGAAAACTGAAGCTCCAGAGGATAAATCGCTTGCCCAAGAGCACCCCTGGTAAAAGGTAGAGTCAAGACTGACACCCAGGTCTTGAAACTCAAAGCCTTGTGCCAGGCAGATTTAGCCCTTCAGAGGGAAGGCAACCTGGTTGGGGGAAGAGGACAACAACTGTATGGATGATGCAGCATTTGAACCATGCCTTGGGAAATGAGCAGAGTTCTGATAGCAAGTCATTTAGCTTGGTGGCAGGGCAAAATGGCACGCCTGAGATCAGATTGTTGTTGTCAGCTGCTGTCAGGTTGGCACCCGACTCATGGTGGTCCCATGCACAACGAACAAAATGCTGCCTGGTGCTACACCATCCCCATGGTTGGTTGCAGATCAGACCATTGTGATCCATAGGGTTTTCCTTGGTTGATGTTTGAAGTAGATTGCCAGGACCTTCTTTCTAGTCCATCTAAGTCTGGAAGGTCTGCTTAAACCCATTCAGCATGATAGCGACATGCAAGCCTCAGCTGACAGATGAGTGGTGGTTATACATCAGGTGCACTGGCTAGACATCGAACCCAGGTCTCCCTCAGGAAAGGTGAGAATTCTACCAATGCCCATGCTTCAGCAGTAGGTATGTGCCCCTCTTAAAAAGTCATGAAGAGCATCCCTTTTCGGGGAGTAGAGTGTGGGGATGGATTACTCTGGAAACAGAGATCATATTGTCTTCAAACCAGAGAGGTTCTTTGTTCTGGGTAATAAGACAAACACTGAAGGAATACAAAGACCTATTCAGCAAGTCCTTTTCTCTCTGCCCACCCGCCAAAATAAAAACTCTCATTTTCCTTTGATTACTTTACTTATGTTAGTAAAATATCTGATCAAAGCATCAATCAAGGGTGGAGGAGAGTAGAAAGGATTATCCACATTCACTCCAATTTTAGATGGTTGTTCAACTCTCCCCGGTCAAAAAATTAACCCATTCTCGACCTCAGGAAAAGCCATTTCAATGCCTTAATTCCTACCTAGGTCTCACTATGTTCCAAGTCCCTCAAGAAAAACTTATAAAAACTGCAGTCAGGAGAGATATATACTATTTCTCAAAACTGTACACATTACTACTGGGCTGACTCAGGGAACATGTAGCTCAATTGGCATAACATAGTTTATAAAGAAAACATTCTACATTTTACTTCGGTGAGTAGTGTCTGGAGTCTTAAAAGCTTGTTAGCAGCCATCTAAGATACACCACTGGTTTAACCTCCTCAGGAGCAAGGGAGGATGAAGAAAACCAAAGACACAAGGGAAAGATTAGTTCAAAGGACTAATGGACCACAACTATCACAGCCTCCACCAGACTAAGTCTGACACAACTAGATGGTGCCCAGCTACTACCACCAACTGCTCTGACAGGGATCACAATAGAGGGTCTCAGACAGGGCTGGAGAAAAATGTAGAACAAAATTCTAACACACACACACACACACACAAAAGACCAGACTTACTGGTCTGACAGACTGAAGAAACCCTGACAGTATGGTTCCTGGACACCCTTAAAGCTCAGTACTGGAGTCACTCCTGAGGTTCACCCTTTAGTCAAGGATTAGACAGGCCCATAAAGCAAAACGAGGCTAAAGGGGCACACCAGCCCAAGGGCAAGGACGAGACGGCAGGAGGGGGCAGGAAAGCTGATAATGGGGAACCTAAGGTTGAGAAGGGGAGAGTGTTGACAGGTCATGGGGCTGACAACCAATGTCACAAAATGATAGGTGTATTAATTGTTTAATGAGAAGCTATTTTGCTCTGTAAGCCTTTATCTAAAATACAAAAAAAAAAAAAAACTGCATACATTATTTGGATACCACAAGGTGTAAAAACCATGCAGTCTAGTAACTTATTTAATTATTTAATTTTCTGTAAAAATAAAAAATTAAGAAAGGTAAAAATCCCCCTAAAAGGAACTGCAAACCTTGTGAAGGGCAGTTAGGCTGCAGTCCTGTGATAGAACTGTAACAGTACCCAGACCAAAGCCAGGAGCTGCTATCACAATCTGTTCTGCTTCAAGGTTCCAATCCACCTGCAGGTATACTGAAAGCCTCTGCAATAAGGAGAACATTACTTTTTAAAATAACTACAAGTGTTTCTTGTTAAAGGCTTCCAGGCATTTTGCAAAAGTCATGACTAACCTCTGATGACCTATCCCAAATGTCCTAGGAGAGAAACTCATCTGCCACCAGCCTTAGATACTCGTTGTTGCTGTTAGGTGCTGTCGAGTCACTTCCGACTCATAGTGACCCTACGTACAACAGAATGATGGAATTCACCGGCGTTCCTGGGAAACCCTATGGGCAGTTCTAGAGACTCTATAGGGTTGCTATCAGTCAGAATCGACTCCACGGCAACAGGTTTGGTTTGGTTTGGTTCCATCCTCAGGATTGTTGCCGTACTTGAGCCCAACTAAAAAAACTGGCCAGTGAAAAACTTTGATAAAAAGATTTAAAAGGATTTCAGATAAATTAAAGCTATTTAATAATATGAAGCCTATTAGGCCTTTATCTAAAACTCTAGGGAAACTGAATAGCTCTACTTTAGGGCACATAATTCCTTTTATTTCTTGGGTTTTTATCCAAGAGGTATGGTGATGAGGTCTCTCCATATATCATGTCACTTAATAACCCCAGTAACTCTATTCTCAGAAGAGACTAAGGTTGAGAGAGCAACCTGCTCAAAGCTACAGAGCTAGTGAGTGGCCCACCTGTTGACCTCACCTCAAACCCCTTCCTTCCCAACCAGGTGCCCTTGGGTTCATTGCGCTACCAGAAGTATGCTCTTGTACCACCTCACACTGCTGCCCTCCCCAAGCAACCACACACAGGAAGGAGCCACCTCTTCCCTTGGCTCTTCATCCTTCACTGGGTCAACATCACCTATCACCTCCCAGGAACTACACAGTAGAAGTTTAAAGAGAGGTTTTTCTAGTCCAGGGAACCTCTTAATCTATCTTCCTCTCTGATCCACTGGACCCCTCAACACTGACACTCCTGTTCGAGGGGGTTTGTGGGCACAAGGGCACAGTCCCCGGCTATAACAGGATGTCCCAGAGGTTCACTTTTCCATTTTTTTTAAACTGTACTTTAGATGGAGATTTACAGAGGAAACTAGCTTCTTATTAAATAATATACATATTGTTTTGTGACACTGGTTGTCAAACCCACAATATGTCAACAGTCTCCCCTTCTCAACCTTAGGTTCCCCATTACCAGCTTTCCTGTCCCCTCCTTCTTTCTCATCCTTGCCCCTGGGCTGATGTGTCCATTTAGTCTCGTTTTGTTGTGTGGGCCTATCTAATCTGTGACTTCATTACTGAGCTATAAGGATGTCCAGGGGTCATACTCTTGGGGTTTCTCCAGTCTCTGTCTTTTTTTTTTGTTAGTTAGAATTTTGTTCTACGTTTTTCTCCAGCCCTGTCCGGGAATCTCTATTGTGATCCCTATCAGAACAGTTGGTCATGGTAGCCAGGTACCATCCAGTTGTACTGAACTCAGTCTGGTAGAAGCTGTGGTACTTGTGGTCCATCGGTCGTTTGGACTTATCTTTCCCTTGTGTCTTTGGTTTTCTTCATCCTCCCTTGCTTCAGACAGAGTGAGACTAGTGGAGTATCTTAGATGGCTGCTTACAAGCTTTTAAGACCCAGATGCTACTCACCAAACTAGAATATAGAACATTTTCTTTATAAACTATATTATGCCAGTTGGGCTAGATGTTCCCCAAGACCATGGTTCCCATCACTCTTTCATCCTAATCCAGTGTAATCAGCATTATATCCTCCAAACACTCCCACTCCAGTTTTCAAAGGGAAAACTCTGGACACACAAACAGCAATGAGGCACTCATGCCCAAGGCTCCAAATCCAAGAGAATGCAGGTCCAGGGAGTGGGACGCCTGAGTTCCAGGTCCCATCCTGTCACTAGCTAGTATCCTGACAAGGGAATTCAATTGTCCCCTATGGACCTCAGTTTCCTGAGATACAGAAAAGTTGGGAAGAAGAAACCTGCACTCTTCACAACACCAAGCCGACTTACATAAAGCACTTTAGACTGTTTCGATTCGGTACTTAAAGAATTTTGTTTGTTTTCGTGGTCAGATCTTGTAAAAAAATTTATAAAGAGTTCATGTACATGTGGCAGGAAAAAAAAAGGCAGGGTAAATAAATAGGTCAAACCCTGGTGGTGGCGTGGTTAAGTGCTACGACTGCTAACCAAAAGGTTGGCTGTTGGAATCCACCAGGCGCTCCTTGGAAACTATGGGGCAGATCTACTCTGTCCTGTAGGGTCGCTATGAGTCGGAATCGGCTCGACGGCAGCGGGTTTGGTTTTTTTTTTTTTTTTTTTTTGGTTACCCTTCTCTATCTTCTCTTCTTCTCCCTTCTGGTCCCAAAGCCTAAGCCCAGAATCAGGTGATCACAGCTGAAGCGAGCTCGAAACAGGTCAAATGAGCTGTCCCCAGTTACCCATCCTCTTCCAGACCACAAGGGAATAGAGCTTGGCAGGAGACAGACGAGAGAAGTGGGGGACCTCGGGGACCCCATCAGTCGACCAACTTCCCCAGAGCCGGCCGGGCCCGCGCCGCCTGGGGGTACCGGGCGCCTGAGCCGCGGCAAGGCAGGGGCACGGCCCGGCGCCCCCGACTCTGGGCCCACCACGTCCCCCACAGCCCGCTCGGGTCACCGGCGGCCGCTCACCTGCGCCAGACAGAGCAGCAGCAAGAGGATGCTGAGGGCCGGGCTGCGCGCTCTCATGTTGCCGCCGCACGGAGCTTGGTCACAGATGCTCGGGTCCGTTCGGCTCCACGTCCCGGGTGCCGCCTCACTTCCCTGGGCTGAGTTTGTGGACCTAGCGCCGGCTGAGCGAGGGAGCAAGCGCGGGCAGCTGAGAGCTGCGCGCGCAGGTCAGGAAGGGAGAAGGCGTCGCCGGTCCCTCCTCCTTCTGGGCGGGGCCGCTGCCGAGACTCCAGGGCCGACTCGGGCCGGGGCCGGGGGCGGGGCCGGGGCCGGGGGCGGGACTGTGCGGCACTGCCCAGGCGATTTCTCCGGGTACCGGCGTTGTAGGTCTCCTCCTGGGTGCGGCGTGGGGCTGGGGCTGGGGGTAGCTTCTGGGGTTCCCCAGACCTGGGCAGCTGAACTTTTGGAATCCGACCCGGAGGATATTTCTGCAGTCGTGCCAACAGTACATGATTTTGGTGCTTTAACGGGTTTCCTTCCTTTTTGCCTCTCCTGTCCGCAACTGGAAACCCTGGTCGCATAGTGGTTAAGAGTTTGGCTGCTAACCAAAAGGTCGGCACTTCGAATCCACCAGGCGCTCCTTGGAAACTCTATGTGGCAGTTCTACTCTGTCCTATAGGGTCGCTATGAGTCGGAATCGACTCCACAGCAACGGTGTTTTTATCTGCAACGGATCGTAGGGATGGCGCGGGACCTGGCAGCGTTTAGTCCTGTTGTGCATGGAGTCGCCGTGAGTGAGTGAGACTCAAGGGCAGCTAACAATAACAGGTTGGAGGCGGCTGAGATAAGTGCTCGGAGCAGTTTCTCCTCCCAAACTCAGTCAGCCAAAAGGAATGGGGCACCAGCTCGGGGCGATGACGCACAATGGCCTGATCCTGTAGATCCGGAGCGCGGGTGGGGGGTGGGAGGCGGGAGCTCGGAGATGGGTGGAGCCCCTTAGTCACCCTAACTTTGTTTACTGTCAACGCAGCCGCGTTTGGAGAAAGCGTTAGAACCGCGCCACCTGCTGGCGGAGCAAAGCGTAGCAGTGAGCCCTTTGGCGCGGGGACACTCCCGGAGGGGGCCTGCAACGCCTATTTTGAAGCTCTAGGTGAAGTCGACGACGGCAGTGGGTTTTTGGTTTAGGTGAAGTTAGGTAACACGAAGATTGAAGTAGACGTGTCTTTGTTCATGAGCCTTGCACTTATATATACATATCTATATATTTGCATTTCACTTATTTTTTATTGTATACATTTCTGGTAACATTTTCCCTCGGATTTTAATTCTTCAGACCACTCAAAATCATCAGTCTTTTCCATTTTGAAGTTAAGGAAATGCAAGTAAGGATCTATTTACCCAAGAGTGGAAGCCAGTTTTGAAGGAAAAGACTATCCACCTGTATGAAAGAACAAAACCAGTGCAAGGTCTTACTACGATGGAGGTGACACTTGTTCTGTGTGCCCACCCTTACTCTATCAGTCTTAGAAGAAATACAAACAGAATGCTCCTTAGAAGCAAAGATGGAAAGACTTTGCCTTGTTTATTTTGGACACCTCATCAAGAAAGACCAATCGGTAGAAAAGGACATCATGTATGGTAAAGTGGAGGGTCACTGGAAACGAAGGAAACCCTCCATGAGATGAACAGACACAATAGCCCTAACAGTGGCCTCAAACATACCAACAGTCAGGAAGATGGCGCAGAACTGGGCAACGTTTCGTTTCGTTCCGTTGTAGGTGAGGTCATCACGAGTCAAAGCCAACCCCATGGCAGCTAACAACAATCCCTACCTACGGAGGCTGTTTCAGTTGCTCTCTTGCCTCCCCACCTCCTCAGCCCTGACACATCCACCTGAATGCCCTGGTAGTGAAACTATAGGCATTTCCTCCGGACTTTCAGCCCTGGATCTTCCGTGACTACCTCCTGGCCCTCATTCAAATGTGTGCTCCCCCATTCCCCAGACTCCTGCACTTGGTGGTTCAGCTGATGACAAAGTAGTATGTTCTAATGTGGTGGCTTTCAAAGTGTGGTCACCTAATGGTCTCAGGGGACATCTACGTCGGTTAGCATAACATAGTACATAAAGAAAATGTTCTACATCCTACTTTGGTGAGTAGCATCTGGGGTCTAAAAAGCTTTTAAGTGGCTACCTAAGATACATCTATTGGTCCCATCCTGTCCGAAGCAAAGGAGAATACTAGTCCAAAGTACTAATGGACCACATGGACCACAGCCTCCACCAGCCTGAGCTCAGAAGAACTAGATAGTGCCCAGCTACTACCACCCACCACTCTGACGGGGATCACAATAGAGGGTCCCAGACAGTGCAGGAGAAAAATGTAGAACAAATTTCAAATTCACAAAAAAGACCAGACTTACTGGTCCAACAGAGACTAGAGGAATCCCTGAGACTATAACCCCTGGAAAACCTGCTAACTCAGAACTGAAATCACTCCTGAAGTCCACCTTTCAGCCAAAGAGTAGACGGACCTATAAAACAAACAATAACACATGAGGAATGTGCTTCTTAGTTCAATCAACAAGACCAAATGGACAACACCTGCCCAAAAGCAAAGATGAGAAGGTAGGCAAGGACAGGAAAACTGGATGGATGGACACAGGGAAACCGGGGTGGAAAGGGGTAAAGTGCTGACACATTGCAGGGATTGCAACCAATGTCATAAAACAATTTGTGTATGAATTTTTGAATGAGAAACTAATTTGGACTGTTAACTTTCACCTAAAGCACAATTAAAAAAAAAAAAAAGTGTGGTCACCTGACCAGCGGCATCAGCATCACTTGGGAACTTGTTAGATATGCAAATTCCCAGGCTACACCCCAGATCTGCTGAATCAGGAACTCTAGAAGTGGGGCCCAGCTTTACAGTTGATTTGGATGCAGACTCAAGTTTAAGAACCTCTGTTGTAATGTATTTCCTGGATCCTGGTAGGTTACTTATCCTTCTAATTTTCACAAAGTCTTTGTGGAAAAAGAGAAAAAGAAAAACCTTACTAAGTAACTGATGTGAGTAAAATAAATTTCAGGCACCATATGGGACATGTGGGGGATGTGCAGGATTTTTTTTCTTTCTTTTTTTATTAATTTTGTTGTGGATATACACAGCAAAACATACACCAATTCAATTGTTTCTACATGTACAATTCAGTGACATTGATTACACTCTCCAAGTTGTGCAACCATTCTCACACACCTTTTCTCAGTTGTTCCCCCTCCATTAACATGAAGTCATGGTCCGCCTAAGGTTCCTATCTCATCTTTCAAGTTGCTCTTGTCAATTTGATCCCATCTAGATAGTTCTTAAGAGAATAATGCTCAAGGCATTTTTTTACTAGTTAAGCTAAACTATTGTTTGGTTTTAAGAAGACTTCAGGGAATGTTTTTGGTTTAAAGTTTAAAGCTTATCTCAGGGCAATAGTTTCAGGGGTTCATCCAGCCTCCATGGCTCCAGAAAGTCTGGAGTCTATGAGAATTTGAAATTCTGTTCTCCATTTTCTCCCTTTTGATAGGGATTCTTCTACATAATCTTTGATCAAAATGTTCAGTAATGGTAGCTGGGGACTATCCAGTTCTTCTGGTCTCATGGCAAAGAAGGCTGTTGTTCATGGAGGCAATTAGCCACACGTTCCATATCCTCCTCCTATTCCTGACTCTCCTTCTTCCTCTGCTGCTCCAGGCCAATAGAGGCCAATTGTTCCTAGATGTCCCCTTGCAAGCTTTTATGACCCCGGGCACTATGCAACAAACTAGGAGGTAGAACAGAAGCACTGAACAAGTTATTACACCAGTTAACTGGGATGTCCTATGAAACCATGACCCTAAAACTCCAAACCAAGCAACCAGATTCCCTGAGGGTTTTGGTTGTACATAAGCAACCTCAGCAGCTACTCTTTTTTTTCCCCATTGTAAGTATATCTATCACATGACTTTCACCAATTCAAGTTTTTACAGGTGTATGACTTAATGATAGCAATTACAGTAATCGGCTGTGCAACCCTACCCTTAATTGATGAGATTTTCCCATTACTGTTAATCCCTCATTCCCACTCTTCCTTCTGCCTCTGGTAAACCACTAATAAACTTTGGTCTCTATACTTTTTGATGGACAGAATTTTTTTTTAAATAATTTTTATTGTGCTTTAAGTGAAAGTTTACAAATCAAGTCAGTCTCTCACACAAAAACCCATATGTACCTTGCTACACACTCCCAATTATTCTCCCCCTAATGAGACAGCCCGCTGTCTCCCTCCGCTCTCTCTTTTCGTGTCCATTTTGCCAGCTTCTAACCCCCTCCACCCTCTCATCTCCCGTCCAGGCAGGAGATGCCAACATAGTCTCAAGTGTCCCCCTGATCCAAGAAGCTCACTCCTCACCAGCATCCCTCTCCAACCCATTGTCCAGTCCAATCCATGTCTGAAGAGTTGGCTTTGGGAATGGTTCCTGTCCTGAGCCAACATAAGATCTGGGGGCCATGACCACCGGGGTCCCTCTAGTCTCAGTCAGACCATTAAGTCTGGTCTCATGAGAATTTGGGGTCTGCATCCCACTGCTCTCCTGCTCCCTCAGGGGTTCTCTGTTGTGCTCCCTGTCAGGGCAGTCACGGGTTGTAGCTGGGCACCATCTAGTTCTTCTGGTCTCAGGATGATGTAGTCGCTGGTTCATGTGGCCCCTTCTGTCTCTTGGGCTCGTAATCATGGTGGGCAGAATTTTTGATGCTCCACAAATTGTGTCCACCATTCACCAATGCAATAACAAAAAGATCTTTTAGTTTTATTTTTTTCTGGTTTTCCGTCTTTCATACAGCTTCAGTACACACTTCAACAAGCCTAAGAAATATTTTTAAAAATAAACTATTATCCTTCTAAGAAATAAAAAAAGAGAAGCTTTTTTTTTTTTTTTTTTTTTTTGCTGATAACGTAATTCATGCTTATGGTAGAAACTTTGATAATACTCAAAAGTTTAGAGACAAGATTAAAATAATCATTTATAATTCCACCACTATGATGGATAATGAGTGTCACATTGTGGTCTGTTTTCTCCTTCTATGAAAATTGCTCTAACATGGTTGAGATCCTAAGAGACACTTGTTTGTTTAAAGAATAATCAATACCATTATCATTGTAAACATCATTTAATATTGATTTCAGAACAATAAAGGACAAAAGAAGAGGGGAAATGAAATTGTTAGGTGAATGCATCTTTATGAATGTGAAGAAACATCCTCCAGAAAACGTTTATGCATTTGAAAACATATATACAAGTACAATATATGGATTTTTTTTTAAGTGGGAACATATTGTACACAATATTTTATCTTGCATTTAACGATATAGTTTTTTTTAACCTCATTACTTTCAATAGCTCTATAGGGTTTCATTTTGTGTATAAAACATTTATAAAACCAGAGTCACACAGGCAAGTCTTAGAGCTGTGTCTAAGTCAATGTAAGACAGAGGTCCCCAGGATGCCGAAAATTTCACTGCCTCAACCAGTTTGCTTGGCACGCTCCCTACCCCAAATCAAAACCAAACCCACTGCCTTCAAGTTGATTCCGACTCACACCCTATAGGACAGAGTAGAACTGCCAGATAGAGTTTCCAAGGAGCGCCTGGTGGATTTGAACTGCCGACTTCTTGGTCAGCAGCCGTAGCACTTAACCACTATGCCACCAGAGTTTCCGGCATGCCTCCTAGCTTTACGTTAATATCCTTGTTCCCTTGCTAGCCATGGCTCATAGCTTTACATTAACATCCTGGTTCCCCTTTCCTTAACTGTTGCCCAAAACTAGATGAAATCGGCATAAACCAGTTTAGGCACCATGTTGACATTCTGGATAACCTCTTACCTCATTAAATACCTCAAACATAATAACTTTCCCACCTCTGGGTGGAGTTGAACTGCCATTTTCTGAACATTCAATGCACGAAGTTATATGTAAACCCCATTGCTGATATAACTTGTATGAACTTCCTGCTTGTAAACCCCATAAAAGTAACCTTCCCTCTCACCCTCCCTGAGCAGTCTTGGAGGCAGCAGCCCCAACTTTTCCTTTCCCTTGCGCAATGAAATAAAAGTACCTTTCTGATCTCCCACCCCAGTCTCTTGTTTATTGGCTGAGATAAGTTGTGCTAAGGAGAACCTTGGGTTTCTACCCAGCAACAAATGAACTATAGTTCAATAAGTGTCTTAGTTATATAGTGCTGCTATAACAGAAATACCACAAGTGGATGGCTTTAACAAAGAGAAATTTATTCTCTCACAGTCTAGGAGGCTATAAGTCCATATTCAGGGTGCCAACTCCAGGGGAAGGCTTTGTCTCTCTGTTTGCTCTGGTGGAAGGTCCTTGTCATCAGTCTTCCACTTGTCTAGGATCTTTTCAATGCAGGGATCCTGGGTCCAAAGGACGCACTCCCCTCCTGGGTCTTCATTCTTGGTGGCGAGAGGTCCCATCCTCTCTGCTCGATTGTCTTTCATGTTTCAAAAGAGATTGACTCAAGATACAACCTAATCCTGTAAATTGAGTCCTGCCTCATTAACATAACTGCTTCTAAACCTGCCTCAGTAACATCATCATAAAGGTTAGGATTTACAACACACAGGATAATCACATCAGATCACAAAATGGTGGACAACCATACAATACTGGGAATCATGGCCTAGCCAAGTTGATAAACATTTTTGGAGGACACAATTCAATCCATAAAAATGACCAACAAGTATTTCAGAATAACTCAAGTTGTCTGGTTGCATTTCTAGTACCTATGAAGGGTTTGTGTTGTATCCAATAAAACCTCATAAATTGGCTTTTCCTTTCCCATTTACTTCTTCACATTCCTGAACTTGTCTGGACTCCACAAAGCCTTTCTGTGCTTTCTGTTTTTTCTCCTGATGCTGCAACACAAAAGGCTAAAAGCTAGTGGATGTTTCCCGTAGGGAAGAGAGGGGGAAACTGACCCAAAATTCCCTATAGCTAGCAGATGGGTGGGGGAGGGCTGGAAAGGCTCATGTTAATGTCTCTTGATCCATGACATAATTCACTTAATCTTCTGTTGGACATTTTGTTTCTCGGTTTTGTTATTGGAAACGATGATGCAGTGAACATTCTTGTACCTAAGTCTTTACAGTTGAATAGAGAAAGGATGGTTGGAAAAACTTTTAGTATTGTTGGATCAGAGGAAATACATATTTTAAATTTTGATTATTGCCAAAATGCCTTCCAAAGAGATTGCAGTTTATACCTTTGTCAACATTTGGAAGTGCCTGATTCCTTACCTCCTTGCAACACTTATTTTTGCCATTCTAATAGTTGAAAAATGGCATCTTGTGATTTTCTTTATTGTATTTTATATTTAAAAAATATTGTGATAATTTAGTTTGCATTTCTTTAATTATAAATGCAATTAAGAATATTTTCATAGACTTATAAGTTATTTCATTAACTTTTCTCTGTTCTTAATTTTCCATCACGTTTTTTTCTTATTGATTTATAAAAGTTCTTTATTAAGACAATTAGCATGTGTGTTGAAATGCTTTTTACTAGTTTATCTTTTGATCTTTTGGTATTTCTTTTCCATGAAGAAATTCTAAATTTTTATTATTCTGAGTTTTTTGTTTTGTTTACAAAAGCCATCCACATTTCAGCGTTATTAAAAGAAACTATTCCATGTGTGATGGTTAAGATTTTGTGTCAACTTGGCTGGGCCATGATTCTCAGTATTTATATGTGATCACTCCCATGATGGGATCTGCTGTGAGTAGCCAATCAATTGAAAGGGAGTTTCCTTGGGTGAGTGGCCTGCATCTGAATATAAGCAGATGTTCTGGCTTTTTGCTCACTCTGGATCCTCCAACTGGCCCCTGTTCATCTGATCTCCAGTTCTTGGGACTTGAGCTAGCAGCTTACCTGCCAACCTTGGGTTCGCCAGCCCCTGCGGCTACATGAATCAGGGGAAGCCTCTATCCTGATCTACAGACTTGGAATGTTCCAGACTCTACAACCTCGTGACCCATTTCTTTGATATAAATCTCTCTCTATATATATTTATATGCTTACTGGTTTTGTTTCTCTAGAGAGCCCAGTCTAAGACATCATCTTTTTCTCTAATTTTAATAATCTAGTAATTTCACTAAAACACTGATCTACCTGGAATTATTTTGATATAAGGAATGACGTAAGGATCTAGCTCCTCTTCTCCCTCCAAATCCTAGGCAATCACGTGGATACCTGCTCTTCTTAAAATCATCATTGATTTTTGTGTTGCCAAATCCAATGGCAATTCCTCTGTTCTCGTTTCACTTGCCCTTTTAGTAGCATTCAACACAGTTGATCATACTGTCCTCTGAAAACATATCCTTCTTTAAGCTTCACTGTTCTGGGTTTCCTCCTACCTCACTGACTAAGCAGCAACTATATCTCGCCTTCTAGACTAGGGATAAAATTCAAGCAATATATTCATGTTAATAACATTTCATCACAACAAATAACTTTGATTTCTTCTGAAATAAAGCTTTTTTTCTTCTGCTGATTTGCAAACTTTAAAGTAGGTATTGATTAAAGTATGCAAAGAAAAAATGATATCTACCTACTGCACAGATTACAAGCTTACCTAGTTCCTAACCTGATGGCTAAAGTTGAATACAGGAAATAAAGATAGAGCTGGACTTTGGGTAATGGGATGCATCCAACTTCATCTGAGGACTCTGCTGATGGACCTGGCACCTTTTCCCCTTGGTCATTTTTTTATTTTATTTTATTGTCCCCTCTCCTTTTGCTCAGGGCCACATTGTGACTTTCACGGGCCATAGGCACATTTCCCTTCATGGGCCCCTTTCTCCATGAAAAAATTTAAAGTTACATTTTACAACTGCTTCAGTTTATAGACAAATATAATCCAGGCTGGATTCATTATTATGCATTCATTATTATTACAGCCTTATTTTTCTTGTGATTTAAAAATATATATATAAATTAAAGCATTTATGTGGGACCCTAAAAGTATCATGGGCCCCAGGCACTGTTCCTACATGCCTGATGGATAAGTCGGTCCCACTTCTGCTGCTAATGCCATATGCAAAAATGGCGTGGCAGAGCCATCTGACCTCCTCTAAGTTCACAAGAGGGAAGGAGAATCAAGACCAATAGCCCAAGGCTGATTGCTATAAGGCAGAGGTGGGAATTCTTTGTATAACTTTTTAAAAGTCTGAAATTGTTGTAAAAAGCAAAATTAAAAACAAGAAACCAGGATGGTATTGCTCCAGAGTACGAGCTCTTAAAAACTGTGCTATAATGCACGTCAAATTCTTACAGAATGAATTAGTGAACGAACAGAAAAGGGCAAAAGCTAGAAGGCACATTCTTTTTTATTTGGTTTTTATAACACTGGTATGGGTGTTTTATTGACTATGCAAGGACATTTGACTGTGTGTTGTTGTTGTTAGGGGCCGTTGAGTCAGTCCTGACTCATAATGACCCCTATGTACAACAGAACGAAACATTGTCGGTCCTGCGCCATCCTCACAATCATTATGCTTGAGCTCATAATTATCATGGATGATCGAATTGTGTCCCCCAAAAATATACGTATCAATTTGGCGAGGCCACAATTCCCAGTATTTTGTGATAGTCCACCATTTTGTCATCTGATGTGGTTTTCCTATGTGTCATAAATCCTACCTTTATGATGTTAATAAGGTGGGATAGGTGGCTGTTATGTTAATGAGGCAGGACTCAATCTACAAGATTAGATTATGTCTTGAGCCAATTGCTTTTGAGATGTAAAAGATAGAAGCGAGCAGAGAGACAGGGGACCTCATACCACCAAGTAAGTAGCACTAGAAGCAGAGTACATCCTTTGGACCCAGGGTTCCTGTGCAGAGAAGCTCCTAGTCCAGGGGAAGATTGATGACAAGGACCTTCCTCCAGAGCTGACAGAGAAAGCCTTCCCGTGGAGCTGACACCCTGAATTTGGACTTCTAGCCTTCTAGAGTCTGACAGAATAAATTTCTGTTTGTTAAAGCTATCCACTTGTGGTATTTCTGTTATAGCAGCACTAGATAACTAGGACAAGGGTCTTCCTCTTTTTCAATGACCCTCTACTTTACCAAGATTGATGTCCTTTTCCAGGGACTGCTCCCTTCTGATAACATGTCCAAATATGTGAGACAAAGTCTCGCCATCCTTGCTTCTAATGAGCATTCTGGCTGTAATTCTTCCAAGACAGATTTGTTTGTTCTTCTGGCAGTCCATGGTATATTCAATATTCTTCTTCAACACCAGAATTCAAAGTCATCAATTCTTCTTTGGTCTTCCTTATTCATTGTCCAGCTTTCACATTCATGAGATGACTGAAAACACCATAGCTTTGGGTTTTTTTTTGGTTAGGCAAACTTTAGTCCTTAAAGTCACATCTTTGCTTCTCAACACTTTAAAGACGTCTTTTGCAGCAGATTCGCTCAGGGCAATGCGTCATTTGATTTCTTGACTGCTGCTTCCATGGGTGTTGATTGTGGATCCAAGTAACATGAAATCCTTGACAACTTCAATCTTTTCTCTGTTTATCATGATGTTGCTTTTGCTTATTGGTCCAGTTGTGAGGATTTTTGTTTTCTTTATGTCGAGGTGTAATCTATACTGAAGGCTGTGTGGTCTTTGATCTTCACCAGTGTTTCAAGTCCTCTTCACTTTCAGCAAGCAAGGTTGTGTCATCTGCATAACACAGGTTTTTAATGAGTCTTCCTCCAATCCTGATGCCACGTTCTTCGTCACATAGTCGTTTCTTGGATTATTTGCTCAGCATACAGATTAAATAAGTATGGTGAAAGGATACAAACTTGACATACACCTTTGTTGACTTTAAACCATGAAGATGATATCCCTTGTTCCACGTCCTCCTCTGAATCTGGCTTGAATTTCTGGCAGTTCCCTGTTGATGGGCTGCTGCAACTGCTTTTGAATGATCTTCAGCAAAACTTTACTTGAGTGTGATATTAGTGATATTGTTTGATAATTTCCTCATTCTGTTGGATCTCCTTTTTTTGTAATGGGTACAAATATCGATCCCTTCTAGTCAGTTGGCCAGGTAGCTATCTTCTAAGTTTCTTGGCATACACAAGTGAGTAATTCCAGCACTGCATCCGTTGGTTGAAACATCTCAATTGGTATTCCGTCAATTCCTGGAGCCTTGTTTTTCACCAATTCCTTCAGTGCAACTTGGACTTCTTCCCTCAGTACAATCAGTGGTTGATCATATGCTACCTCCCGAAATGGTTGAACGTTGACCAATTTTTTTTGGTACAGTGATTCTTTGTATTCCTTCCATCTTCTTCTGATGCTTCCTGTGTCGTTTAATATTTTCCCCATAAAATCCTTCAATATTCAAACTCGAGGCTTGAATTTTTTCTCCAGTTCTTTCAGCTTGAGAAATGTCGAGTGTGTTCTTCCCTTTTGGTAGTCTATCTTCAGGTCTTTGCACATTTCATTATAATACTTTACTTTGTCTTTTCAAGCCCCCTTTGAAATCTTCTGTTCAGCTCTTTTACGTCACCATTTCTTCTTTTCACTTTGGCTACTCTATGTTCAAGAGCAACTTTCAGAGTCTTTTCTGACATCCATTTTGGTCTTTTCTTTCTTTCCTCTCTTTTTAATGACCTCTTGCTTTCTTCATATTATGATGTCCTTGATGTCATTCTGTAACTTTTCTGGTCTTTGGTCATTAGTGTTCAATGCGTCAAATCTATTCTTGAGACGGTCTCTAAATTCAACTGCGTGGATCATGACAAATTACAGATAATGAAGAATGAGAATTCCAGAACGCTTAATTGTCCTCATGAGGAACGTGTACATAGACCAAGAGGCAGTCATTCAAACAGAACAAGGGAATACTGTGTAGTTTAAAGTGAGGAAAGGGGTGTATCAGGGGGTTGTATTCTTCCACCATACTTATTTAATCTGTATGTTGAGCAAATAATCTGAGAAGCTGGACTATATGAAGAAGAACGGGGCATTAGGATTGGAGGAAGACTCATCAACCTACGATATCCAAATGACAAAACCTTGCTGCAGAAACTGATGAGGATTTGAAGCACTTACTAACGAAGATCAAAGAGCACTTCAAAATGCAAAAGACCTCTTTAAGTGTTAAAAAGCAAAGATATCACTTCAAGGACTAAGGTAACCAAAACCATGGTGTTTTCAATCGCCTCATATGCATGAGAAAGCTGGACAGTGAATAAGGAAGACCAAAGAATTGACTCCTTTGACTTATGGTGTTAGAAGAATATTGAGCATACCAGGGACTGCCAGAAGAATGAATAAATCTGTCTTGGAAGAAGTATAGCCAGAATGCTCATTAGAAATAAGGATAGTGAAACTTCATTTCATGTACTTTGGACATGTTATCAGTAGGGATCAGTCCCTGGAGAAGGACATCATGTTTGGTAAAGTAGAGGGTCAGTGAAAAAGAGGAGGACCCTCAACGAGATGGACTGACACAGTGGCTGTAACAACGGGCTCTGACATAGCAATGACTGTCAGGATGTTATAGGACCAGGTAGAGTTTCATTCTGTTGTACATAGGGTTACTATGAGTCAGAATTGACTCGATGGCACCTAAGCACAACAACAACATTCCATGGTATTAATACACCATGGTGTTCATTTGGATTGTTTCTAGGTTTATGAATAAAATTTGAAATTTCTTGTACATGTATTTTGTTTGACACATGTACCCAATTCTTTTGGGTTCTTAATAGACTTACAAAAATTGTTGTTAATTGTGGTTAAATATGTATTCTGTAAGTCTTTTAAAACTCTATACTGAAGTAAGCTGAAGTTTACAGAAATCATTTAAAATAGCTGACAGCGACAACTCATGACTTCAGTATCAGTGGTTATGACTGAGTCAGAAATGGGGACTTTTGGTCAGAATTATGGTAAAATATTATTCACCCTAGTACTTCTGTTGGTGATTAATCCAGTCATGGGTTGCGCAATGTCACTTCCACTCAGTGTGGTAATAATTTGTAACTTTGCAGCCAGTGTTTCCACCTGGCATTCCCTTCTCTGGAAGGCTTCAGTCACACATAGTTTCATTGCCTGGTGTGATTTTTGGTCTAGTCTTTCCTAAATTAGGGAGTCTGATTCCTGTAAGTGGAAGCACTCTTTCTATGGCTATTCTTTAATTCTTTAAAACAGCAACTGTGGGAAGTGGAAAGAATAACAGCATTTCTCTTATTAAAGATTTAGAGGATTAAATCATACTGAGGGTGGGAAGAAGAAACAAAAGAACCAAAGACAGAGGAAGTAATTCTTTCTGTTGACCCAGGTAACACTGATGATCCATCTAAAAACTAAAGATCTTTAATTAACCTCCTTCAATTGTTAAAACATGATCTCACTCACATTTTTAAATTATCTTATTTAAAATGCTGCTAAAAAAATAAGGAAAGACCCTAAGACTTTCCAGTCCTACTTAAGTCTAAATTATTTAACTGAGGGCTAAGTATAATACAAAGAAAATATTTGTATTACTGGTTTACCTCATTGTGCTTAGTAGGTTAAGTAAAGACGTAGGCAGGCCCTAGAGGAATGTGAAATTCTTCTTATTTTTGCCCACAGGGTGTAGAGCTTGTTTTTTGCTTGTTCTGATGCTCAAGAAAGTACAAGAGCATGAAAAATCATAACATGACAGCACTTTGTTCATAGCTGGGCCACAGGTGGTCTACTGCACTTATTTTTTCACATCTTATCACAGTGAGATAAAATTCACTAATTTAAACCAATTAAACAGCACAGATGAACATATTTTCTCTCATTTTTCCATAAAGTTAGTAAAACGTTTACTCACAGGCCCATCTGCATCGCACCTTACATATCTTACACGTCTGTAATATTGTACAAAGTACTTTCTTTGATGTTGCCTTAGTCTTGGTGACAAAGCAGAGGCAATGCATTTTGACAGTTGTCAAGGATTCCTAGAAAGGGTCGAAGTCATTTCATACATAAAATTCTATCCAATTACCATTAGCATCATTTCAAGAAAAGTGTATTTTAACTTTAGCTCCAGGTCCTGGCCAGTCACTAACTCTTACCCTCTCTGTCACAGATCCAGAGTTGTTTCATAACTGAACAAACTCACCAAACGCAAAATTGTGGAGTGAAAGAAGTCCGGTATTTCTCAGTCCTTGTGTTATAGGGGAAACCCTGGCAGCGTAGTGGTTAAGTGCTACGTCTGCTAACCAAAGGGTCGGCAGTCCGAATCCGCCAGGTGCTCCTTGGAAACTCTATGGTGCAGTTCTACTCTGGCCTATAGGGTTGTTATGAGTCGAAATTGACTTGACGGCACTGGGCCTGGTTTGGTTTTGTGTTATAGGACCTCACTTCTTCATGAAGTACATTGCCTACTCTCCTCTGCTTGAAACTCCCTCCTCCCTTGATTTGTGTTTCACCTCCCACTCCTGCCCATTTCATCTCATCTCCTTTGCAGACTTCTTTCTTCAATGTTCCTTCCTCAGTTATCACCTTTCTCTTACCAGCTCTCATTGGGGGACCTCATCCACCCCATGACGTTGACCATTACCTCTAAACAGGTGATTCCCAGATCAGTAACAACAGCCTGATCCTAAGCATTAAGCTGTTATTTCCAACTGCCTCCTCAGTATCTAATACTTCATAGATTCTTTAAATATGCCCAAACTCTTTCTTTTTCTCTCCTCCAAATCTGCTATTTCCTAACAGTTATTCGCACCATCTACCATGTAAATCTTACGGGCAGAAAAGTTAGGGCTGTTTACAATATTGGCCCTGGGCTGGCATCTGGAACTTGGCCAGCAAACAGGTCCTTACACTGATACAAAACTTTCCCCAAATGATAAGGGTGGCTCTTATCATAGTTGCCTAAACTGTGTACGAACAATGTGGTTTACACGGAATACCTGTTTTCCTTCTGAAAGTTGGAACCTTTGTTATGCGCTAGAGGGTGCCTATGTGACCGCTCCCAGTAAAAGCCCTGGGCACCAAGACTCTAACGAGCTTCCCTATTAGGTAACTCTTTATACTTTGTCACAGCTCATTGCTGGAGGAATTAGGAGTGTCTTGAGCAAATACACTGGGAGAGAACTCTTGGGAACTTGTACCTGGTTTCCTGTGTCTTCACTCCTTTTTTATTCATCCTCTTGCTGGTTTCACTTTGTAACATTTTGCTGTAATCTCAGCTGTGACTATGACTATGTGATGAATCCTGTTGAGCTAAGGTCCAGGGTCGCCAACAAACAGAACAACTTATACACATAGGCACTGATGGAACGACGCTTTAGTCACACAGGGAAGAGACAGAGCAAGGTCAGCTTAACTAGCAGCCACCGGTCTCCCATGGCCAATGAGTCATTTCCCATGGCTGGCACAGGGCAGATGTGCTGCACCAGAACAGAGACAGAAGTGGGGTGGGCCAGGTGTCACATAACACACACACTGAGCCAAGTAGTTCCTGGGAATATTGAGATGTGGTCAGGGCAACACGGGAGGCATGTGCTGACAATCCAACAGCTGCTCTGGGGTATGGTTTGGGTTAAGCTGTCCTAGTAACAGGGAGTCAGCCCACCCTCTCATTCCGTCCGAGAAGCGAGGCCGACACACCTGGTCCTAAGCACGAGGTTCGTTTGTGGATCACAGGGGAAGGCACCAGGCTGCACTCAGGCTACCTGTCCTACAAGTCCTGCAAGTCCTCCTAGTGGATCACTCAAACTGGCAGTGGTCGTGAGGACCCCTGACACAATTTAGAATAATCCTTAATATTTTCCCTCACCCTCTATATTCAATTAATTACCAATTATCATTAGTTCTATCTCTATTTTAGAAATGTGTTCCATATTCTCTACCCTCACTACCTTGACACTACAACTGTGATTTCACCTGGGACCACTGTGCTTCCTCTCCTCAAAAAGGGAAACCTTCAGGGTGGAGGACAACACCAAGCCAACGCTCCCAGGGAGATAGCTCTCAAAGCCAGTGTCTTCAGCTGTGAGATGGGGATAATAGTAGGGCCTATTTCACAGGGTTGTTGTCAGGAGTGGATGAGAAAATGCATATGAACTTTCCATTATGTACGTGAAGTACACAGCACACACTAATCCCTTAACAAATGTTAGCTACTATTAATAGTAACTTTTTTTTTTTGTATTATTAGGAGTACCTGGGTGGCACAAACGGTTAAGTGCTTGACTATCAGCCAAGAAATTGGCAGTCAGAACCCACCCAGAAGTGCCTTGGAAGATAGGCCAGCAGTCTGCTTCTGAAAGGTCACGGCTGTGCAAACCCTACGAAGCAGTTCTATTCTGCACACATAGGGTTGCCGTGAGTCAGACTTGACTCAATGCAACTAACAACATTAGTATTATTATTAACCTATTAATGTTATTATTAACAATCTGCAGAGGCCTCGCCCGGTCACCACCTGTGAAGCTCAGCCAGTTCCAGCACCAAAATCAGTTTGTTAGGAAACCAGGAACTCCGCTTCTCACCCCTACAATCTGCAAGCCCACCTCTAAATGCAGGCATCTCTGTCCGGTTCCAAGCAGTGTGGTATTTGGGGGTGCTCTCTTTCTTGGAGTAGGCGGCCCAGGGTGGGTTAATGATGAGATGTAGTCTGGTTGTGGCTGCAGAGGGCGGATGGAGAGGGGGGCAGTCAGAAAGGCTCCAGATTCCCGATGTCACTGCTGCAGATATTTGTTCCCTAAACAAGACATTCTGCAGCATCACTGGGTGTTTCACAAGAGAAAACTACTGCAAAGGACTCAAGAGCCAGGCCCATCAGAGACCATAAAAACAGAAACTCAGTGTCTTCAGCGACTATCCTAGGAGTTCCGTCTGAATGAAATGTCTTTTGGGTTCATTACAAAAGTCCTCCACAATAGACATGATGAGATCATAGGTCTGTTAGTAAAATGAAGTTTACAGATCTATTCAGAATTCCAAATATCAATATATTTATCAACAGGGCTGACTTATGTCACTCCAAAAATTCTTGCTAATAAAAATTACAGAGAAAGACCTAATTAAAAACAAATAGAAAAAAAGCAGCACAGGCAACTGAGGTGCTGTATTAACTTTATTTTGAATTACAGCGTGGAGTATGTCAACAAACAAATGAAGTGATGAAAACCTTTTGTAGTTCAATGAAATAGGTGGTTTGCATAGGAACTTCTAGCTTTAAATCTCAGGATGCAGAGCTAACAGAATTGTGAATTAGATTATAACATAAAGTAAGAATCGTCTACTTGTGTGCAAACTAAAATGCAATTTAACTTTAAATAAGAGAACTTTTGTTCAGTCTTTGGTGGGCGATTAATATAATCATCTTCCCTGCTATGGATAATATCCTAATTTCATCTAGATTAAATGTGATTCTTCTAAGCCAGACACCTCTTACCTACAGTAAGAGGGCTTCCATTAAATGTTGTTAAAGCTACTGGATTTATTTTTGTGGCCCTAATATTGTTTGAGAACATTATCCACCCAAAACAATCTAAGGAATAGGCCAAGGACATGTTTTACGGAAAGCATTAGATTTGTGATTCATCCCACTTATCTTGTGGAACTTTGTTTTCAGTACCCACAGTGCTGTTTTGATTTTTATCAGAGATGAGCAATAATTTTTGGCATGAGGGTCAACTAAGGGAAAAAAAAATAAGCATTTAAGGCTACCTTACTTTCCTCTTCAAATGAATATAGCTTTCTGAACTCCCATGGTGGGGGGGATGTGTATTTGTACAATTTTGTTGAGTGAAAGGATGTCTGTGAGGAAAGTGACACTATTTTTAGCTACCAAAATATTTCTATCTGGGTGTGTTAGCAACACAGACAGAATTTCTAATTGTTTACCCTGAAATTAGAATGCAGGCTTTATGCATAGCTAGTCAGACTATAGGCGCCTCTGGGGCAATGAGGTGCTCATTACTGATTTATATATTATCCTAAATACACCAAGTTCTTGGGCAAAAGACACTTGCTTGTGATATAGATCAAAACAGGCCGATTTTGTTCGATTGATCATAACAAATATTTTAAAGAATATTTTCTAATTTCAAAAATTATACTCTATCATTTACTGACTTAGAGATTATGCTTTCAGTACATCTGTAAACTGTTTTTAAAAACATCTGAGATCACAACATTTCCCTCTATCCCAACATGTGTTTACATAGAACACTGGCTGGAAACCAGAGCAGAACACGAACAAGAAAACCGAAGACACGTTAACGACAGAACCACCGCCAGCGTTTACTACGGTAGGGAGGTTACAGACAGGAGGTTTAACTTTTGTGTGTGCAGTCAGGCACTGAGGGAGGCATTTAGACACCCGTGATTATAAAGTGCATTGAATATAAATTTTGACCCCCACAAAAGAATAATTCAATAAAATCCAGGCATCTTTCCTGGAATCAATCAGTCTAGAAACATGCATAGATGGACACTTATTAAAAGCTAGGTAACACTTTCATTACTTAGACTCTGGCAATAAAGACAGCAACACACTATACCTGCATATATCACATTTTATCCCAGGACGTCAAAGTCACTGCATCAAGCAACATGGCGTTGAAGCTTAAGGTTCCTCAGCATATTAAGTCTACTTACATATGGCATGGGAAACAGATTTCCAAACAGTAGATCCAAACTCAGTGCTCAAGGAGACAAACCTAAATTTGTGGCTTGTAATTTTCTGAATTTCTACATCTGCCACTTGCATCCTAACATACCTACAATGTTGACTCTAAGTAAAAATGATTTTTAAATGTCAGGAATAAGATGAGGAACAACTAGCAAATATACAACTTGTCTTTTTTATAGTCTGATAGCCCATCTTTGAAAATCACATGGTGGAACGTCAGCAGTGGCTTTTTAACAATGTATGTTTACACATAGATCCATGATAGTTGTAGCTATGATCCTTGGGTAGAAGAAAACCTTTTACACTGGAATGACATAGATATAAATAATATGACAGATCTATATATTTTTACACACCTACACTTAACACAAAAGCAAAAGTGGATCAATTTCTGTACTGAAGGTCAGACTTTCAGTCCTCTACAAGAACAAAGTTTCCTGTCTCCTTGCCCAGTGCTGAAAACCTTGTCTATCTTAGTTTAACTGAGAGACCCAAGTCAGCGTAGTGAAAATGAGCTTCTGTGAAATCCATGAGTGTGCCAGGCCCCACTGGACCTGAGTTACTTGCCAGTGTGAGAAGCCCACGGTCAAGTGAGGGGAAGGGGCCCAGAGCCATTTTGTTCTCAACTCAATGCACAAAGCACAGTTCTTCTCTATCAGGGCCCACAGGCTGGCCATTCTGAGCATTTTCTTTCTTAAAAGAATTCCTGGCAATATCTGAAAATCAATTTCTTTTTGGACAATGTGGTTAAAGTTTCTATCTTTCCATCAAAGATGGAATTAAGTTAGCTCTTCCTGTGAGGTTCTTTACTTCGGAGCAGACGCAATATTCGTTCATTTGTGGTTAGTTCTGCTGGAAGTTCATTGGCCTGTAAGAAGATAGGCATTAGTGAATTTTTGGAATGGGGGTGATTTTAGGGACTCCAAAGAGGGCATCCGACCTAAACTTTCTCCTCCACTGATGAAACCCCCCACCCTGGACGTACTCTTTCGTGTTAGTGCCTTAACTAACGCAAATGTACAAACACCACCTGGTATTTTCTCATCTCATTGTTAGTATTACTGTTCTGTCCACCCATAGCCCTTACTAGACTGTACCTGGAGGGCATGTCTTGTTAATCACTGCATTCTCATTTCCCAGCACAATGCTTAGCACATTGGGTAAGTGCTCAATAAATACTGGTGAAATGAAATTTGATACCTTATATTTAATCAGTTTATTATATGGGATGGTCTGTCCCTAAGAGACTGAGGACTCAGGACAGGTATCTTTTGATGAGAAGGCAGAGTTAGGACACATGCAGAGCATAAGAGATGCCTGGGAAAGAACAGCTTCAGGTCAGTGGCTACAACTTTCCACCTGACCCAGTCTCACTGATGCCCTTTCTTTCCAGATTGCTGTGAGACACATCCTTTAGGCTTTTGGTGAGCAAGTCTTTACCACATGCAGTAAATGTTACGGGGCAGCCGTTTTCAAACTTTTTGGTCTCAGGACCCTTTGACACTCTTCAAAATTATTAAGGACCCCAACAAGCTTTTATTTTTAACTTACTAGAAATCAAAACTCAGAAAATTAAAAAAATATATTAATTCATTATAACAAAGCCATTATACTTTAATATAAATAACATTTATGAAAAATAACTAAATTAAAAAAAAATATGTGAGAAGACTGGCACTGTTCACAGTTTTGCCAATTTCTTTAATCTCTTGGCTTAACAGAAGACAGCTGGATTCTCTTTTCCATTTCTGAATCAATCTACTGTGATATGTCGCTTTGGTCAAAGCATATGAAGAAAATTTACCTTCCACAGGTATGTGGTTGGGAAAAGGTGGAGTATTTTCACAGCCTGTTCACAGAATTGTGGCTACCCTTCTTTGATGCTATACCAATGCTCCACAAATGCTAGTTTCTTAAAGGATAGCGGCAATGTGGAATCTGAAAGCTCATCAATGGACTTTGGTGCCCTGTTCATTGAAGTCCATGGGTCTGGCTTGCACTGTGACTGCATCTTTTACCCAGGCATGATTTGTGACATCTTGCATTGATCACTTGGAAAATACTGGTTCACTAAATTATGCAGATCTTCTAAGCATTGTCCCATTTCATCATACAATATCAAAAAATCACATATTTCATTAATACTATCACTGGTTTCATCAGAAAAGCCTTTAAGTATTGGGAAGCTGTCAAGCTCTCAGTGGTGAATACAAATTTTATAAAATTCTAATGTTCACTTGAAAGTTTAAATTTTTCCATGGGCGACAAATACTGCCTGCTACTTTTCTTGAACTGACAGGCTCACTTTGTCATTTTTGATAAAATTTCTGCCAAATACTCAAGTCTGAATAACCGTAGTTTGTATACAAGTCATTCTTTCAGGTAAAAATGGTGTTTCATGAAAACAGTGGCCAGTTCCCCTGGCAATTCAAACAACTGCACACTGCCTTTGTCTGAGATAACCATCGAACTTCAGTATACAGAAATGCTTCATACTATTTCCCATTTTGTCACACAGAATATTAAAAAGATACCATATGATGCAGCAATTCCACTCCAAGGAATATATCTTGGAGAAATAAGAGCGTCACACGAATAGATATATGCACACCCACCCATGTTCACTGAAGCATTGTTCACAATAGCAAAAAGATGGAAACAACCTAGATGCCCATCAACAGGTGAATGGATAAACAAACTGTGGCACATACGCACAATGGAGTATTACACAAGGATAAAGAACAACGACAAATCTGTGAAGCATTTCATAACAGGGATGCATCTGGAGGACATTATGTTGAATGAAATTAGTTAATCACAAAAGGCCAAATATTGTATGCGACCGCTACTGTAAAAACTCATGAAAAGATTTACATACAAAAAGAAACAATCTTTGATAGTTATGGGGAGGGGAGGGGTAGAGATGGAAAAACACTTAATAGACAATAGATAAGGGGTAACTGGTGAAGGGTAAGACAGTGCACAATACTGGGGAAGCCAGCATAAGGCCATGGTAGCTCCACAGACACATCCAAACTCCGTGAGGAACCGAATTGCTGGGCTGGGGGCGACTGGGGTCTTAAAAGTCTGTGAGCGGCCATCTAGGACACTCCACTGGTCTCACCCCTTCGGGAGCAAGAAGGAATGAGGAAAATTAAAGACACAAGGGAAAAATTAGTCCAAAGGACTAAGGGACCACATCTACCACAGCCTCTACCAGATTGAGTCAAGTACAACTAGTAGATGGTACCCAGCAACTGCCACTGACTGCTCTGACAGGGATCCCAATAGAGGGTCCCAGACAGAGCTGAAGAAAAATATAGGACAAAATTCTAAGTAAAAAAGAAAGACCAGACTTGCTGGCCTGACAGAGATTGGAGAAACCCTGAGAGTATGGCCCCCAGACGCCCCTTCAGCTCAGTAATGAGGCCACTCCTGAGGTTCGCCCTTCAGCCAAAGATTGAACAGGTCCATGGAACAAAACAAGACTAAAGGGGCGCACCAGCCCTGGGGTGGGGAGTGGAAGGTAGGAGTGAACAGGAAAGCTGGTAATACGGAACCCAGGGTTGAGACGGGAGAGTGTTGACATGTCATAGGGTTGTTAACCAATGTCATATAACAATGTGTGTACTGTTTGATGAGAAACTAGTTTGCTCTGTAAACCTTCATCTAAAGTTCAATTAAAAAAAAAAGGATATTAAAAAGACATGTATCAAGATTCAAGATTTAATAAAATCATTTTCTTACTGTTTCATCAGACTTTTTTTATTATATTATTATTTTCTAAAATATTAAATAGACTTATGCTTCATCCTGTCTCAGAGTTAAGCACTCAGGAGTAACTGAGCTATTTTACATCAGTTATTGGTACCTGGTGGGCAGGCCAGCGGGTAGCCAGAAGACCTAGTCCAGTCAGGAAGAGGAGGGCATCTAAGAAGCTGTATCTCTGTCTCTAAGTTTATCAGCTGCCTGTGTGACCATCTCCAGGACTGTCCATAAACTTTGCTCTTAAACGTTTATACCCTCAACCTGTGTCTGTTGTCAAGTTTTGGCCAATCACATGACTGTTCTATGTGTCATCTGCATATTTCATTTTTTTACATTGTACTTTAGTTGAACGTTTACAGGGCAAACCAGTTTCTCTTTAAACTATTAATAAGCATATTGTTTGCGACATTGGTTGCCAACCCCATGACATATCAACACTCTCCCCTTCTCAACCTTGGGTTACCTACTTTCCTGTTCCCTCCTGCTTTCCCTTCTCGTCCTTGCCCCTGGGCTGGTATGCCCATTTAATCTCATTTTGATCTGTGTATTTCTAAAAACCTGGTCTCATTCCTCCTCTCTCTGCCTGATGGTCCCCACTGAATTCCCACGGTACAAAGGCTGTATGGACAGCTGTAATCACTAGTGCCCCAGGCGAGCCCCTGAAGTCCATCTTATCCATTACAAAGCAGATCCGAAAGTCCACATTCACGATACCCAGCATTAGAACGCCATACTCCCCCACTGTCCCTGGGAGAAGGTGGGTTCCGAGTCCTCATTTGGAAGTGTCAGAACACAGGACCCTGTGCCCATGGAGACAGGAACAGTGTGGACAGTGGCTACTGGGGCCACTGGCTGGCCCTCTCCTCAGGCATGTGCCTCATACCTGTGTGCCTGGAACCTCTCAAGGCCCAGGGTAGAAGTCCTGGAACCCCTTAAGCAGAAGGGTTCTAGCACTAGCTCAGAAGTTACTTTTCCAAGGAAGTTTTAATAGTAACATCTCTGCTTATAGCTCTTGTCACTCTGTATTGCAATTTGTGTTTTAATTGTCTTTATTCCCACTAAACTCTGGGCCAATGAAGACAGAGCCTGTGTGTATCCCCAGCAAGTAGCACAGCGTGTGGTATCTAGCAGGTACTCAGTAAGTGCTTGTTGAATGAGCAAATGAAGGCCAAGAATATTCCCTGAAGAATCCTGGGAAGCTGCTGGCATCCCAGCACCCTTACTTCTGGATGTGCCATCAAAGAGGCTGGCTTTGATGGTGGACAGGTTGGCTGGTGGGAGCTTTCCTGGCGGCTATTCCCAGGTCGCTAAGGGCTTCTGCAACATGACACTCCAACATGAGTAGCCCACGTGTAGATTTACAATTTTAGGGAGGGTCTAATTTCCAGCATTTTGCCCACTGGAAATGACTCATAACCATTACTGCTGCGATTCCAGGAGACACACAATATAAGGGTACTAACGTGTTCCCCTGCCTTAATTCAATACCAGGTAGTTCGCCAACAAAAACTGATCTTTTTAGGAAGTCTGTGTATAAGGTCTAAAGACAAGAGAACAACTGTGATTTCAACTGGCTTATCACACAGCTAGGCTAGCTAATCGAAAACAAATCCAAGTATCTCAGGAAGAGATAATCAGAGATGTCTTTAAGCAGTTCAATGACAGGAATGGGGAAATAATAATTCTACACGCTAAGTGGAATGAAAGCTACCCTTGTCATATTTAATTGGTACGTCTTAATGGTTTCTTTTTAAAACATCATGACAATTACATTATATGATTTTGTTATTATTAAAAAATTAAATACAGTAGTAGATGCTTATGAAAATTCAGAGTAAATAATTATAATGTGAAAGTTGCTTTTCACACCTCCCCTCTATTAACAAGTGCCAATCCCAATTCCTCCTTCAAAAGTTAGTGGTTTAGCACAGAAGAAAACCTTCTTTGATGGTTACGAGGATGGGGAGGGAGAGAGAGGGGAACTCGCCAACGCCAACTACATAGTAAACAAGAATTATCTTAGGTGAAGGGAAGGACAACACACAATACAGGGCAAGTCAGGACAACTGGACTAAACCAAAAGCCAAGAAGTTTCCTGAATACAACCAAGCACGTCAAGGGACAGTGTAGCAGGGGCAGGGGTTTGGGGGACATGGTTTCAGGGGACATCTAGGTCAAGTGGCTTAACAAAGTTTATTAACAAAATGTTCTGCATCCCACTTTGGTGAGTGGCATCTGGGGTTTTAAAAGCTTGCGAGTGGCCATCTAAGATGCATCATTTCGTCCCAATCCACTTGGAGCAAAGAAGAATGAAGAATATCAAAGACACAAGGAAAATATTAGCCCAAGAGACAAAAGGGGCCACATAAACCAGAGACTCCATCAACATGGGATGAGAAGAACTAGATGGTGCCTGGCTACCACCAACGACCATCCTGGCAGGAAACACAACATAGAGTCCCTGATGGAGGAGAAAAGTGTGGTGCAGAACTCAAATTCATGTCAAGAGACCAGACTTAACGGTCTGACTGAGACTAAAGGAACCCCAGAAGACACATTCCCTGGATTCTTTGTTAACCCAGAACTAAAACCCTTCCCGAGACCAACTCTTCAGACAAAGAATAGACTGGACTATAAGACATAAAATGATACTCATGAAGAGTGTGCTTCTTAGTTCAAGCAGATAGGCAAGACTAAATGGGTAGCTCTGGTCCAGAGGTGAGATGAGAAGGCAGAAAGGGACAGGAGCCGGTTGAATGCACACAGGAAATCTGGGGTGGAAAGGAGGAATGTACAAGTCACACTATTTGGATAGCAACTAGGGTCACATAACAATGTACGTATAAATTTTTGTATGAGTAACTTGAGCTGTGAATTTTCACCTAAAGCACAATTAAAAAAAAAAAAAGAGAAGAGAGATTGACTTAAGACACACACACACACACACACACACACACACACACACACAAAGTTAGTGGTTTAGTAAGAAACTAGTCCTACAGGACAGTCTGTACAAACCTTGGCTTCATATACTCTGAGACTAGATGAGGCCCAGCTACCACTACTGACCATTCTAACTGGGGCCAAAATAGATGGGCCCTGATCAAACGGGAGAAAAATGTGGAACAGAACATCAAATTCCTAAAAAATAGACTTACCGGACCAGTTGAGACAGGGGGACTCCCTGAGACTACTGCCCTGAGATACTCTTCAAACTCTGAACCGAAACTAACGCTGAGGTCACCTTGCAGCTAAATAACAGACTGGCTCACAAAATAATGAATATCACCTGTAAGTGATATTTGGCCTGAGACCAAACGGCCAACAATTACTTTAAAACAAAGATGAGAATGTAAGGGGGCTAGGAAACTAGATTAATGGAAGTGGAGCAATCAGAATGGAAATAATGAGAATGTTCACACATCATTTTTTAAAGAATATAGCCAATGTCACTGAACAATTAGTGTAGAAATTGTTGAATGGGAACCTAAACTGCTATGTAAACTTTCACTGAAAACACAGTAAAATGTTATTAAAAAAAAAAAAAGTTAGTGGTTTAGTGTGTTTTCTCAAGACATTTCCTAGGCTACTCTCCTGCAATCTGTACATCTGACTGCTCAAGCAGGTGCTGGATAGGAAAAAGTACAATGACAATCCCTTTTTCTATTGTTTCTGTGCATTCTTCCATCTCCATATTTGGCCCACCTGTAAATGATGGATTTAGAATTACTAAAACTATGGGTTGGTTTTCTCACAGTGGTGGGTACTCCTATTAACAATAAAAAAGCAACATTTTCCCCAGGTAGCCATAAGAAATTCTCAAGATACTGAGCATCCTCAGTTGGCATAACACAGTTTATAAAGAAAATGTTCTACATTCTACTTTGGTGAGTAGCGTCTGGGGTCTTCAAAGCTCGTGAGCGGCCATTTAAAATACGCCACTGGACTAACCCTGTCGGAAGCAAGGAGAATAAGGAAAACCAAAGACACAAGGGAAAGATGAGCCCAAAGGACTAATGGACCACAACTATCACAGCCTCCACCAGACTGAATCCATCACAACTAGATGGTGCCCAGCTACCACCACTGACTGCTCCGACAGGGATCACAATAGATGGTCCTAGACAGAGATGGAGAAAAATGTAGAACAAAATTCTAAATCACAAAAAGAAGACCAGACTTACTGGCCTGATAGAGACTGGAGAAACCCTGAGAGTATGGCCCCTGGATACCCTTTTAGCTCAGTACTGAAGTCACTCCTGAGGTTCACCCTTCAGCCATAGACAGGCCCATAAAACAGAATGAAACTAAAGATGCGCACCAGCCCAGGGGCAAGGACGAGACGGCAGGAGGGGACAGGCAAGCTGGTGCTTGGGAACCGAAAGTTGAGAAGGGAGAGTGTTGACATGTCGTGGGGTGGGCAACCAACGTCACAAAACAATATGTGTACTAATTGTTTAATGAGAAGCTAGTTTGTAAAAAAAAAAAAAAAAGATATGAGCATCCAACTTATGGAGGATGGTGATAACCAGGATTTTGACATTTTTAGAGCACTCTTTGATGATAAAACACTCATAACCCTTACTTTCCATAACTGCTGCCTCCTCTCCCCTCCCCCCCCCCCCGCCACCAAGGATGCTTCACCATTGTTAACTGAAAACCGCTGATAATACTGGTTTGTTAGTATGGTTTCCTGGGTCCAAATGTGCTGCTCACTGATAACCTACTAATAGCAACCATGCATGCCTTTATTATACATAAGTATGAATAGTGACTGTAGCCAGAGAGATACTTATCCCTGGCTTAGGAAGACACTGTCTTATCTCTTTGCAGAGGGGTCCAATGGAGTTACGAGATGGTAAAGCTGGTACCTTGTTTCTTAGAGCTGGGTCCGCCCCTGCTTCCAGGAGCAGAGCTACTGTTTTGATATTACCACTGAGCACTGCTGCATGGAGTGCTGAAGTCCCATTCTAAGAGAAAAGACAATGTGGGTTAGGAGTGAGCTCACAGACACCATAAACCACGTAGACACCATAAACCAGCCTGCGTGATGAGACTAACTTCAGAGCCTCACCCTTCCTTATCTTTCCTCTTACTTACAGACTTAAATACTCTAGAACATGTGATAGGAAGCATACGCACGCATGTGCGTGCGCACACACAGGGTGCCAAACATGTGTTTTCTCTTCAAGGACAACATATGCAGTCATTGTACTGGAGGGGAGCCACTTCCAGCAAGTCTGGAGGAATGGCACAGAAACTCCACTCACGCAGGTGGCTAGAGAGTGACTGTGACATTACGGGGCTTATGACTAAGAGTGCATGAGGTGAGAAAAATCCTGTGATCTCTGAGTTGGAACATTTCTCTGCACAGAATGGCTTGGTGGATGGACTGCTGACGTTTTATGAAACTGACTACAAACATTTATTGAAATAAGAAAGCCAGATTCTGGGAGGTGAGGGGAAGAGAGTACAACAAAACTAATCTAAGAACAATGGCAGACATATGACACCTGTCTTGGGGGTACATATGTCCGTGAATAGGACCTAACTAAAAGTTTGGTTTCCAAATTAACTATTTAAAAAAAAACCCACTCTCATTCTGTAACAGAGTAAATTCCAGCAAACTGGCGGTTTTCTACATTTGCTTTTATAATATGTACAGTAATTCACTGATCGGGTAATATTTCACTCACCTCAACCTCAATCAGCCTGTCCACTTCACCGAGGTGTGAGTGATACAGCTAAGGGTCAAAAACCAAGCTAAAAAAAGGGCTCTCTGAAATGCAACTACATATGGCAAAGTCCATTTCTAAAGCCCATTACTTTGATTCAGACAGTTTACTCTCATAGGCTGTTTGGTCTTCCTTTAGAGTTTTAACAAGTGCAGCGTTTTGGTTTCCAAGTTCATGGAAGATTAGAAGCAGTTACTGGGACAGGGTAGAGGGGCCAGTACACTGACATCAGCAGTTATGTATTACCTGACAGCAAGAATGGAATTCAAAAATGAAAAGAGCAGACACACCGTCTCCAAAACCCGCCTGGCGTCTTTCAAGGGCAAGTAGACATTATACAGATCAATGGACCCTGAGGGCACAGCCCAAAGAGTCGGAAACCACTGTGTCAAGTTTAGAACAGGTTTGGTATCCCCTGTTTTAGAAAACAAGAGAATATATATCAGGGATCAGCAAACTATGGCCAAATCTAGCCTGCCATCTGTTCTTGTATGTCCTGCGAGCTAAGAATTGTTTTTACGTTTTTAAATGGTTGAAAAAAATAAAAAGAATACTTAGTGACATGTGAAAATATGAAATTCCATAAATACCATGTCCATAAATAAAGTTTTCTTGGGACGCAGCCATGCTCGTTCACTTAGGCATTGTCCTTTGCTGCTTCAGGGCTACAATGGAAGAGCTGAGTCACTGTGACTGGCCCAAAGTCCCAAATACTTACTATCTGGCTGTAAACGGACAAAGTTTGCCGACCCCTGGCATACACTGTAGTTTTATATTAATCCAAAATGATAAAAACTTAAGAGTTTCAGGGCTCTGTTCTGTGTAAGAACCTTCCAGATGGATGTTTGAGGCTTGTTTTACTTTATCCAAGGTAACAAAGCAGACTAGTTCTGTGGTCCAGAGAATGAAGGGAAGGACCGTGAGCATCTGTTCCTCCAAATGATATCAATACGGCTTACTTTCAAATTTAGTGATTTCATTAACCAAAAACAAAAACCAAACCAGTTCCCCTGGAGTTGATTCTGACTCATGGAGAACCTATGTGTGTCACAGTAGAACTGTGCTCCATAGGGTTTTCGATGGCTGATTTTTGGAAGCAGATCACCAGGTCTTTCTTCTGAGGTGCCTCTGGGAAGACCGAAACTACCAACCTCTTGGTTGGCAGCAAGTACGTTAACTGTTTGCACTGCCTGGGGACTTCTAGCGATTTCATTGCTACTGTCTAATTTTTTCTGGAAAACTCAGTACCGATGGACTCTGCTTCACTCTTTTACCACCTTCTCATTTCTCACATGGATCTCCAGATCTAGAAGCTGTAGGTGTGTTCTTTTAAGAATACAACAAGTTAACTATACCCAAATTCTACCGCAGACCCTAAGTATGGACCCTCCCTCTTTTGGAGATTGGTACAATTTCTCTTTAGGCCTTACCTTCAAAATACCAAGGGTGGGTGAGAATTTAAGCAACTCCTCTATAACATCACTGTACCCTTTGTTGGCTGCTTTCAGTAACGCTGTTGTGCCATCCTTAACAGAGAAAGGAAGATAAAAGTTGATCGTTAATATATGTGCTGACTAAGAACCAGACGTTAGTCAGAAACCGGGGGCACATCTATCAGAACGAGGCAAGATGCATAAACTAAAGCACGGACCTGCGATGTCTCTTAATCTAGATGCATTTTAGAACATATTAAGCAGTTAATTCTGCATGAAAGACTATCAGACAAAATATATGGCTTATTATCTGAGAAGCCTGCCATCTGGGGATTCATATGCCTCAGAACACTGCGTGAGGGACGTGGGGAATTTCAAGGGCATATTTTTAGGGCACTGACAGACTGAAGAGACATGCTAAGCCTGCAGTCCATGACTCAGGAGACATCAATTGTGAAGCTGTTTTTAATAATTTAATGTTGAACTATTATTTACTCTTTTAAAATTTTAAATGTGCCTTTTCTTTTTACCTTCCCCTGTATGCAACCTTGCCCTAGTCTACCCCAGGTACCTACTTTCCTGTGTGTTGTGTTAAGGGGGACAGATTGAAATCTGTTAAAAAGTAGGCAAGGACAAATTAAAAAATTAATATTCGACTGTGTCATCAGATTTTGCCCTGAGAAGAGACTTTCCAGGCTGCTGTTTCTCCTGCTTTAATGCATTGCTCGCTGTGTCTGGAGGACTTGGCCCACAGAGTTCCCCTCCAGACAAGGAGAACCACTGCCTTCCACTGCAGGTTGGCTGGAATCAGGAAGAAGAAACAGTGGGAGAGAGAACAGCGAGAAAGTCAGGAATGTATCTTCTGATTTCTCTTTTCTGGGCTTGGACTTGGAGAGGCGGAAGGTGGGTCAGATAAATGAAGGAAATACTAAGGGCAAAGGGGCCAGGCACAGTAAAAAACAAAAACCCAAGAGGAGAATACGGTCAGGCAGAAAAGTCTCCCCAGGCTGCCCTCAGTTGCTATGTGGCAAAGGGCTCGCTGAGGTAGAAGTGCTAGATGGGGACAGTGGGATGATGGAGGGTGTGGCAGAAGCTACATGGGTCTGTAGCTGGGGGGAGTTGGGAGCACAACGGGGCGCACTTCCCAACCCTAAACAACAGACCCTGCACTGCCCAGCTGCAGACCTTGGCACAGAGGCCAGCAGAAGGTACAGCCCTGGGTGGGCCAGTGGAAGTTAGGAACACACAGCCCAGGGAATCCTGAGCCCCAGGTCTCCCAATCCTCCCACCAGGCCCAAAGATAAGTCTCCATCATCCTCAACTCATTCATAAGTCATCTCAGGTGGAGGAGAACCTTTGTGGAATTGAACATTTTTCTTCCTTAGAGACTGTGCAGCACTTGCTGGAAGCAATGGGTCACACCAAGCTTCAACTGAATTGGATGCTTAATTTGTTTCCCTTCTAAATACCAGGTGGAGGTTGGGAGAAAACCCAGGTGAGTTATAGTTAACACAGAGACACACTCTCTCTGCACCTCTCAGCTGAGTTATATCCTGGAGCTTCTTTACGTGCATTTTCAACCCTGAGCCCACAGTTGAGCCCTTTTCATTGGGACACTCACGTTCCGGGCAGCGTCCCGCTCGGCTCCACGCAGCAGCATCACCCTCACCACCTCGCTGTGGCCCATCTGTGACGCGATCCACAACGGCGCTGTCCCGTCCTGGTGGGAGAACCAGGGTGGCCCACTGTGACATTGGGGCTTGGACCCAACAACTCATACAGAGCTCCTTAGCATCAAGTTTCTGAAACTTAAAGCCTTGGAAAGGGGCTCCCTGACAACAAATCACACACTTCCCAGGTAATTCAGATGCTGGCTAGTACTGATCAGTGTTGCTCACTGATCTATAACCATAAGTTGCCGTCGAGTGGATTCTGATTCATGGTGGCCCCACGTGTGTCAGAGTAGAGCTATCTTCCGTGGGGTTTTCGATGGATGATTTTTCAGTAGGTTGTCAGGCCTTTCTTTCAAGGCATCTCTGGGTGGACTCAAACCACCAAACTTGCTGTTAGCAGCTGAGCATGTAAACTGTGTGCACCACCCAGGGACCCCCAGTAATCTATATAGACTGGTATCCGGTAGTGCCAGGGCTACTTGGGTAAATGCTGATATTCAGCTTTTGGTTTATAAAAACAGCTATTTTACAGTAGACCCTTTTACATTGGAGTGTTTTGTATTTTTCCCCCCGACTCTGTAGTTTGTGTACTTAGCTGGTGAGTCACACTTATGGTAACGTGCACACCACAACACACCCTGTTAAGCGGGTGCCTTCATGTGGAGCGGGCAGTTTCCTTTGAGGTGGGATCTGAGGGCCAGAGACTAAAGACAAATCTCCTACTCCTCTACTGTGATGTCCAAAATTCTCCACATCCACACCACTGTTTAAGGACTTCACAGTCATCTTATATGGAATGTGATACTGTGTCTTCTGGGAGGTGATAACATCAGCTAGTTATGACATTTTTGGTATTACTTCCTGTGTATTATTTCCCCACAACTCTTTTTATGTTAACCGTGGGCTATGAGGCTGAGAGGTATTGCTCCAGGTGGAGAGGATTTGAGTGTAGGGTGGTTCCTGCCTGAGAGAATGGAAAATGAAAACCCTTCTAGTGCTGGGGGTGGGGGAGAGGGCAGGAGACGCCAGAGGTCAGGCACGAATGCCCATGCTCACCTCTCCTTCTGGGTTGAATCTGGGAATGAGACAGTAAGCTTAGGGTGGTAGAAACACCCAGATAAATTATAGGGAACCCCATATGGGGAAGAGTTTTCTCTTGTTGAGGTGAAGCTCAGAGAAATTTCAAGTCCTGTAGAGAAGCTCATTTCTCAGCTGGTGCCTGAGAGATATCGTTAGGTGCTGTCGAGTCGGTTCCGATTCATAGCGACCCTATGCACAACAGAATAAAACACCGCCCGGTCCTGAGCCATCCCTACAATTGTTGTTATGCTTGAGCTCATTGTTGCAGCCACTGTGTCAATGCACCTCGTTGAGGGTCTTCCTCTTTTCCACTGACCCGGTACTCTGCCAAGCGTGATGTCCTTCTCCAAGGACTGATCCCTCCTGACAACATATCCAAAGTATGTAAGACACAGTCTCGCCATCCTTGCTTCTAAGGAGCATTCTTGTTGTCCTTCTAAGACAGATTTGTTCGTTCTTTTTGAAGTCCATGGTATATTCAATATTCTTCACCAACACCACAATTCAAAGGCGTCAATTCTTCTTTGGGCTTCCTTATTCATCGTCCAGCTTTCACATGCGTATGATGCAATTGAAAATACCATGGCTTGGGTCAGGCGCACCTTAGTCTTCAGGGTGACATCTTTGCTCTTTGACACTTTAAAGAGGTCCTTTGCAGCAGATTTACCCAATGCAATGCGTCTTTTGATTTCTTGACTGCTGCTTCCATGGCTGTTGATTGTGGAGCCAAGTAAAATGAAATCGTTCACAACTTCAATCTTTTCTCCGTTTATCATAATGTTGCTCTTTGGTCCAGTTGTGAGGATTTTTGTCTTCTTTTTGTTGAGGTGCAGTCCATGCTGAAGGCTGTGGTCTTTGATCTTCATTAGTAAGTGCTTCAAGTCCTTTTCACTTTCAGCAAGCAAGCTTGTGTCATCTGCATAACACAGGTTGTTAATGAGTCTTCCTCCAATCCTGATGCCCCGTTCTTCAAATAGTCTAGCTTCTCAGATTATTTTCTCAGCATACAGATTAAATAGATATGGTGAAAGAATACAACCCTGACACACATCTTTCCTGACTTTAAACCAATCAGAATCCCCTTGTTCTGTCCGAACAACTGCCTCTTGATCTATGTAAAAGTTCCTCATGAGCACAATTAAGTGTTCTGGAATTCCCATTCTTTGCAATGTTATCCATAATTTGTTATGATCCACACAGTCGAATGCCTTTGCATAGTCAATAAAACACAGGTAAATGTCCTTCTGGTATTCTCTGCTTTCAGCCAGGATCCATCTGACATCAGCAATGATATCCCTGGTTCCACGTCCTCTTCTTAAACCGGCCTGAATTTCTGGCAGTTCCCTGTCGATACGCTGCTGCAGCCGTTTTTGAATGATCTTCAGCAAAATTTTGCTTGCATGTGATATTAATGATATCGTTCTATAATTTCCGCATTTGGTTGGATCACCTTTCTTGGGAAGAGGCATAAATATGGATCTCTTCCAGTCAGTTGGCCAGGAAGCTATCTTCCATATTTCTTGGCATAGACGAGTGAGCACCTCCAGTGCTGCATCTGTTTGTTGAAACATCTCAATCGATAGTCCATCAATTCCTAGAGCCTTGTTTTTCGCCAATGCCTTCAGAGCAGCTTGGACTTCTTCCTTCAGTACCATTGGTTCCTGGTCATATGCCACCTCCTGAAATGGTTGAACATCGACTAATTCTTTTTGGTATAATGACTCTGTGTATTCCTTCCATCTTCTTCTGATGCTTCCTGCGTCATATAATATTTTCCCCACAGAATCCTTCACTATTGCAACTCGAGGCTTGAATTTTTTCTTTAGTTCTTTGAGCTTGAGAAATGCTGAGCGTGTTCTTCCCTTTTGGGTGAGAGAGAGAAGAGAAATACCATGGGAGTCGTCTGGGCCAGTGGACCTGCAACTGAGCCTAAGTCATCATGGCCCACATTGCTTGGCCTCTGGGTATCCAGGTGACCTGCTAGCCTGTGGGAAATCACAAGTGCTAAGGGCAACAGTAGCTTACAGTAAATCGGGTTGGGAAAAGAAGGCCACTGAGGGTCATAACCTCAGGCCCAGAGATGATGGCAGGGCCAGCACGATGGTGGGACCAGGTGTGTTTCTTTGGGTACCAGTGGAGGGTGCCTGGGGAGTGGAGAGTCAGCATAAGGGCGAGACATGAATCTCCCCACCCCACCCCAATGCCAGGGTGAGAGTCTGAGAAGTCGGGTCACTTTAGAGAGGAAAGCAGGAGGAAGGAGAAGAACCCAGAATTGACTAAACCTCTGCGGTAATGAAGGTGATGTGGCCCAAAGGACTGCTTTCGCCAGATAAGACTGAACACCCATCAATGGGACTGGGGGCTGAAGGGCCAGATGATTCAGTTATAGAATATAAAGTTACATTTCTGCTGCTGGGTGTAATTTCGATTCCACTCTACTAACCACGGGAGGCACGAGGGTTATTATCTACTGCTGTCCTGGCAAAGGGACAGAGCAGAACGATCTCTGAGCAGGTAGTGGAGGATGGCAATCAGGACCCTAGGGGGATCCTGGGCACTGAGGGGCAGCTGGAGGACATTGAGGACACCGGCACCTTAGTGTCTTAGGAGAGATATGGGGAAGACATGCTGAAACAAAGGATGAGGAAGGTTGAAGACAACCTTCATCTACTTCATAATGTCTCCAAGTACCTCTTAGACCTTGAATCTGAATATTTATCATTTCAACCAAACCAAACCCGTTGCCATCGAGTTAATTCCGATTCAAAGCGACACCCCAGGACAGAGTAGAACTGCCCCATAGGGTTTCCAAGGAGTGCCTGGTGGATTCGAACAGCTGACCTTTTGATTAGCAGCCGAACTTTTAATCACTGCGCCACCAAGGTTTCCTATCTATCATTAGCAAGGATACATAGCACCTTAAATTGTTCTTTTAGTTTAGTTTACATTTCCATATTCTTTATTTAATGATTCTCCCAATTCAGGATTCAATCATTTATTCATGCATTCAATCAACCAACAATTACTGAGCATTTTCCAAGTCTCAGGCAGAGTGCTTAGGCACAAAAGACATGGTCTCTGTTCTCAAAGGAACTCAGTCTAGTGGAGAAAAGACACGAGTTCAGATGCATCTCAGCAGGATGCGGTGCTACAATAAGGCTATGGACAAAGGTGCACAAGATGAACCAGGAGAGGGGCCGTTTTACCATGGGGGAGTTGTGGAGTCAGCTTCCCAGGTGGGGTGATATCTGAGCTGGGTCTGGAAGGGTATCTGGATTCTGCCAGGTATATTCCTGGTAGAAGGATGAGCAGGACAGATTCACCGTGGCTTGGAATTCAGGTGGCTGCAGCACAGGGCATGGGGTGGGAGCGGGGGCATGGCAGCAGGACAGGAAGTCTGGGCTCCAGAAAGTCCTAGAGTAGCACAGGGATTGAAATGACCACTTCTCCCTGCTCACACGCTCTGGGTTCATTTTGTTTTCTGTCGATCTCTACGAGAGGGTAGGTAAGGAAACGCAGCGCACGGCTGTTCCAGCTGCCATTCAAGGCCTGCTTGTTACTAGTAAGATTATTTTAATTGATACTAATATGTGGGAAAGTGCTGGAGAGGTACTGTTTGGGGAACAATTGTTAGTATTATCTATTCATAGCAATATTACTACTCAAATATTTATCATCATAATTGAAATAGTCATGGTAGGTGGAAAAAGCAGTCACTACGTCCTGGCTGTGAGACCTTAGGCAAATCATTCTGAGCCTCAGTGTCCTCTGCAAAAATATTAGCCTCACAGAGATATCATGGAATGAGAAAACCTACATACGGGTGTTGCACACAAGGACTGGCTAATACTAAAAAATACTAGGTATCTAGAAAACGCTGGAGTCCCATGGTAGTGTAAACAGTTAAAGTTCTTGGCTGCTAACCAAAAAGCTGGAGGTTACAGTCCACCCAGAAGTACCTCAGAAGAAAGGACTGGTGATTCACTTCCAAAAAATTAGCCACTGAAAACTCTGTGGAACACAGTTCTACTCTGACACCCACGGGGCTGCCATGAGTCAGAATCGACTCAAGGGCAATCGGGGGTGCTGGTAGCAGTTTTTGTTGAGTCTGAACATGATTTATCGTGAAAATAATAAATAATACCTTAATTTGTACTTTTACTTTATAAAGCACTTCTACATACTTGATTTGATTCTCCCAATTACCCAGTGAGAGAACTGATTAGTGAGCAGGTGGGAACAACTGGGTAAAACGAAATTTGGGAGTCACGTGTGTATTTTAGTACTGGCGATTACCTCTTCCAATCTGGTGTTGGAACCCAGGGAACTGAAAGGGAGTTAGAGCATTACCGTCAAATCAAGTTATTGGTCAACTGTCTAGAAGAGGATTTCCTCTTCGCCTGTACATCTCCATTGGTTTTCTCTTATTTTTTCCTTCTAGTATGATGGTCAGGGAGTCCCTAGGTGGCACAAACAGTTAAGTGCTCAACTACTAGCCAAAAGGTTGGCAGTTTGGACCCTCCCAGGGGCACCTTGGAAGACAGGTCTATCAATCTGCTTCTGAAATGACACAGCCCTTAAACCCCATGGGGCAGTTCTACTTTGTACACAGGGGGTCCTATGAGTTGGAATCAACTTGACAACTAATAACAACATTATGATGGTCAGAGTCTTCATTCAGAAGATGACTTTGTAATGAAAGGGATGGAAATTAAGTCAATTTAGCTCCTTTTTGTAGAGTTTTGAAGAGAATCAGGATGGGAAAAAGGCAGATTTTAAAATGTTCAAATATTTTATGAAAAAATATATAGTTTAAAAATATTTTCAATCAAATAAACTACCCTGACGTAGACGTTACAGCCTCTATAGTACTTTGTTAAAGGAAGTAAAACATTTAGCTTGAAGAAGAAAGGATTCATGAGTTACAGGAGCTCTCATTTACTGTTTGTCTGCACAACACCTGGAAAAGGATTTAGACTTATATTCTAGACCAAGTGGTAACAAAAGGACTGGTTGTTGATAGAAAAATAGACTAAATATCCATCTCAGCTAGTGATTAAACAGTTTGACTCATATCAGCTCTACGTGGTGAGGACATATGAAAGTAACGGAAACGAGTTTTTAGGCTATGGATTTCAATGATCCTTGTGACTCCTGGCCTCTTTACCTAGGACAATTTAGAAGGAAAATTTTTTTTCAAGTTTTAAATCAAGAACTTAGTCTTTCCGAAGTGTGTGCTTGCTTTGTATTTATGACTTCTCATCACAAAAGGGGTTTCCATTAGTTCCTCGGTGATAAAGTTAAAAAGAAAAGTTATTCCTAGAGAACATGGAAATTATTGAACAATATCATTAATATCACATGCAAGTAAAATTTTGCTGAAGATAATTCAAAAATGGCTGCAGCAGTGTAGCAACCGGGAACTGCGAGAAATGCAAGCCGGGAGGTGGGCCAAGATGGCAGAGTAGTCAGATGCTTTATGTCTTCCCTCTTACAACAAAGACCCAAAAAAACAAGTGAACCAGATACAACGTCAATTTAGGAGCCCTAAGTATCAAAGACAAGGCTGAAGAATCAGACTGAGCAACAGGTGGAAGGAGAGACAATTGAAAAGCAGTGAGAACAGAGAATTACGGATCGTCGATACCCTGCTAGCCCAGCCTGCACAGTGTGGACAAATTGAGTCAAGCAAGCAGTGTTCCCAGCCAAAACCTGCCCAACCTGGTGCAGCTAAGCAGGAGCAACGCTGCACGTACTGCCAGAGTCAGCCAGGAGTGCTTCCGTTTCTGCGAAAGTTAAGTACCTGGACCCAACCCACCATGGGCACCCCAGCCCGTCCCCAAGCAAAGCTCCACAGGCCAAAGGGCACTCTCATCTCCTCCCTCATTCCTTCTCCCCACTCAGACACCAGTCCAGTGGCACTCAACACCACCACGCCCCCTAAGCTGGGAACTCAAGGTCCTGGTTTGGAGGTGCTCGCCCCTTCACCCAGCCACCAGTGCTGGAAATCCATGGATTTGCAGAACCCTCCACCCTCTCTGATCACCTGTGCCTGTGCCTGACTGGCTGAACTGGAATGGCTATATTGGGATAAGGCAGGCAGCAAACCCAGCTGAAGCCCACTTCACCTGCTCAGCTAAGGGCGAGCTGCAGACCTGAGGCATTAAACACCACACCGCCGCCTAAGCCAGTAGCTTGTGGCCCAGTCTGGGGCACCCACCCCTTTGTCCAGCGAGGGGGTCCATGGGCTTGCAGTGTCTTCTGCTTCCTCTGGTTACCCGCATCAGAGCCCTGCTGGCTGCACCCACAGTGTGGCCATATTGAGCAAAGCAAGTGGCATCCCCAGCCAAAACCCACTCCACCTGGTGCACACAAGCAGGAGCAACTCTGCACTCACGGCCAGAGACAGGAGTGCTTCACACCCTATTAAAGTTAACTGCACCCACCCACTCACCATGCACAACCCAGCCTCCTGTGCCAGAGGTACACGGGCCCTGAGGAGCACTCCCATCCTACTTGCCCTTTCTCTCTCCTGAAGCTGCAGACCTCTGGCATTCACCACCGCCTTGCCCCCTAACATAGGAGCTCAATCACACACACTTCGGGCCTGCAGGCCAGTGGTACTGCCCACTCTATCCAGCTGCCCACGTTGGGGGCCTGAGGACTGGTGGTGCCACTTAACCTCTCCAACCAATGGCACTGGGTGCCTGAGAACCAGCTGCACAATCTCCCTCATGACGCATTCTAGTGGACGTAGGGATGCACTACAACTGGGCACCTGTGGGCAGGTGACATCCTCTGGCTCCTTCCCCACATCGACCCCTCCTGCAACCAGAGGCTTGTACCTGCTCTGAACACCCACACGCAGCCCTGACCACCTGGGACTGTTGGTGAGAGTCTCTGTACCACACACTGGTGACCAACAACCCGGGCACCTTCGTCCCAACCAACCGGTAAGCAGAGAGTGCACATATAACACCCAGCCCAACAACCAGGGAGAACACTCCCTGTCCCCATTGACAGGTGACCATCAGGCAGATACATTACCTCACCAAAAATGACACCGACATCCTCAGTAGCCCTGCAAGAATAGCGTACAGGGACCTGTGCTCACACACCTAGTTGATGCTTCACCCACCAGGAGACAGGATGTGAGAGCTTCAACGTGGACAGATTAGTGACCTGAATGGCATGCACACCAAGCCTACTCAGATATATCAAAACAAAACAAAAATTCAGGATGTGGCAAATATACAATAAATAAATATAATAACTTCTTGATGCTTCAGAGACAACAGACAATATCAAATCACATAAAGAAGCAGGACAAGACAGCTCCAGCAAGTGACCAAAATAAAGAACTAGAAAACTTTCCAGAGAAGAAAAGGTAATGGAACTACCTGATAATTCAAAAGACTAATACACAGAGCTCTTCAAGAGATCAAAGAAGAGGTCAGAGCAAACACAGACAAAACCAAGGAAAACACAGACAAAGCAACAGAAGGATTCAGGAAAACAATACGAGAACAAAACAACAGAATTAACGGACCATTAGAAATCATACAAAAACAGCAACTAGAAATCCAAAAGATTAACTGAAATTCAAGCCAGATTCAGAAGAGGATGTGGAATGAGGGACATCACTGCTAAAGTCAGACAGATCCTGGCTGAAAGCAGAGAATACCAGAAGGATGTTTACCTGTGTTTTACAGACTATGCAAAGGCATTCGACTGTATGGATCATAACAAATTATGGATAACATTGCAAAGAATAGGAATTCCAGAACACTTAATTGCACTCATGCGGAACCTGTACATAGACTAAGAGGCAGTCATTCAAACAGAACAAGGGGATACTGCATGATTTAAAGTCAGAAAAGGTATGTGTCAGGGTTGTATTCTTTCACCATACTTATTCAATCTGTGCGCTGAGCAAATAATCCAAGAAGTTGGACTATATGAAGAACATGGCATCAGGATTAGAGGAAGACTCATTAACAACCTGCTATATGCAAATGACACAACCTTGCTTGCTGAAAATGAAGAGGACATGAAGCACTTACTGATGAAGATCAAAGACCACAGCCTTCAAGATGAATTACACCTCAACATAGAGAAAACAAGAATCCTCACAACTGGACCAATAAGCAACATCATGATAAATGGAGAAAATACTGAAGTTGTCAAAGATTTCATTTTACTTGGATCCACAATCAACAGCCATGGAAGCAGCAGTCAAGAAATCAAACAACATTATGGCACTGAGTTGCAAAAGACTTCTCTAAAGTGTTAAAAAGCTAAGAGACCATTTTGAGAACTAAGGTGCACCGTGACCCAAGCCATGAGATTTTCAGTCGCCTCACACGCATTCGAAAGCTGGACAATGAATAAGAACAATGAATAACAACAATAACACTACCATCAGATTCCCTGCAGCTCTGATCAAATGCCAGCCGAATAATTTCAAGGCAACCTTATTCATATCCTATCACAACGTGCCCTAAAATGTCAGGACTCCTTAGGAAGGCAACGCAAAAGTTATAAATCAGATTTACCCAAAATATCAATTAAATCAGGCAAATACTGGTGTCCTTATTTTATGAATTCAAGAGCTTTCTAACAATGACTCAATGTGTCAGCTGAGATTTCAGAGCAAAATATTAGTTTCCAGATGTCTTGTATATATGTATAATATTCTACCATGCGCAAGCCATTTAAACTGAAACTCTTAATTACTTTATTATCATTTTTTTATCTCCTCCTAACTTGTGACAAAATCAGCTAGGACTGTGTCATGGATTGAATTATGTCCCCCAGAAAACACATGTATCAGTTCAGCTGGGCTATGATTCCCAGTACTGTGTGGTTGTCCTCCATTTTGTGATTGTAACTTCATGTTAAAGAGGATTAGGGTGGGATAGTAACACCCTTAATAAGGTCACATCCCTGATTCAATGTAAAGGGAGTATAGGGTAATGCTATTCAGCTATATGCATCCCCTCCCTAAATGAATCAGCTTTGCTCTTCCTGGAAGCACGCTGGGGATGAATTCCGGATGGACTCAGGCTAAGGTACAAGGCCGGGAGTGGCATGACTGGGCCAGTGGCCAAGACCGAGGAATGCCTTAGCAACAAGAAGGAAAACATCTGGGCCTGGACGTGAAGTCCCTGGGAACACTGACTGCCCAAGGACGTGGGAGAAAATAATGAGCCTTGGTCCCAGCTGGAATGGTATATAGGCCTGGGTCCCTTGCTAGGTGTTAGTGGAAAATACTCCAGCTGGCCACCACTGGAGAGCAGCTGCTTGCCGGTGTCAGTAAGTTTCCCTGAACGTATGAATCTGGAAAGGGCTATGTGTCAGTTCTTCAGATTATCTGCCTGGACACGCAGTGAGGGTCTTCCCTTGCTCAGGCTGTCCCCCGACAGGGAGTTTCCCTGGGGTGTAGCCTGCACCACCTTTTATCTCACAAGAGATAAAAGGAAAGGGTAGCAAGCAGAAAGTGGGGGACCTCATATCACCAAAAAAGCAGTGCCAGGAGCAGAGCGTGTCCTTTGGGCCCAAGGGCCCTGCATGGTGAAGCTCCTAGTCGGGGGGAAGACTAATGAGAAGGCCAACAGAGAGAGAAAGCCTTCCCCTGGAGCTGATGCCCTGAATTTGGACTTTAGCCTACTTTATTGTGAAGAAATAAATTTCTCTTTGTTAAAGCTATCCACTTGTGGTATTTCTGTTACAGTAGCACTAGATGACTAAGACAGACTGGTATCACTTCTGCCATACAAAACTACTTATTTTCTTGGAATAGAATTATATTTGTAAAGTTTATACTTTCAAAGAAAACAGGAGAGCCTTGCTAATCTGCCTCAGCTGGATAACAGCCTCTAATTATAAGCTCATAAACCCAAACCAAACCCACTGCTGTCAAGTCAATTCCAACTCATAGCAACCCTATATATAGGACAGAGTAGAGCTGCCCCATAGAGTTCCCAAGGAGTGCCTAGTGGATTCGAACTGCTGACCTTTTGGTTAGCAGCCATAGCACTAAATCACTACACCACCAGGGTTTCCTATAAGCTCACAGCTGGTAGTAAAAAGGAACGTGATTTGTGGGAGTAATGGGGTTAGTATACTCTATAAAAAGGAAAAAGTCTACCAGTTTGGTTTTTTTTCAAAAGCCAATTCTTATTTTATAAAACACGCTTTTCCTGAATAACAATCTTTTCAGAACTGGACTCTTCTGATTCAAAGCTGCATTATTACATGCAGCCCTTGGAAGGGCGTATCACTCGCTCCTTGACCTAAAGGTGGGTCCTCATACATACTGGGTCATTCCCTCTGACCAGGGCATCCTCACTCTTGAGGAATGAAAAACAGCTTTGGTGTGTTGTGGCTACCATTGAGATGTTGGTTTACTCTTTAACTTCCGGACTTCAGCATCATCGCATGACTCAGGTTAGATGTCAGTGGACAAAATCCATGAAACGTGTAAAATACGATCTTTTATACCAACTTGCTTTCCTAAACAGCCATATGAATAGTAACCTTAGGCATACGAACAATACAAAATATTTCACAACTAGATCTATCAAGGAGCCCTGGTGGTGCAGTGGTTAAGAACTTGGCTGCTAACCAAAAGATGGGCAGTTCAAATCCACTAGCTGCTCCTTGGAAACCCTATGGGGCAGTTCTACTCTGTCCTACAGGGTTGCTATGAGTCTGAATTGACTTGACGGCACCTAACAACAACAACAACAGATCTGTCAAAGTGCCAGAAATTATTTTGGAAGGATGTACTGATAGAGAGACTTGATAATCTGAGGGGTCTTTCTCATTTTTCATTTCTAAGTTTACACAGGTACCTTCAGTAATGGCCTTCAAATCAAACTTACACAATCTAAAAATAATCAATCTTTCCAAATTAATTTTGGTAAAATGAAACTTCTTATCTACAAGCAATCAACAATTTCAAGATAAGGAGGATCAGCAAAGAAAATACTAAACTCCAATTTGCAGATGTCAACTCTGGCAGGTATAGGAGTGCAACTTTATCTAAACTGCTTTCTCTCCCAGGAGTATTCCCGTGCCACCTAAACCTACGAATATCTTTAAAGTTCTAAAAATGTAATCTTCCATTCATAGCAGTGTCTGGCACATGACAAGTACTCAAGAAATATGGATTGAATGTTGAATAAATTAATTATCCAAAATTTGGAGCTACATGAGATCATCTGGATCATCCCTGCCCTGCCTCCTAATTTGTAGATGAAGGAAGAAAGGTCCAGAGACGTTAATTCACTTGTTCAAAACCACACAGCTAGTTGACTGCAGAATTGGATCTAGAACTCAGGATTCCTGGTCTCAAATCTGCTATGCCCAAGGGCTCTTCAAGTGTCTTTACGAACTTGGGCTTTTAAAGACTGAAGAAACCTGTGGTCATGAGCTCAGACCAATCTTAAGGTTTCCATAAAACTAAACCAAATCTGTTGTTGTTGAGTCAAATCTGATTCACAGCGACCCTATAGGACGGAGTAGAACTGTCCCATAGGGTTCTCAAGCAGTAGCTGCTGGATTTGAACTGCTGACCTTTTGGTTAGCAGCCGAGCTCTTAATCACTGTGCCACCAGGACTTAAGGTTCCCATAGCTATCCATTATGTGAACGCACAGGCATTCCCATAAATGTCATCGCAGTGGATTAATTACTGTTGTGCGTGGCCTTTCTAGCCATGGTCTTGTAACTCCCACCCAGGTGACCATGTGATAGGGTAACTGTGGCCTACAGAGGGGATTGGTCAGTTTTTCCTTAAAAGAGAGCCAATTCCAGAGCAGAGGAGTCCACCACCACCAAGGACGGAGAGACCAGCAAGAGGAGATGGCACAGTGGGCTTCCCCGTCCATGGACAGAGAAAGCTGAGTGTTTCTGGGCAGAGGCTGAGGGCCAGGGAGAGGCGTGCCTGCGAGCATGGCTAGGGAGAGGCTGTCCTGATGGAAGAACTGTACCCTGAGTGTCCTTGAGCCTGAGTTTTAACTGTTAATTCCCTAATAAATCCCATAATTGTAAGTATGGTCTGTGAGTTCTGTCTGGCCATTGCAATGAATTATCAAACCCAACAGAGAGTGCAGTGGGAGGGACAGCTGGTGTCAGAATTGGTAGAGACATCAGAGAGAGGAGGCGTGTCTGACCTCCACCTCATAAGAGTCAGCCTTGGGCTGTTCATCTTGGTTCTCCTTCCCCCTTGTGGGGTTGGAAGAGGTCAGACACTGCCTCCATGCTGTTTTTATAGTCAGTTACAGTGGAAATATGCCTGGGTGTCATTTACTCTAAGAAATCAGCTTGACTTTTCCCTAGCAAACTACTCTTACAGTAGTGTTACCTTAATCTGAAAGGTTTTGTTAAAGACAAATTAATTAGGGCAGAAACAGTTCCTACATACAATAAACCCATTGCCATGGAGTCGATTTCAACTCATAGCAGAGTAGAAGTACCCCACAGGATTCCCAAGGAGCCACTGGTAGATTCAAAACTGCCGACATTTTGGTTAGCAGCTGAGCTCTTAACACTGCGCCACCAGGGCTCCAGTTCCTACATACGCCCCCCCAAACCAAACCCATTGCTGTCGAGTCTATTCTGACTCATAATGACCCTACAGAACAGAGGAGAAGTGCCCCAAGGAGCGGCTGGTGGATTGGAACTGCCGACCTTTTGGTTAGCAGCCAGAGCTCTTAACCATTGCGCTACCAGTGCTCCAATTTCTATATAAGAGAATCTAATTATAATACCTTAATGTGCTTGGCTACTAACCAAAAGATTGGAGGTTCAAGTTCACCCAGAGGAACCCTGGAATACTTCTAAAAAATCAGCCACTGGGAGCACAGTTCTACTGTGACACACAGGGGTTGCTGAGTCAGAGTCGACTCTAAGGTACTAATAATTATAAAGCCTTACATTTGGTGGTTCTTTACTGTTCATAAAGCGTTACCTGTGTTATCTTGCAGTTCTGTTCCTTTAAACATCAATTAATTTGCCAGATTAAGACAGGGAGCAAAAGCCCTGAAATAGGAGGGTGCCTGTTTGAGAAACAGCGTAGAGGCTGCTATGGTTAGAGCAGAAGCAAGTAAAAGAGAAACGGACTATACAACAAGGGAGGTTAATAGGGGGCTGAGTGTGGAACCTAGAGGCTTAGTAAGACAGAACAGAGGGCCCCCCAAATCTGCAAACATAATAACAAAAAATGGGCCAGGGTGCAGAAACAGAGCCATTCCCCAGAACAATGGGGCAAGGTATCTAAAAATAGCCTGCAAACTTCTTTAAAGTTTCCTTTCAGAAGCAGTTGGAGAAGACCAGGCCCAGGGACATGCGCAGAACATCCACCTGTGACCGCTGTGTGACCTTCCACCAGGGGCGGTGAGAGGGTACAACCCCAGCTGGGGAATCAAACCTGGGGGCGGGAGACTGCGCAGGCACGACGCCCCATCGTAAGTCCTGCTATGAATCCCGGAGGCTACGAATCCAGGACAGGAGCCATCTTGGAAAGCTACTGCACAGGCACTGTAGTTAACATATCCCCACCTGTGTCTACGAATAAACATCAATCTTTTCCCGCCCAAGAACTTTAAAAAACTCTGGCCTGTCTTTTGTTCTGTGAGATGAGGGTAAGCGTTGCTCTAGGCCTGCCTCGTCTCCGCTTGCAAGCTTCTTCAATAAAGCTTTGCTCGTGTGGAAAACTATGTGCCTTACCTGCTCATTCTTGACCAGTGAAAGGCAAGAACCTTATTCCAGTAACAAGATGTTATCTTGCTGCTGGTAAATGAAGTCTCAATAACTTTATAATTGTGAGAGAAGAAGGTGCAAACCTACAAATGATTCCAGTGACGCTGGTCCCTCTTTGACCTGGTGGAGAGGTGGTAGGTAAGAGATAAGGCTGCATATCAGCAAAAGGTCTGGGCAAGGCCATGGCTAACTGACCCGCCTCTCTTTACCTATGTCCCAGGCTACCTCGCTTTCATTACTTCAAGCAGCACATGCAGCACAGGTGGCACAGTGTATTTGACCTCAGACACCAAATACCTGAGTTTTAAAAATACTGGCCTGTGATGTCAGCTTGATTTCTTAGGCTTTCGGGTGAGCCCAAAGCAAAGAGCAGGTGCACAGAATGATAGATCGCTTTTGTGTGGCCTTTCTCACCATAGTGTTGTAACTCCCACCCAGGTGATTGGGCACGACTGTGCAAGGGGGGTAACTGTGGCCAACCAACGGGACTGGTTGGTCTTGCCATCCCCCTAGGCTTGAGATGAGCCATCCCAGAGGCGGGAAGGAGAGAGGATTCCACTGCCACCAAAGGAGGAGGCCCAAAAGAGGAGCATGTCCTTTGGACCCAGGATCCCTGCACTGAGAAGAGAGCTGTAACACTGAAGACAGTGAAAAGAGGTGGCAGAGAAATAGCGGCAGGAGAGACCAGCAGGAGACAGAGCAATGGTCTTCCCAGCCCATGGAGCAAAAAAGCTGAGTGCCTCCAGGCACGTGTGGAGCTAGGTTTGTTGACCCCTAGAGCTAGAGCTGAGTGCCTCTGGGCCGAGGCTTACTTGCAGGGTGGGATGCCTTTGAGCACTTCTTGGCAGAGATAAAAGAGCTTTGTAACACTTGCCTGAGCAGGGGCAGAGGCAGAGGGCCAGAGAGAGGCATGTCTTTGAGCACGGCTGGGAAGAGGCTGTCCTGATAGAAGAATTGTATCCTGAGTGTTCCTGAACTTGAACTGTAACCTGTTACTTCCCTAAGAAACCCTATAATCGTGAGTATTTTGAGTTCTGTGTGGCCACTGCAATGAATTATCTGACCCAGCAGAGAAGCAGAGAGTGCCATGGGGAGGGGAGAACAAATGGTGTCAGAATTGGTAAAGATGGCAGAGAGAGAAGGCACGTCTGGCCTCCTTGGTAATTAGCCTTGGGCTGTTGATCTTGATTATTCTTCCCCGTTGTAAAGTTAGAGGAGGTCAGATGCCGCCCCCACACTGTTTTTACAACGAAAAATCCTAATCAAAGGTTAACTTTTCATCATAGAAGCAAAAGGGTTGCTAACTGGTTATCTCAGGTGTGTGCAGGTATGGAACACCTGGCCCTTGCTGCATCACTACTCCGTGTACTCAGGCAAATGTTGGCAATGGGCATTACCTGCCTTGGCTGGTTGACTTTTGCTCCTGAAGACAAGAGTAATCGAATGACATCCAAGTAACCACCTTGGGCAGCCAGGAAGAGTGCAGTGGCTCCATCCTGAGAGAGATCAAATTAATAGTATAAAAAAAAAAATCACCTTTCATGTTTGTTTGAAAAGAGATTAAATTTGAAAAAAAAAAGTTTAACACAATTTTCCATTCCCATCCCCTTTTATATTTCCATCCTTTTACCTATTAAGAGCTAAAAGTTAGTTAAAAAACAAAAAATTCCCCAAATGTCTTGCTTTTATGAATAGGCAGTAAAAAGTGAACTTTTAATTAGATCTTTCCTATCCCTTTCTCTTTCTTGCCCTCCCTATCCACGTCCCCCCCACCCCACGTGTTGCTTCTCCAAGCATTAAAACACAAGGTGCTTTCAGAAAAAGTCTTAGTGAGAATCGCCATGAATTTGCTCCCTGCCAGCCCAGCAGACACAAACAAGAAGCCCAAAAAGCAGGTGCAAATTTCCGATTCTCCTTGGTTTTTTTTTAAACTGAGATGTTTATATCTTCTGGGCATTTCTGCTTTCTTGAAGTGTCAGTAGGTAATTCTAGCAAATTCATTGGCAGCTGACAGCATGCCTTCTCCCCAGGTGCTCCCTCACACAGATGCATTCACAGTACACAGTGAGCTCCATTATTTTTATATCACAGTGGGAAAGCCAAGCACATGCTAGTAGAAAACACCCAGTTATCCCAGCTAGTTACCACGCTTCCCATCAGGAATGCTAACCAAAAGTTATATACAAGACACCCTTCCCTGGAGTGTCCTGGATTTCCAGTGAGTGTCAGTGAGCTGCTAGACTCCCCTCAAGGAAACAATTAAAAAATTAATCAGCCTGTACATATTTTTAAGCAGATGCTTGATTCGGGGAAAAAAATTTCAGCTCCTCCCTATTGTGCTGTTACAGAAGGTCTATCATGCCCTTAGCAGCTGATAACTCTCAGGAATTTTCTAAAATCGGCTATCCATACATTAGACTTTTCTCTGTGCATTGTAAGTTTCAGTTCCTAGGAGTTTTCAGGGATCACTGACTATTTTCCCTCTATATTCCAATTGTTCTTAATGGAAACATTCGGACTGTTTGAGTACGGGTAAAAGTCTTAACGTACAATGGAAGGTATGGTATATGAAAATTTCTTGAGTCACCTTATAACACAGAGGAATTTACTATAGGAGTGGGATTTCCCCAAACTCTCCCTTTCTAGGATTATGAGCCAGTTTTCTGTAAGAATATTATCTAACAAGTACAAATTCTACACCCACAGTCAATTTGGGCTGATGACTATTAATGGTAATGCTATGACAATCACAATTCACTTGCCTTTTCCAAAGACTTTGGCTTTCTGCTGGGCCTACACATACACGTACTCAAACACACTCTCCGATGTACTCTACCTGCAGCCAAAGAATATCCAGAGCTTTGACCTGGTCAAATTTTTAGACCAAGCCACATGTCAGAACCACCAGTTGCCCAAGTTTGGCCCTTAGAGAGTCCAGGTTTGTTAGTCTGAGCAGGCCTGGGAATTGGTATATTTTTAAAGCTCCCCCAGTGATTTGGGCAGCCAGATTTGAGAATCATTCTTTTAGACCATTATCAGTCATTCACTAGAAAAGGCTACAGCCCCAAAGAACATTACAGATTTTGAAGTACAAAGGGTAAGGCTAGATGCTCGGTATGTCAAAGAGGCCCATGACTTGTCAAGAGTTAACCAGGTCTACTCTGCAAAGGGTGTTGAAATGGAAAAGTTCGCATCTATACATCTCATTACTTGGCTATGAAAGTATAGTGCCCTGGGCATAAGGGCTACACCGCCAGTTGTAGGATAGCCTAAAATATGGTTCATAGATAACTGGAAGTAGACATTCTTTTACTTTTCACTATGAGATGCAACAAGTGCCCTCATCTGCTCATATTTTACTTTTTCCTATGAAACAGGAACACCATCTGCCATAAACCCCACAGAATTACAGTGATGAAAAATTAAAAGAACTCTTGGGTCATGGGCTAATTGCCAACTAGCTGCAAACAGACCCACACCGGTAGTGGATGCCCGCCAAAGGTCAGTGGTATGCAGGGTTTCCCATGTCTTCCTTCTCCCACCCTCACTTCTCCACCAAATACCTGCTTTCTCTACTTTGTGTCCTTCCTCACAAGTAACTCTACAACGGGAGAATTTATGTTGGTTTTTGGCAAGTCCGTATGCTGGGCTGCATGGTTTGACGTGGTACAAATATATGAATACGTATCTTATGAGTTTTGAAGATTGTATTTGTATGTGAAATATCTCACTTGTATAAAAGATTTAAAAAGAACAGATTATATGGTTTCTATATAGAAAATAGAAAAAGCACATCTGGTCAACTGTATCTTTTTTCTTTTGATGTCTCAGATTCAAGTCCTAATGTTCATTAAACTCTTTTTGAAGTTGGCATTTCTGGCATCTGAGTTCAGACCACTGATGTTATTTGTGATGAGGGAAGCAGTGAGAGTCTACCTGACAGCCCCTTGAAACACACTCACATAAAGTTGGTCATGGATGTTGGCTCCATGCTTCAGGAGCGTCTCCACCACTCGCGTGTGTCCATACTGACTGGCAGCCAGCAGGGCGGTGCCCCCCTCCTGTCAGCATGAAAAGTATACATACATTAGAAACTGGGGAGGCGAATGTACCAGACACTCCTTACACAGCAGGCACTTTGGAAAACAGTTTTCCCATAGATAACAAGAAGCACATGTTTCTCCTTTATTCCTTTTACTTCTTCATAATCATGACACAGTTCATCTTAAGAATATTGTTATGCTGTATACCTGGATGACTTGCTAGAGATACATTACAATTATTTGCCTAAGTTATTACTTTTAATTAAAAAATCTCCGATGCCAAATGCAGAAACATTTATTTGCTTCTCAAAAAGGAAATCAAAGAACAGAAAGTCTGAACTAATCAGTTCCATCTTGGAATGACCAGAACAGCCTCCTGTGGCTTCTGGCCAGAGACCCTCTTCACAAATGTGGGCTTCTTCCTGCAGCTCTGCCCAGCCGTAGGCTACAGGAGATGAAGGTGCTTTTATGGGGTCTCTCTCTGGGCCATGGCTCTCCTGGATATGATCTGCACCCATTAAAAGCATGGATAAATACAGCACATTCTACGTGCCTTTCACCATCCTGCTTAGCATTTGCCTCTGAACATGTGCCAATTTGTCCAGGCCTCTTTTTAAATGTGGGCCTACAACTAAACACGCCTGTAAAATAGAAGTGGTCTGATGCGGGGGGCGGGGGGGAGGGGGGGGCAGGGCCTTACTCTGTTCATTTGCTCTACTTTCATGTGGCCTAAGTCAGAATTAGTTTTATGTCAACCACATCACACTACTAAGTCATGGAGTTTGTGGTCAACTAAAACCCTTAAAGGTTTTCTTCAAGTGCTGCAGCTAAGGGTTATCTTTTCCCATCTAGGATTGTTGAGTTGCTGGTTTGGCTCTGTGAATTCATATGTGGACATATGAGCTAATTATAAACAACAGAAAAACATGTTATCCTGTCCTGAGATACAAATCATAAATACACAATAGCATGGTTCCTAAATCTTGGCAAAGGTGTTTGTCCAAGGTGTTTGCCCTCAGAGCCCGGCCCTCAGAAGGTCTCATTCGGCAGGTTGAGGTGAGGTCAGAAATGTGCCTTTTGACCAGTCATGAGGGGTGACTGTGATATGCGGGTGGTAAGTGGGCCTTGTTTGGAGAAGCTCTTGTGTCCACAAGCAGGTGAAATCTTGTTGGAGGCTAAGAGTGGCTGGGTGAGGTTTCACTGAGAGCAGAGCTGGGTGGTGGGGAAGTTGCGTCTTTGAAGGGTAGAGAATGGAGAGGAGAGAGACTAGAAGGCTGAGAGGCTGGTGGGGGCAGGGGTTTGGCATCAAGAAATTGCTTAGTAGCCTCAATGAACACCACCATTTCTAAGTTTGTTCTTTCATTTTCCGGCTTATTGCCAAATGAGGTCACAGAATGGATAAAACATAATGATCATCATAGAAGAGCTGATACCTTTTATTTTTACAAACACAGTTTTAGGGGAAATAGATTTAATAACAATGAGAACAACTGTTGAAACAAAGCGAGTTTTGAAGACAGGATCATATATAACTCAAAGCCTCTTGACACACTCTTCTCCCATGGAAAGCTCTTAGACACCTGCAGTTGACCTAATGGAAACATGGAATTCCCCACCCTGGCCCCATGTTACACGGATTTCTGGGACAGCACAAATCAGCTAATGTATAAAGGCTTCAAACCTGCAGTAACTGGTCAACCAAGAAGATTTAAGCAACAATATGGTCACATGTGATCATTTTTACTTAGTTGAAAGAGTTGACAGTTAGGTCTTGTAATTTTACTTTCTATTTTTAGCTGTATTTTAGAATGAAAAATAAAATGGTAATTAATATAAGATATACACATGCCGCCAGGCACTTCTTGGAAACTCTACGGAGCAGTTCTACTCTGTCCTGTAGGGTTGCTACGAGTCGGAATCAACTCGACGGCAGTGGGTTTGGGTATACACATGTACATACATTTTATATCTGCTGTGTCTTATATGGAAACCCTGGTGGCGTAGTGGTTAAGTGCTACGGGCTGCTAACCAAAGGTTTGGCAGTTCAGATCTGCCAGGTGCTCCTTGGAAACTCTATGGGGCAGTTCTACTCTGTCCTATAGGGTCGCTATGAGTTGGAATCGACTCGACGGCACTGGGTTTGGTTTTTTTTTTGGGGGGTGTCTTATATTGGAACCTTGGTGGCACAGTGGTTGGGAGCATGGCTATTAACTAAAAGGTTGGCAGTTTGAATCCACAAGCTGCTCCTTGAAACCCTATGGGGTGGTTCTACTCTGTCAACTCGATGGCAACGGGTTTGGTTTTGGTATGTTACACCGAGCATTTTTGGGGGCATGCACACTGTCCAAAGGCAGGCTTCAGGAAAGCCAGATATCCCTTCTGAAACAGATCCACTTAATAGTTAACATTTTAATGGGGGAAAAAATCCTGAAAACTCCCTTGATATCTAAATACCACATACTAATGGATTAAGAAAACCTAAAAGTTTCCAACTGGGGTAAATTTTTAGGAATTTCAAAATGATTAAAGAAACCCCTAATAAAACCAAACCCATTGCCATTGAGTTGATTCCAACTCACAGTCACCCTATAGGACAGGGCAGAACTGCCCCAAAGGGTTTCCAAGGCTGTAATCTTTATGGAAGCAGACTGCCACATCTTCCCTCCATGGAGCAGCTGGTGGGTTTGAACTGCTGATGTTTTGGTTAGCAGCCAAGCACTTTACCACTGTGTCACCAGGGCTCCTTCAAAATTACGTTTAGATAAGACATAAGCTGACAATTACAAAAATCTTACGGCAGTTCATATTATGTTCCTACAAAAATATTATCATATAAAATCATATTAAACACAAAATTGATCTTTCTGCAGTCTTGGATTTCTGACCCATATGCAAAAATGAAAAAACAGTTATTTTCTTAAAAGAGGAACCACAACTCATGGCTCAACTACACAAATTGTAATTGTATTGCATAGTGTGACGAGGAGAGCTCAAAGAAGTAACCTACGTGCCAAATCACCTTCCTTAGAACTCTCTCAGATTCATGAGGATCACCTTAATGCTTTTTACAATTCCTATCATAAAAGAACAGGGGAAGTTAAAAAGACACCTACAACTGTTCCCCTTCTGGTCATAAAATGTAGCGTCCCAGAGTAGAAAGCCACCAGTGCAGAAAGAATCTAAGTAATTCCCCACGAAATACTCCAATTGTGAGCCTAAAGTAAAAATGTAATGTTTGGAATTGAATCCCTAGGATCAATTCCTGAACAAGTAACCCTGCAAAATTTACCTTCTCAGGCATGAAAATCTTATAAAAACAGAAGCACCAATTCGTATTATAGATGAAGAGAAACTAATACCCATGGTCGCTAAAATTCTTCAACAGGGTATGAAATCCAGAAAGTTCTCTTACTTTGGTTCTAAATTCAGTGGATGCTCCAAATTCAAAGAGAAATCGCACGATGTCGTTATGGCCTTGCTGGGCAGCAAAGAACAGGGCAGTTGTACCTGACTAGGAGAGACAGAGGCGGCTTTTAAAAGACATTTTGTTACATTGCATTTGATTTATATACTTGCAAAGAAAACAAAACAACCCAATATTGTTGCATATAAACTTTTTAGCTTAGAAAGGGGCTACGTTTGAGCTGATTCTATTCCTGGGGTAAAGGAGGGTTGTAAGATGAAAGGAAAACTTTATTCTCGGTGTTGTGGGCTAGATGGTGACCCCAAAATCTATGTCCATGTCCTAACCCTCAGGATTTGTGAATATTACTGTAAATGACAAAGGAGTGATTCAGTTAAGGATTCTGAGAGGAGGAGTTTGTCCTGGATTGTCCAGGTGGGCCCTAGATGCAATGACAAGTATCCTTGTAGGGATGAGGCAGAGGGAGATTTGACACAGAGAAGAGGAAGAGGAAATGTGACCACAGAGCAGAGACTGGAGTAATGTGGCCACAAGTCAAGGAACGCCGACAGCCAACATAAGATGGAAGAGCCAAAGAAAAGATTCTTTGCTGGAATCTCCAGAGGAACTACGGCCCTGCTGAACTTTGATTTCAGGCTTCTGGTCTGCAGAGCTGTGAGAGAATAAATTTCTGTTGTTTTAGGCCACCCAGTTTGTGGTACTATGTTATGGCAGCCACAAGAAACTAAGGCACTCAGCATAGTTTGGGAGACACTAAAAAACCCGTTGCCGTCAAGTCGATTCCAACTCAGTGACCCTATAGGATAGGGTTTCCATAGGGTTTCCAAGGAGTGCCTGGTGGATTCAAACTGCCAACCTTTTGGTTAGCAGCCAAGCTCTTAACCACTACGCCACCAGGGTTTCCTTGGGAGACACTAGCATTCATTAATACAGGGAAGAATTCTGGGTACAATATTAAGCGCCTATGAACAGAAAGCTACCAGTACAGGAAAGAATCTAAGTAATTCACCCATATATTTCTCCAACTGTGAGCCCAGTGTACACATAGGTTCAAAATATTTCTCACAAACAGACGTATTGATAAGAAGCAGCCCGAATCCAAACTTTAAATTGATCATGATATTGAGACACAATTCTTAGCATCATTTCTTCCCACTACTTTTACACACCTACTCAAAGATTGGTACCCAAGTTATAGCACAGTCTGAGAAAAATCACCATACCATTTGGTGGGCAATTTATATTAGTCATATAAAAATGCTCTTCACTACTGCTCTTTGACTTGGGAAGAAGCTAACACTACTGTTTCCCAGGGATGGTAAAGAGAAAACCCTTTTCCACTGCTTTCCCCAAACTGTTAAGGTGATAGGATCTCACCCAGGTGTGAGAACTCATAAACCCATTGCCACTGAGTCAATTCCGACACAGAGTGAGCCCATAGGACAGAGCAGAGCTGCCCCTTACGGTTTCCAAGGAGTGACTGGTGGATTCCAACTACTGACCTTTTGGTTAGCAGCCAAACACTTAAACCACTGTGCTGCCAGAGCTCCCAGGTGTGAGAAGCCAGACTAAAAATAATCTAGAGTTTGTTATTAAGGTTGTGTGTGGGGGGGGTGGGTGGGGAGTGTTATGGATTGAATTATGTGCCCCCCCAACCCCGCCGCCGCCACAAAAAGTTATCTTGAAGTCTTAACTCCTAGTATCTGTGAACATGACCTTTTTTGGAAATAGGGTCTTTGAAGACGTTATCAGTTAACCTGAGGTTGTAAAGGAGTAACCAAAAAGGAGTAGGATGGTCCTAATCCTACCTGAGTGGTGCACGTATAGAAGAGGAGAAGAGACACAGAGACAGACAGGAGAAGATGGAGCTATGCTGCAGCTCAAGCAAAGGAATGCCTGGGGCTCCCAGAAGTTGGAAAAGACAAGCAAGGATGTTTCCTGGAGCTCTGGGAGAGAACATACTCAGGCCAGCATCCCGAATTCCAACTGTTGTTAGCTGTCCTGGAGCCTGCCCCCAACTCATGATGACCCCATGCACAACGGAACGAAACTCGTCCTGGTCCTGCAGCCCTCCTGTGATGAGTTGCTGACTGGATCGTTGTGATCCATAGGGTTTCACTGGCTAATTTTCAGAAGTAGCTCACAAGGCCTTTCTTCCTAGTCCGTCTTAGAGTGGAAGCTCCATCGAAGCCTGTTCAGAATCATAGCAACACGCCAGCCTCCACTGACAGAGGGGTGGTGGCTATGCATGAGATGTGCTGGCTGGACTTGAACCTAGGTCTCCCGCACGGAAGGTGAGAATTCTACCACTGAACCACCAATGACCCCAAATTCAGACTACCAGCCTCCAAAACTCTGAGACAATATATTTCTGTACTTATAAGTCACCGAGCAGCCTTAGGAAAAGAACAGCAGCCTTAGGAAAAGAACACAGGGAGCAATGAGGCAGAACCTATGACAACATCTTCCCAGGAAAAACTCTCTACCACAGGCCATGCCTCACCCAGCCTCACCCCACTAAGGCACAGGTGGCGAGACCATTCATAGAGCATTCTGCTTCCAATGCCTGAGGAGTGATTTTCTCCTTGGCTCCCACAGAAGACAGTGGACAGCACCCTTCCATTGCTTTCTTACAGCAGAAGACACTGGGTTCCAGAAACCTTTGAATGTAAGCAGGTCTGAATGAAGAAACTTGGCTAGAATAGAAAAACTCTCTTCTTAAGAGACAATTTTAGAGACTACTAAGGGTCATTTCTAGGAGTTGTTTCTTTATTAGGAAACCCTGGAGGCACAGTGGTTAAGTGTTACAGCTGCTAACCAAAAGGTCAGCAGTTCAAATCCACCAGGTGCTTCTTGGAAACTCTATGGGACAGTTCTACTCTGTCCCTATAGGGTCGCGATGAGTTGGAATCGACTCAATGGCAACAGGTTTGGTTTGGTTTTTTACCAAGGGTCATTTCTAGGAGTTGTTTCTTTATTGAGAGAACAGGTTTGTTTTTCAATAGGCTTTCCTGATAATTATAAAAAATCATATTTACAGCAGTTTGAGCCAATTCTGTAGCATATATACTATCAATCATTATGCACATTAACGCAGCAATCTGAGGAAACCTTGGTGTTGCAGTGTTTAAGAGCTGGGCTGCTAACCAAAAGGTCAGCAGTTCAAATCCACCAGGCACTCCATGGAAACCCTATGGGGCAACTGTACTCTGTCCTACAGGGTTGCTGTGAGTTGGAATCGACTTAACGGCAGTAGGTTTGGTTTGGTTTTTACTAGTGAAACACAGGGCTTCATACCAACTCCATCTGCAGCTCCTATGTCTGTGAGCTACACCCCGCTGCCATCAAGTTGATTCAGACTCATGGCAACCCTGTAGGACAAAGTAGAGCTGCTCCATAGGGCTTCCAAGGAGTGGCTCGTGGATTCGAACTGCTGACCTTTTGGTTAGCAGCCGAGCTTTTAACCACTGCAACATGAGGGTGAGCTATAGTCAGCCAATACTGTTGGTTCTCTAAAGCAATGGTTTCTCAGGACCAGGAGCTTCTAGTTTGTCTCACTAGCAAGTTCTGTGTATCTTGACAGCCACCTAAGAAAACAATGGCAAGTACTTTTTCAGAAAACAAATACTGTGATATTGCAAAATGGATTAAGAATGAACCAAAGTAGAAGTCTGCTATAAAAGTAAGTTCCAAAGCATGGCAAGGAATTCCCTTTCAGCTTCCAAAACGGGTGAGGTGAGGTTGGAGTTTCCTCTGGCTCAGCAACTCCACTGTCCCAGGTTGGCACGGTCTCGGGAAATTCAGGGGATCACTGGGCACTTACACACAGGTGACCTCTGAGCTGGGTTCATTGTGGGTAAGTCCTCAAGGGCTATTGTGCTCAGTGCACAAGTTTGTCATCTCCAAGAACAATAGTTAAACAACTGGAACCAAACTAAGGGATGAGTATAAAACCATAAAAACTTTGGACTGGCTGGCAATCAATCCAATATTTCTCTTCTTCTCTCAGCTCTTAAAAGATTTTTGTATGTGTTGGAACTGCCCTTCAGCATAGAGTTTTTTGAGTAAGCAGATGTGGATATTGTTTTTATTAGAGAAAATCTGACTTTACTTCAAAGTTATAATAAATATGGAGTATAAAGCTAAGAGAAAAAAAAGATTAGGGTAATTTTCCGTTACAATTCTAAATGCGTCCAAACATTTTTCTCTCAGAGAGCAATTAACTACTGATGTGAAAATTACCTAAAACAATAATCTAGTGCAATGGAAATTGCTCAAAAGAATCTGTGAGAAAATTTAATTGAATTTACTATAGTTTCTCTGTACTACTACTCTCAGAGGATCAGGCTTGCTGATCTGGGCTATAGAGAACAAGATCCCTGAATCTGTCAGTCAAATGTCACCCTGCTATGGTCTACCATCAAGGCCCAGAAGGAGTGATGGGAGGGCTTGCAGGATGTCCTTTGGAACTCTTGACACAGTCCTTAGGCCAAGTATGCTCTTAATTTGCTCCACTGAGGGGTGGCAGTCCAGGGGAAAAGAGAGAAGTGTATTGGCTTGTTGAAAATTTGGTTTATGATCTGCCCTTTTTCAAAGGATTGTGGGGCAGGCCCTGGGGTAAGGCTGTATCAAGGAAAACCAAGTGGTCCAGTCTGGTTTAGAGCCCATAACCCATGTCAGGTCTGAGTCAATATGGACTGAGGAGGCAGATTCACTCTAGGGATCCGAGGATGTGTCCCCATAACAGTCAACTTACCAGGCCCTTGATCTGACCCTAGGTCAGAAACATACACAGCCCCCCAGATCTGATCCCAAGGCATGTTAAAACGTCCCTGCCTCCCACTGCTCCTCTAGATTGGGCCAGCCACAGATTCTCTGGCCAGGCCAAGTCCCTGAGACTGCTTTTGAGTGGAGTGCAGGAACGGGCTCACATTTTAGTCCAGTGTTCACTCATGGCTTTTTAAACCATTGTTGTCGAGTCAGTTCCGACTCATACTGACCCTATAGGACAGAGTAGAATTGCCCCATAGTTTCCAAGGGGTGGCTGGTGGACTCATACTGTTAACTTTTTGGTTAGCAGATGAGGTCTTTTAGAGGGGAGCTTATTTAATACATGGCCAATCAGAGAAGTCCTTTGAAAATATGGTTTGGTGAGGATGGTTGAGATGTCCCAGCAAGTGAGCCCATCAAGAATAGTCTGGTGACTTGATCCTTGTAAAAATATAATGATCTCTATACTAAAGTCCTATCACTTCTATAGCATCTCATCCCAAGAGAAGTAAGCACTGCTTTTAGGTTAGCACAAAATGTGTGAGCATTCAAGGAATGTGATTAAAGGTTTGGTCACCTCAGACTGAGACACATGCCTGACAAGATACACTTACCTGAAACACAACTGATGGACTGCTCCAGGGTCTTATTTTAGGCATAATGAGCTCTTGAATCAAAGCTTTAATGTCGTATAGGAAAGAAGCAATGGTTACTCTTGTCCTCCTTAGCAACCTGGAGTCCCTGGGTGATACAAATGGTTAGCTCAGCTGCTAACCAAAAGGTTGGAGGTTTCAGTCCAGCTAGAGGTGCCTCAGAAGAAAGTCCTGGGAATCTACTTCCAAAAACTCAGCCACTGAAAACCCTACGGCGAGTTCAGTTCGACTATGAAAACAGGGGGTTGCCACCAGTCAGACATGGTTTGATAGCAACTGGTTTCTCCTTACCGACTCACTATTATGAGAACTTCCATGTCTGTCACCCTGGTAATTCTTTTTTTTTTTATTGTACTTTAGATGAAGGATTACAGAAAAAAGTAGTTTCTCACTGAACAGTTAGTACACATATTGTTTTATGACATTGGTTGACAACCCCGTGACATGTCAACACTCTCCCTTCTCAACCTTGGGTTCCCTGTTACACCCTAGTAGTTCCTACCAAGTGCAGAGCTGACCTACCTCTCTCTGGAGATTGATGTCTGCTCCCTGTAGAACCAGCTCCCGCACACAGTTCAGGTGACCAGCATAGGAGGCGACCATGAGGAGCGTAGTGCCGTGCTGGATGGAAGAGAAACAGATGAAGAGTCAGGCCGGGCCGGCGTCACATCCCAGAGAGGGTTGCTGGAAAAGACTGCAGAAACGTGAGCCCACTTAGGACATGCCTCAGCTCCAATTTTCCCATAGTGATAGAAGTACCTCATGAATAATATTATAATGCAGACTTGATGAAAAAAAGCAAGGTGAACTGCAGAGGTTGGAATTTTCAATTTAAAAACTCACTCACTTCCATTACCTTCAGAAATACAGTCCAAGTGAACCAGAGTTACTGCATTTCAAGGCGGCAGTGATGTGATGACTTCATTTTATGATTGCGATGAAACAACTCCTGAGCCAGAAAACTATTATTAATGCAGAAAATGTGTCAGATGGTACTGGTAAGGTTTCTGCATTCAGAAGTCTTTACCTTCAAAACAGTTCAGGCGAAGATGAAAGGTACTACAATGAAAGGAGATTAAAATGTGAAGAAGAAGGCGCCTTGGGGCCTACGTCTCCCTCTGGCATCAACCAACAATATAACCTGGGGCAAGCTGCTTACAATTCCTGGTGCTCATTTACTCCATCTTTGAAATGAGGGATTGGATGATTGCCAACATCTCTTTCAGCTTTAAGATTCAAGGACGTGAGGCATAGCATGTGATAAAAAACAAAAACCAAACCCGTTGCCACCCAGTCAATCCTGACTCATAGCAACCCTATAGAATATGATATAGACTCTTCCAATTAAAGTGGACTTTTGTAGTTTACAGTTATTTTCAAGGTCTTCCGAATTGTGATCGTACCTACCGCCTCTCTATGTTCAGCAGTCTACTTTTTAGGAGTGGACAACAGGAGGTACAGTTTTGCGTATGAGAAAGGCTCACCAGGTATAGGGTGATAAATGAACTTTAGAAGTTTATGTTATTTGCACCTGTGGGATTTTGTGGGCAGGCAGACAGTTATATGTTCACTCACAGTAAGATCCTGGGCAGTTTTACATAACCTTTCCAAATCTCATTCTCCTCACCTGTAAAATGGGGGAATAATTAAAGTATCTGCCTCACTAAATGAGTAAATGAGATAATTCAGGCAATGTGCTTAGTAATGTTAGATGAACTAATGTTCAGTAAATGTTAGATATTAAAATCATACTATGATAGTTCAGTAAATGTTAGGTTATCATCTAGCTTCTGTTGACTTCTGCAAATGGCAATGCTAGTTTTGAGAAAGTCTTGTTTACTATACATAAAAAGACTACAAACAGAGTCAAGAAAAGCTAATGACTTCATAGTAGTGTTCTGTGATATTGTTTCCATGCCATGTGACTATATTTGGCATTTGAATGTGAGAGCTTTATGTAGACTGTACCATCCATTATTCTCTTGGACTTTTTCCTCTGTATTCTCCAGCATTGGAGTGTCAATCTTGGTATTATAAACTTCCTCTGGAATGTAGGAAATTTTATTTAGATAGCAGATAAGAGAACCCTTGCTTTAAAACCAATCTGAACAGACAAGCTATGAATGTATCCTTTATGAAAGACGTGAGACTATCATGGGTCACACTGGTCTCAAAATAAAATTAATCATAAAAAAAAATTAATCATAAGCCAGAGGAAATACAAAGCACTCGATTTGGATATTTTAAAAAGAAAAAATTAAAAAACGGTAGACTCATTTGTTTTAAAGAAAAATGAATGAAACAAATAACAAAAGTACTTTGTAGACTGTATTTCAATTCTATATCATGTTCTATAGAGAAAATATCAGAGGTTGGGCCAAAGCAGAAAGAGAATAAAGAAGTGGTATCTGTTTACGTATTAAGCTACACAAAAGTATTTCCTTTATATTCAAAACCCATCAGTTTGATTGACTTTAATTCTTTAAAGATTAAGAACACAGCATCAGAATTGGAGGAAGACTCATCAACAACCCACTATATGCAGATGACTCAAATCTACTTCAAAAGACCTCTTTAAAGTGTTAAAAAGCAAAGATGTCACCTTGAAGACTAAGGTGCACCTGACCCAAGCCACGGTGTTTTCAATCACCTCATATGCATGTGAAAGCTGGACAATGAATAAAGAAGACCAAAGAAGAACTGATGCCTTTTAATTATGGTGTTGGTGAAGGATACCGAATATACTACGGACTGCCAGAAGAACAAGCAAATCTGTCTCGGAAGAAGCACAGCCAGGATGCTCCTTAGAAGCAAGGATAGCGAGACTTCATCTCACATACTTTGGACATGTTATCAGAAGGGACCAGTCCCTGCAGAAGGACATGATGTTTGCTAAAGCAGGGGGTCAGTGAAAAAGAGGAAGACTGACACAGTGGCTGTAACAATGGGCTCTAGCACAACTGTGAGGATGACGCAGAACTGGGCAATGTTTCATTCTACTGTACGCACGGTTGCTACGGTTGGAACTGACTTGACAGCACCTAACAAAAACCACATACATGCATGCTAAAGCTGGACAATGAATAAGGAAGACTGAAGAATTGATGCCTTTCAATTATGGTGTTGGCAAAGAATACCGAATATACCACGGACTGCAAGAAGAATGAACAAGTCTGTCTTGGAAGAAATACTGCCAAAACGATCCTTAGAAACGAGGATGGTGAGACCCTGTCTCACATACTTTGGACATGTTATCAGAAAGGACCAGTCCCTGGAGAAGGACACTATGCCTGGTAAAGTAGAGGGTAAATAAATAGGGGGAAAACCCTCAATGAGATGGATTGATACAGCGGCTGCAACGATGGGCTCAAATACAGCAACAATTGCGGGGATGGTACAGGACCTGGCAGTGTTTTGTTCTGTTGTACACAGGGTCATTATGAGTTGGAACCAACTCGACGGCACCTAACAACAACAACAACAAAGATTAAAGATAATTCATTCCATTGCTTGAAGCTAAAATTTAAAATTAGTTTTCATTTTAATATTATCCTAGTATCCCAGTCAATTCTAATACTTGATGTGTGAGTGTATGTAACTTTTAAAAACTACCTGTTTTTGACCAGAGGATATGGTGGGTATAAGGTAGTAAAACCTACAACAAACAAGGCAGTGAAATGCATATATTAACACATCTAAAAAGACTAAAAGAACCCTGCCATTGCACACCTCTGTGGTAAATGTGTGTCAACAGTGCATACCAGTGATGGATTGCATTAAAGACAAGCTAAGCAAAACAACGTCAAAATCGTATAAAAACAGCATGAATTTAGGAATTGAACATGAATGTTAAAACACCATATAAAGGCCTAGAGACGAAGTATTTGCTGTCATTTGTTGAAAAAGTGTGAATATGTCACACTCAAGGTTAGGAACAGTCCCCAAGAAAGTCCACTAGGCCATCTTTATATTGTAATGGCTCTCACAGGCTTTCAAGGGGATCCGGGGCCTTGGCCCCATTAGCAAGGGTAGTGATAGCCTGAGAAACCAACCACCCCCACAAGAAACCAGCCTGGAGCCTGAACTCCATGTTCAGGTGGCACATGGAGGAGGCGAATACAGTGTACAGAGGAGGTGAATACAAATACAGTGAAATGCCAGGAAACAAAGGGCTGCGCTGTTTCCAAAATCTCCTTGTCCCTCAGACACCACCAACCTGAGAGGCCCTTTCAAAATAAATGAGGTGTTGGAAATTACTGTCATTTAGAGTTGTTCTTTGGGGGTAAGGTATTATCTCTCCAGAGAGCTCCTGACAAGATGATTTTTTGGAGACAAGTAAGGGCTGACCTATAAACATACTTGTGTATATTCAAAAAAGCAAATTTTGGGAACAAAATAGCTACTGGTCACCCAGCAGACAGAGAGAGTGTGAGCTCTGAGAGTAAGAGGAACGACAGATCTTTTTGATGGGGAAAGGTGCTGAGGAGGCTGATAGTGTGGGGTGCTGTCTAGTGGTAGGATGGATGTGGTACAGCCAGGTAACCCTGGGAAGTCAGGAGGAAGACCCAAGGGTGTCTGACAAGGAGTGACTTCAAGAAAGGGGGAAGCGGTCAGCCAAGTGGTCAGTATGGGTAAGGCAGATCTGCCCGATGTGGTACTGCTGCCCCATGAGATCGGAAAGCCACTTTGTAGATGCCCAAGACTTCAAACGGTTTGGGTCCTGGCGAGAAACAGATGGTGCATCTAAATCGGGATAATCTGAAGAAAGTTTAAAGAAGAGACTATTTATAAAGACGAGGTACAAAGAATAGTGTAGGTCCCAGAGCTGGTAACAGTGGGACTCCCTTACCAACCGTAGGCCTGAAGGTGGGAGGGGAAGTTGCGTTTCTCAAGACCTGGAGAGTGGCAGCGCCTTGTGGGAGGACATGGCAGACACGAGCAGGGAGGGCACTGGGCTCCCCAGTCTCTCTCTCCTTGCACTCCCTGTCTTGCTGCCAAAGCTGCTGTTGACCAACCCCAGCTGAAGCCAGAGGGCAGGTGAGTCCACTGCCGCAATGCACACTGATCAGACTCCTGGACACAGAGCAAGCTGGAGAAGGATGGACAGTGGGTCTGGAGGGGCCAACCCAAGACATCCTGCACCCAGGCCCTGCTGCGACAACTGGAGCAAACACTAATATTTCACTCCAGGCTGGCGTCTAGTTTCACTTACCAATGTGTGCAAGAAAAGCTGGAAATGGCACATCCTGTTTTCAGGGGAACAATAAGGTGCCTTTGGAAACATTTTTATTTAAATTCTAAAATCAAAACATCTCAGCTCCCTCTCTCCTCATCTGAGGCCCTCCTTGTCCCCAGAGATGTGAAGTCCTGCTGAGTACACAGAGGTGATTGCTTCTAGCTAGGGAGGGAAAGGCTTCTCTAAGTGGGGCCTGCCAGTGGGCAGTAGTATCTTTTTTCATTTCCCCTTTAATTGCCAACTAAAGTACTTATGTTTGTAAAAGGTACTCAAAGGATGAGAGAAGCCAGGCAGGGGCTTCATTTTCTCATCCTTGTAGAATTAAAAAAATAAAAAAACACTCCACATCCATGGAAGGCCACCTTTGCTCTAAATTACCTCCATCTTTTCACAAAGCATTTGGTTTGAATTCTTTGACTTAACCCCCTTTCCTTGTCGGCATTTGCCAATTCTGCTTCCCAGTGAAGTATCTCTTCCTACTGTGGCCACCTTCTGTTCTATGCACGTAATTGTTTCATCTGTTTTCTGACTCCCCCATACATTTTTAAGGTCACTATAGTACTTTGGGAAACCCTGGTGGCGTAGTGGTTAAGTGCTACGGCTGCTGACCAAAGGGTCGGCAGTTCAAATCTGCCAGGCGCTCCTTGGAAACTCTATGGGGAAGTTCTACTCTGTCCTATAGGGTCACTATGAGTCGGAATCGACTCGATGGCACTGGGTTTGGTTTGGTTTTATAGTGCCTTGGGAAGCCCTGGTGGTATAGTGGTTAAGTGCTATGGCTGCTAACCAAAAGCTCAGCATTTCAAATCCAGCAGGTGCTCCCTGGAAACTCTATGGGTCAGTTCTACTCTGTCCTATGGGGCTGCTATGGGTTGAAATCAACTCAACAGCAATACTTTTGGTTCTGATTTTACAGTACCTTGGGGAAACCCTGGTGACACAGTGGTTAAGTGCTATGGCTGCTAACCAAAAGGCTGGCAGTTGGAATCCACCAGGTGCTCCTTAGAAACTCCACCAGTTCTACTTTGTCCTATGGGGTCGCTTCGAGTCGGAATCGACTCAATGGCAATGGTTTTGGTTTTTATAGCACCTTGGGCTTTGTGAAAAGAATAAAGCAAGTAAACACATAACGAAGTAAATAAGCATTGTGAAGGAAAATGTATTCACGCAGGGCTCTCATGCCAAGAGGGGAGAATGGCGTGCTCTTGGCATGCATGTACCGGATCCAGTCCATACACTGTCTCTGCAGTCCACGTCCACCCGGCCGCTGTTCAACAATAGCTTCAGGAGCGCCACGTTTCCTCTCCTGGCTGCCCAGAAGGCTGCGTTTGCAAGGGGGGTTTCCTTCTGCAGAAACACAATGGAACAGGAGTTTTGAACTGAACATTAGTTAAAACGACCATTTCCATGCACATATATAATACCATGCCTTTATGTACACGCAAAAAGGAGAAACTTCCAGGTGTGCTGTACCATTTGGAAGATGGCTCCTCCAGCGATCAATGATGAGCACATACTTGGTGACGGAATGTATTCTGTTTTCTACCAGATACCTGAGCCGCATGTCGTTATGAAGCGGATGCCGTTGACGATACAGCATCATGAATACTCTATTTCCCACCAGTGTCCTTGCTTTCCTGCCTCTGTGTCTCTGTTCACAGTTTCCTTTTTGCTGGAAATGAATTTTCCCCCATCATTTCAAGGCCAAGGCTCTGCTCAAATGCTATTTCCTCCCTGAAACGTTCCCAAATCTCTCTCACTTCTAAACTGAGCAAAATCTCTCCCAATTCTGACCTCCCAAAGAAGTTTCCCTGCGCCTTTTCTCTGCCCTCACCATGTTCTACCTTGACTCTACCTGGCTGGGGAAATGCCTCTTTCCCCTGCACCTAATTTTCTTTGCTTCGGCTGGAACTTGCCAGAGGTTTTAGTTGAGAACTAGGAACTTTGGGCAGAAAACATTATTGTGTCCTTCTGTGGATTCTTCACTCCAGTGGTGGGTCATTTTAAAGCTGCCAAGTTATGTTCGAACCAGATCCACGGAAAGCACAGAGCTGGAAAACAGTTCTCCAGATGGGAGCGGCAGAGTTGACTGCAGTACAGTTTCCCTCTCTCAAACAATCAATTTGGATTTGTAGAGAACAGTCCGTGAGTGGCAGGAGGCCGGTGGACCAGGCAGCTCTGGGTTTCAAGCCCGGCCCCAGGCAAGTGACTTGGCCCTGGTGAGTCCCAGTTTCTTCCTATAGATGGAGGACACAGTGCCTGCCTTGACGTTTACGATCAGGATTAAATGATGTAAGTTCACCGCCTAGTGCAGTGCCTACCACACCAGAAATGCTTACAGATGCTGGTTTCTTTCCCTTCCCTCTAGCCACTTCTTTACAAAGTCAGAATCAATAGGCAACGTTAAATTCAAAGTACTGGGGCTAATAAAGCATTTTACTGGTCGCACACAGGGGAGTATTATAATATTAAAATTGTTTAACAAAAAAAATTTTTTTTTGGTGGGTTTCAAACCCCCAACTCAAAAAGGCTTTTATGCAATATGTCTTCTTAAATATACTTAAGGTATTAAATAACTATCCCTGGGCGGTGCCAACAGTTAACCTGCTTGACTGTCGACTGAAAGGTTGGAGGAGTCGACTCCCAATCATGGCGACCCCATATGTGTCAGACTAGAACTGTGCTCCACAGGGTTTCCAATGGCTGATTTTTCATAAGTAGATTGCCTGGATTTTCTTCCAGCACCTCTGGGTTGGCATGACCCTCCAACCTTTTGGTTGGCAACTGAGCACATTAATCATTTTCACCACCCAGATACTAAATACGATGAAGAAAAAAAAATGTTGCACTAACTTAAAAAGAAAACAAAAGGAAAGCTCAGTCACAGCAGAGGAGGTCAGTACTTACGGGCGGGAGGGTTTGATTTCTGAAGCCCTGCAGCACACACACCGCTCAGTGCTCTGTGGACATCTGGAGGGGAGCTTGGTGAAGCACGCAGTGATAAGCAGATTGCAGAAATATTTGGAATAGTTTCCTGGCTCATTTAAGAGGAAAAAATCACCTTACATTCCAGATCAACTGTTTGTCTTCCCTGAAGGCATAAATTTTAAGTCTCAGGAGTTTCCAAACCAAACTGCAATCACAGTATTCCCACCTCTTGTTACCGCTTCTGTACTTCTCTGCACAGGGCTGGGTCCAATTTGTTACAGCTGTTAGTAATTGCCTGAATGGCAATGCAGGTTAAACTTGTACAGTAAGTCATGAAACAATGCCCTTTTAACAAAGACTGCACAAGGCCTAAAGGAAATCTAGGAAGGTGAACTCGGAAGAGAATTTAATAAGCACCCTGCAGCAGCCCTGCTGGCTTTTCCTGAAACATGACAATGGGTGAGTGATAAACTGCAATTCATTTTTTAGTCATTTTGTTGGTTCACAGTGACTCCAAATACCTTTGAAAAGCCATCTGCAAACAGGAGACACCTATTGTCACAAGCTCTCCAAACAGGATCCGCTCCTGTCTTTGGGATGACCTTGGGGATTTCTCTCCTGTTCTGTCTGGGCACCATGGCTTTCTACATGATTTTATAAACTGATCTTTGTGAAAAAACCATATGAGTTTATTTATTGGGAGACGGAGGCATGACAGAGCTGTCGATTAGCACTCAGGCTCTGGGGTAAGAATGACCTGAGTTCAAATCCTGGCCCTGCCACTTCCCAGTTCTGGGACTTTGGGGATCTTATTTAACTTCTCTCTGTCCCTGTAAAATAGGAATAATAATAACAGTACCTTTCTCATGTGTCTTTAGGAGGATTAAATGAGATAATCCACATAAAAGAACTCAAGAAATCGTAGTTATATATCCACAGAACTCAAAACTCTTTTAAATACTTGCCCAGGCAAATTCATTTACTTGGTCACCAGCATGTGAGGGACAGTGGCCCTGCCAGGGGCTAGGACTAGAGGCGCAAGTCGATGTTGGTCCTTGCTCAATGATTTCATGGCCCAATGGGAAAATAAATCACGTCAACAGGTATGAGAAATAATTACAGGTGCTAACACAAGGATGCAGACGTATGTGTGAAGAGCTCAAAGCAAAGAACGGTCAATTCTGCCTGAGGAGGGTCGTGAGAACAGCTCAAAGAGAGGGAATTCTTGAGATGAGTGTTGAAAGACACGTAGGGGTCTGGGTGGACACAGGGGTCCCAGGCAGAGGGGGTGGTGAAGCAAAGACACGGAGGCCTCCACCGAATTCTGGGAACCCTCACTAGCTCAGCAGGGCTGGAGCGAAGGGTGTGAGAGGAGAGAGGGCAAGAGAAGTAGCAGGGCGGGTGGTCCGGCTGACGCTGAGGCTCTGCGTGCCATGCTGTGGAGTCTGACTTTATCCTGGTGGGCTCTGGGGAGTCAATGAAGGGGGCTCTAGGGTAAGGAGGACACCTTCCAGTTTGCATTTCAGAAAGGTCCCTGTACGGCTTCAGGAGAATGGTGTCCACAAGGGTTGGGAGATTATTGCAGCAGACTGTGTAAGAGGTGACAAGGGCCTGAGCTGAGGCGACAACAGCGGGAATGTGCGGATGAGAACGGCAAGGGCAATTTCAAGAAACTAAACTCAACGGTCTTGGTCTGCGACTGTACGTGGAGCAGTGGGAAAAGGGGAGGCCTGGGTTGACCCCCAGGTTTCTGGTTTGAGTGCCTGGCTGATTGTGGTACCATTCATGGAAGTCAGAAATACTCTATGAGGGATAGATTTTGGGACAAAACGATGAGTTTCAGGTACCTATGGACATCTAGGCAGAAACGCCTAGTAAGGAAAGGTAAGCGCTCCTACCCCACTGTGGCTGTCACGCTGACCGGAGGGCAGGCACCTAGAGCTGATACTTATTAAGTACTTACTCGGCACCCAGGAACCCCTGGGTGGCCCAAATGGTTAAGCGCTTGGCTGCTAACTGAAAGGCTCGTGGTTCAAACCCACTCAGAGGCGCCTCAGAAGAAAGCCTGGTGACCTGCTTCCGGAAAGTCACAGCCACGAAAAGCCTACGGAGCACAGTTCTACTCTGCAACACGTGGGGTCAGCATGTGTCAGAACCGACCCGACAGCAACTGGACTCCATACCACGTTGTAGGGTGTAACTCTGCAGGTCCTTGCTCCTTGAATCCTCATCACAGCTCAGTCAGGCGGATGCCGTCAGTGCCCCATTTTACAGATGAGGCTAAGTGAGAAATGGCTAGCAGGCTTCAGTGCCAGGCAGTCTGCTGCTTGAGGCTGGCCTTTTCAACCATCGCCCTGTTGTGCCTCCTGCAGAATTCTCTCCTACAGACAGCAAGGAGTAAAGCAGTGTCGGCCCCCAATGACCTCCTTCCGACCCTCCATCCCAAGCTCCTCTTCTGCCAAGATGGAAAGTCCCCCGACCTTCCTTCCCTTTGGGGTCTATACAAAGCACATTCCCTGGATAACTTCCCAATCCCCTCTGGGTACAATATGCACACAACTGTAAACAGTCTGGAGTGAAAGGGGCGGGGGTGGACAGCAAGTCTTTTCACCTGTAAAGGAATCGATGCACGTAAAATGTTTTATATAAAATGTTTAACCCACTGTGTTATTCCTTCTATACCTCTTTCTCGATTTTTCTGATCTCTGTGATAAGGCCAGCAAGTGTCTTTCAAGCTCGCTGGTTGCAATGTTATGAATAACAGCAACTAACACTGAGATTATTCCGTATCTGGCAGTGTACCAAGTGCTCCAAGTGCTCTGACTCCATTCCCAGAACAACTCCATGACATAGGTATTACTATTATGCCGAGTTTTTTAAAAATTGCAATAAATAAACATGTAACAAAACATTTGCCATTTCAGCATTCTTCACATGTGCAATTCTGTGACATTAATTATGCTTACCATGTCATCCAACCACCACCACTACCTGTTCTCAAATTTTCCCATCACCCTTAACAGAAGCCCCGTGTCCCCTAAGCAAAGTCCCCCCTTTCCCCTCCCTTCCACCCACTGTGCTGACCACTAATGAGCTTTCCTATTCTAGACATTTCATATAAGTGGGATCATGTAATACCTGTCCTTTTGTGACTGACTTATTTCATTCAGCACAATGTTTTCAAAGTATTATCCCCATTTTTAAGATGAGGAGACTGAGACACAGAGGGAGCAAGTGAATTACTTAAGATCATATAGCTGGAAAGAGCCAGGATTCAAACCCAAGTCTGTTTGGGTCCAGAGACTGAAAGCTTACATCTTATTCCCTGTGAGAAAAATTGAGTATAAATGGCCACAAAGAAAAATAAACCACATATGCCATATTTTCTTCTCTTTTTTCCCCTCTACTGCCAGAATTTTGGCTAAAACACCACTAATTAGCACACTACCAGCGGTACAGGAAGGAGGAGGGAGGAAACACAGAAGGGAAACTGTTACCCGCATTCTGACTAAAGGCAAAGAGGGGGGTAGAGATTAAATTATTATTTTAAAAAACAGTTTAGAATAATGTGGATTTAAATTGTACACTTATTCAGTCAAGAGAACATCTGATTTACTCAGTAATGAGTTTCTTTGATGTTAGAGACGGCATTAAATAAGGATGGATTTAGAAGCTACGTGAGATGTCACTGGCTGGTCTAATCCACGGTCCCTCTGCGTGCTACATATTTGAAAATTTCAGAATGCTTGATAAACACAGATAGGCCTAAAACCCTGTATTGTCAGTATCATTACACTTCTGTAAGTGATAGGAAACTGAGGAAAAAAAAATTAAGTGATATGCCTAGGGCGTCCCAGGAGCGGCTGCTGGATTTGAACTGCTGCCCTTTTGGTTAGCGCTGAGCTCCTAGAGGTACGTGCATATAATACTAGCCATTTCCAAACTCCAGAACTCAAGACCATAGTTTTTTTATCTTTTAATTTTTATTGTGAAATAAAAGTGAAAGTTTACAAATCAAGTCAGTCTCTCATACAAAAATTTATATATACCTTGCTACTACATACTCCTAGTTGCTCTCCCCTAACGAGACAGCATACTCCTTCTCTCCATTCTCTATTTTTGTGTCCATTTGGTCAGCTTCTGACCCCTCTGCCCTCTCATCTCCCCTCCAGACAGGAGCTGCCCACAAAGTCTCATGTGTCTACCTGATTCAAGAAGCTCACTCGTCACCAGTATCACTTTCTATCCCATAGTCCAGTCCAATCCCTGTGTGAAGAGTTGGCTTTGGGAATGGTTCCTATCCTGGACCATCAGAAGGTCTGGGGACCATGACCTCCGGGGTCCTTCTAGTCTCAGTCAGACCATTAAATCTGGTCTTTTTACGAGAATTTGAGGTCTGAACCCTACTGCTCTCCTGCTCCATCAGGGCTTCTCTGTTGTGTTCCCTGTCAGAGCGGTCATTGGTTGTATCTGGACACCATCTAGTTCCGGTCAAGACCACCGTTTAAAGTCTGTTAGAAACATACATGTCCAGAAAAGACATATCTACCTTGTGGTGTAGTGGTTAAGAGCTATGGCTTCTAACCAAAAGCTCAGCAGTTTGAATCCACTAGGCACTCCTTGGAAACCCTATGGGGGAGTTCTACTCTGTCCCATGGGGTCACTATGAGTCGGAATCGACGCAAATGCAGTAGGTTTGGCTTGATTTATAGCGACAGAAGGTAGATTAATGGTTGCCTAGGGCTGGAGAGTTTGGGAGGAAATGGGGAGAACGGCTAATACGTACGGAGTTTTTCTTTTTTTTTTGTGGTGATGGAAATGTTCTAAGATAGGTTGTGGTGGTGCACAACTCTGTGAACATAAAGGAAACCACTGAACTGTGTATTTTAAATGGCGGAATTATGGTATATGAATTTTATCTCAATAAATTTGTTAAAAAATATATGGCTTTATTAATCTAAGCTGACTGGTGAATCAGAGTTGTATTGAATATGAGATAATTCACATACTCTCAGTACTTTATGAGGATGAAACACTAGTTCCTATACTTCTGGCCAAGGCACGAGCAATTTCTACCAGAAAGAGGATACATAACATTGAGATGCTTTACTTTCTTGGGTAGGGCATGCTCAAAAACACTCAGATACTTATCTTTATCTAGCCAGGCTGTCCTCTAATATGGCAACCCCTCCACACCCCCCATTGTGTTAGACTTTTGGCAACCTCAGACCTAAGTAGTTGAATAGCTGTTATTAGTCAGTGTACTGGAATCCATGAACTTTATTCCACAACAAGGCTCTGACCTGTACTCTGAGTTTGCTTTTTCTTTAACAATAATTCTAACAAACGTGTCTATTTTCCCAACCAAAACAAATTACAATTTTTCCGTTGTGAAAAAGGAAATTTATTAAAAGCAGACACACTGACAGCATAACAGAGAAATAAAAAGTAGATGCAAAGGAGTCCATGTGGTTCATAAGCAAATAGGCCTACACACTGGTGACTCTGACTCATCGGGAGATCAAATTATGATTTATAATGCTCTGCTCCTACTCTTTGATCAAGATAGTTTCCACCAAACATGCAAAAAAATGTTATTTACAGGGTAGTAATTTGTGCACTGGAGCCCTGGTGGCACAGTGATTAAGCATTCAGCTGCTAACCAAAAGGTCGGCAGTTCGAATCCACCAGCTGCTCCTTGGAGACCCTACGGGGCAGTTCTACTCTGTCCTATAGCGTTGCTATGAGTTGGAATCGACTTGATGGCAATGAGTTTGATTTAATGGATAATTTGTGTACTAGCCACTGAAAGCCCTATGAAGCACAATTTTACTCTGATATACACGGGGTCTCCATGAATGGGAACCAAGTCGTCAGCAACTGGTTTGGTTTTGGTTAATTTATGTATATGAAATGTGCAAAATGGATGTCAGAAGAGACTCTGAAACTTGCTCTTGAACGTTGGGTAGCTAAAGTAAACGGAAGAAATGATGAAGTAAAAGAGCTGAACAGATTTCAAAGGGCAGCTTGAGAAAACAAACTATTATAATGACATGTACAAAGACCTGGAGATAGAAAGCCAAAAGGGAAGAACACCTCAGCATTTCTCAAGCTCAAAGAATTGAAGAAAAAATTCAAGCCGCTAGTTGCAATATTAAAGGATTCTATGGGGGAAAAATACTAAACTACAAAGGAAGTTTCAAAAGGTGGAAGGATTACACAGAATCACTATACCAAAAAGAACTAGTCCACATTCAACGGTTTCAGGAGGTAGCATATGACCAGGAACTGATGGTACTGAAGAAAGAGGTCCAAGCTGCACTGAAGGCACTGGCGGAAAACTACGCTCTAGGAATTGACGGAATACCAATTGAGATGTTTCAACAAATGGATGCAGCACTGGAAGTACTCACTTGTCTATGCCAAAAAATTTGGAAGACTGCTACCTGGCCAATTGACTGGAAGAGATCCATATTTATGCCTATTCCAAAGAAGAGTGATTCAACCAAACGCAGAAATTATTGAACAGTATCATTAATATCACACACAAAATTTTGCTGCAGATCGTTCAAAAGCAGCTGCAGCAGTACATAGACAGGGAACTCCCAGAGATTTAAGCTAGATTCAGAAGAGGACGTGGAACCAGAGATACCACTGCTGATGTCAAATAGATCCTGGCTGAAAACAGAGAATACCAGAAAGATGTTTACTTATGTTTTATTGACTATGAAAAGGCATTCGATTGTTTGGATCATAACAAATTATGGATAACACTGCAAAGAATGAGAATTCCATAACACTTAATTGTGCTTATGAGGAAACCGTATACAGATCAAGAGGCAGTTGTTCAAACAGAACAAGGGGATACTTCATGGTTTAAAATCAGCAAAGTTGTATGTCAAGGTTGTATCCTTTCACCATACTTATTCAATCTCTATGCTGAGCAAATAATCTGAGAAACTGGACTATATGGTGAAGGATGTGGCATCAGGATTGGAAAAGGACTCATTAAAAACCTGTGTTATACACATGACACAACCTTTCTTGCTGAAAGTGAAGAGGACTTGAAACACTTGCTGATGAAGACCACAGGTCACAGCCTTCAGTATGGATTATACCTCAACATAAAGAAAACAAAACTCCTCACAAGTGGACCAATAAGCAACATCATGATAAATGGAGAAAAGACTGAGGTTGTCAAGGATTTCTTTTTACTTGGCTCCACAATCAGCACCCATGGAAGCAGCAGTCAAGAAATCAAACGATGCATTGCACTGGGAAAATCTGCTGCAAAAGACCTCTTTAAAGTGTTAAAAAGCAAAGATGTCACCTTGAAGACGAAGGTGCACCTGACCCAAGCCATAGTGTTTTCAATTGACTCATAAGCATATGAAAGCTGGACAATGAATAAAGAAGATGGAAGAAGAATTGCTGACTTTGAATTGTGGTGTTGGCAAAGAATACCGAGTATACCCATGGACTGCCAAAAGAATGAAGAAATCTGTCTTGGAAGAAGTACAACCAGAATGCTCCTTAGAAGCTAGGATGGTGAGACTATGTCTCACGTACTTTGGACATGTTATTGGGAGGGATCAGTCCCTGGAGAATGACACTATTCTTGGTAAAGTAGAGCGTCAGTGAAAAAGAGGAAGACCCCTCAACCAGATGGACTGACACAGTGGCTGCAACAGTGGGCTCAAGCATAAGGATTGTGAGGATGGCACAGGACCAGGCAGTATTTCATCCTGTTGTACAAAGGGTCACTATGATTTGTAACCGACTCGACAACACCTAAACAATGACATGCACATGAATGGGAAAAATCCATTTTTTTTTCTTTTTTTTATTATTGTACTTTAGATGAAACTTCACAGAACTAGTTTATCATTAAACAGTACACATATTGTTTTATGACACTGATTAACAACCCCATGACATGTCAACACTCTCCCATCTCAACGCGGTTTCCCCATTACCAGCTTTCCTGTCCCCTCCTGCCTTCTAGTCCTTGCTCCAGAGCTGGTGCGCCCCTTTATTCTGGTTTGCTTTATGGGCCTGTCCACTCTTTGGCTGAAGGATGAACCTCAGGAGTAACTTCATTACTGAGCTCAAAGGGTGTCCAGGTGCCATACCCTCAGGGTTTCTCCAGTCTCTGTCAGGCCAGCAAGTCTGATCTTTTTGAGTTAGAATTTTGTTCTACATTTTTCTCCAGCTCTGTCCAGGACCCTCTATGGGGATCCCTGTCAGAGCAGTCAGTGGTGGTCGCCAGGCACCATCTAGCTATACTGGCCTCAGTCCGGTAAAGGCCATGGTAAAGTGGTCCATTATAGTCCTTTGGACTGATCTTTCCCTTGTATCTTCAGTTTTCTTCATTCTTCCTTGCACCTGAAGGGGTGAGACCGGGGGAGTATCCTAGATGGCTGCTCACAAGCTTTTAAGGCCCCAGATGCTACTCATCAAAGTAGAATGTAGAATATTTTATTTCCTTTTTTTTTATATATTGTGCTTTAAGTGAAAGTTTACAAATCAGGCCAGTCTCTCATACAAAAATTTGTATACACCTTGCTATGTACTTCTAGTTGCTCTCCCCCTGAGACAGCACACTCTTTCTCTCCATCCTGTATTCCCCGCGTCCATTCAGCCAGCTCCTGTCCGCCTCTGCCTTCTCATCTCCCCTTCAGACAGGTGCTGCCCACATAAACTCATGTGTCTGTTTGAGCCAAGAAGCTTACTCCTCACCAGTATCATTTTCTATCCCATAGTCCAGTCCAATCCCTGTCTGAAGAGTTGGCTTTGGGAATGGTTCCAGTCTTGAGCCAACAGAAGATCTGGGGACCATGACCTCTGGGGTCCCTCCAGTTTCAGTCAGACCATTAAGACTAGTCTTTTTATGAGAATTTGAGGTCTGCATCCCACTGGTCTCCTGCTCCATCAGGGATTCTCTGTTGTGTTCCCTGTCAGGGCAGTCATCAGTTGTAGCTGGGTACCATCTAGTTCTTCTGGTCTCAGGCTGATGTAGTCTCTGATTCAAGTGGCCCTTTCTGTCTCTTGGGGTCATAATTAAAGGTCGGCAGTTTGAATCCGCCAGGCGCTCCTTGGAAATTCTATGGGGCAGTTCTACGCTGTCCTATAGGGTTGCTGTGAGTCGGAATTGACTCGAAGCAGTGGGTTTGGTTTGGTTTGGTTCTTCTGCCTCTTGGGCTCATAATTACCTTGTGTCTTTGGTGTTCTTCATTCTCTTTTGCTCCAGGTGGGATGAGACCAATTGATGCATCTTAGATGGCCATTTACTAGTGTTTAGGACCCCAGACACCACTTACCAAAGTGGGATGCAGAATGTTATCTTAATAGATTTTATTATACCAAATTACCTAGATGTCCCCTGAAACTATGGTCCCCAGATCCCTACCCCTGCTACTCTGGCCTTCGAAGCGTTCAGTTTATTCAGGAAACTGATTTGATTTGATTTAGTCCAGTTGTGCTGACCTTACCTGTGTTGTGTGCTGTCTTTCCCTTCACCTAAAATAGTTTTTTGTCTAGAATGCAGAGCATTTAAAAATCCATTATTTTTGATAACTGTCCAAAATATAAATCCCTCTGGTCATCTCACCTCTCCTACAGGCTTACCCAACAGTACTCTGCCAGGCCCTTTTACGCGTGGGCTTTGGAGGCCCAAGGCTGAGGTCATATGGGCCTTTTAGGGGACTGAGAAAAATTAAAAAAATTAATCTATGGATTCAAAATCAAAGTTAACAAATATTTAATTAACTATCTACAAAGCATAATGTTTTGCCAACTTTATTAATTGCTAAATGTGGTATTTATAAAATATTAACGATACCCAGAAAGTACCAGTAGGTCTGATTTTCTCACTGTATAAAAATTACTGAATATATATAATTGTAGAGAAATCATGGAAAAATGTAAGTTGACTGGGGTACTCACAGCTAAATAATTTTAAAAGCAGTATTATGAGAATCTCTTGAAAACGTTTTACAATAAAATGTCTCCACTAGTGATGGCTGTACAACACGGTGAACTTAATATCACTTAATCCAAACAAAATCTGTTGCCATCAAGTCGATTCCGACTCACAGGGACTTTATATGACAGAGTATTACTACCCCACCCCACAGGGTTTCCAAGGAGTGGCTGTAAAATTGGTTGAAATGGCCAACGTTTTGTTAACACATATTTTACCACAATAAAAAAAAGCTTCGACTACACTTGTGGGCTGTGATGCGTGTACTATGTTTGCTATGATGTGAGGGGGATGCAGCTAGGCCAACGCCATCTTACTGGTGACTTGGCTCTCCTGTCAAATCTTCCCTCTTCACCATTTGCAACTCTAAAACCAAACCAAAACTGTTGCCGTTGGGTCCATTCCTGGAAAATCAGCTCTTCTTCATCTCTAACCTGGCACAGAGTGCTCCACTGTCTTCCTGCCAAGAGTGCCCCAGCACCCCTTCACGGTGGAGGCAGAACCTCTCCCACACCAGCCCAGGGCTGGGAAATGGGGTCAGGGCCCTCCTTACCTGGCTTCCAGACCACCCCCAACCCCACTAAAAAAAACCCACGCTGGTGTACAAATCTCTGCTCCTTCAACACCCAGGCCATCCCTCCTGCTCATCCTCTACCTCACTTGGTAGTTGTCACCTCTTGATCATTCTTCCTTATTCACTAAAAATTTTGGCACCTGTTTCCTTTCTACTCACTTCAAATCCTGACCACATCCTGTCCTTTCACTTTCAAAACATCTGTACCCACACTCAACTTTACCTCCTTTCTCTTAACCCAGTGGAGGACGTTTTTTACCACGTGTTCTAATTAATCCCTAACGCTAATGGAGCCTTGCTCTTGCTCTCCACCCCTCCCACACCCTGAGTAATTCACACACTCACTCAACTCAGTCAGCCCCTCTACTCCCAAGCCTTCTCAACCCTGCTTATCATCATTTTAATAAGTTTTTTAAATTGAGATAATCCACATACCATAAATCCACCCTTTTAAAATGTACAATTCAGTGTTTATTAGTTTCTCCATAGGTTGTGTGACCATCACCATTACCTATTCCAGAACATTCTTATCACCCCAAAAAGAAACTTCAGCAGTCATTCCCCGCTTCCCCAGCCCCTGGTAGCCATTAATACACTTTCTGTCTCTATAGATTTGCCTGTTCTGGACATTGCATATACATGGAATCACGTGGCTTTTTGTGTTAGGCTTCTTTCTCAGCATAGTATATTCAAGGTTCATCCATGTTGTAGTATGCATCAGCACTTCATTCTTTTTCGTGGCTGAATGATATTCCATTGTATGGATATACCGTATTTTGTTTATTCATTCATCAATTGATAGACATTTGAATTTTTTCTACTTTTTGGCTATTATAAATAATACTGCCATGAACATTCACAAACAAGTTTTTGTGTCGACATGTGGTGTGGGATTGCTGAGTCATCTGGTAACTTCATATTTAACATTTTAAGGAATGGCCAAACTGCACTATTTTACACTCCACCAGCAATGAATGAGGATTCCAATTTTTCCACATCCTGGTCAACACTAATCACTGTCAATCTTTCTGATAATAGCCATTTTAGTGGGTGTAAAGTTGTATTTCATTGTGGTTTTTCCTAATGACTAATGATGGTGAGCATCTTTTCATGTGCTTATTGGCCACCGTGTATCTTCTTTGGAGAAATGTCTACTGCATTTAGATCCTTTAGCCAGGTTTAAACTGGTTTGTCTTTTTAATACTGGGTTGTCTATCATCGTTTAAAGATGCTCAAGTTTCTACCATTTCAAAGCAAACAAACCCTCGGTCAGCTCCAGATCACTGCTGCTGCCACTCACTACCATTCTTTATCCCCTTTTCTAGGAGAATTTCTTAAAAGAGTTCTCTACACTTGCTGTTTCCACCCACTCATTTTTCAAGCTGTTGCAGTCTGGCTTCTGATGCCAGCACTTCATTGAAACTGCTCTGGGCAAGGTCATCAGTGGCTGCATTGTTACTAAATCCAGTGGACATTTTCAGTTCTTAGATTATTTGGTTTCTCTTAAGTATTAACCCTGAGGCCCTCCCCATGTTTACTGAAAGGCATCTCAGTGACCTGACCTCACATTCTCCCCAGTTTTCTTATTCATATCTGGCTGTTCCTTCTCAGTTTTCCTGGTGCGGTTCTCTTATTCTGCTCTTTCTTAAATCCTGATCTTTTTCAAGATTTTGTCCTCAGTCCTCTTTTCCACCTTTACACGGTCTCGCTGCGCAACAACTTCACTCCTCTGGCTTCAATTACCACTTAGCACTGCTGATCCCTAAATCTAATTTCTATTTCCTGCCTAGACTTTCTTCCTGGACTCCGGTATGTCTAGTTATCATCTCTACTTGGACTGCCATCCCATCGTCGAACTTTTTATGTCCTCAGTCCAATGTGTTAGCTTCATACCTCCGGTCTTCCCTAACTCAGCTCATGACATCAACTTCTGAATTCTATTTTAAATAGTCACAGTCATTCACATTTGTCTACTTCCTTCCATCCTTGCTGCCTATGCCCTGGACCAAGCCAGTACTATCTCCTAACAAGATAACCACAGTGTCCTCCTGACGGGTTTCCCAGCTCCACCCTCTTCAAAGTGTAGCCAGAGAGATCTTTCTAACATGCAAACCTCTCCATGTCACTCCCCTGCCTACATGAACGACCGCCAGAGACAGTGAGGCTTACGGTGGCTGGAGCCAGACACACTTGGCTTTAAGTTGTGACACTAATAACTAACTGGCCGCAAGGCTGTGGCGGTTGTTATTTCGCTTTTATGCCTTAGTTTTCTCATTTGAAGAAAAAAAGAGTACCCAGCCTTCGTGAGGATTGAGATGATACACGCGATGTCCTTGGTTCAGAATCAGCACATTTTAAGTGCTCAACGGATTTTAGCGGTTTTTTAAAAATTAAAACCTTTAATTGGGGCAAATCAATTACCCTCACTTCCATTCTAAAAGCTGGGGATTAAATGGAACGACTTTAATTAGTTCTTTTTAAGCCAGGACTCCTTTGGACACTGAAGCCTGGTGCTCAACTGCAGCTGCACTGCGCGCTAGTCACACAGTTTCAGCGTCCAAAAAAAGTACTGTGGTGCGGTAGTCAGCAGTGGATGCAGCTGGAATTCCGGATAAGGCCTCACAGGGACTCTGGCTCGCAACTGCGGCCCCTGCCACGGCGCGGCCGCTCTGCGGCGGAAAAGCGCTGACCACGGGCTTCTCCGCGCCCGGGCCGGACCTGTTACCCCAGCGGGTGACCGTCCCCGCGCCCCATCGCCCGGCAGCCAGGCGCACCGGACCTGCGGCCACGAACACCGCAGCCTTTGGGGCACAGCCGCCACAACCTAACCACAAACGCGCGGACCCACGTCGGCCCCTCCTTTCCCGCGCCGTCCGCACCCCACCCTGCGGGCCCCGCCGCTGCAGGTCGGCCGGCCAGCCTGGGACACCCCTCCCGGTCCCCGCGGCGCTCACCTTGAAGGACATCCTGCACATGACCGCGAAAGCCGCTCCTCCGCCGCCGCCCCAGCGGCACCCGGCGCGTCTCCGGCCCGGGGGCGTTTTCCCCTTCCCTCCCCTCAGGTTCCGCAGACGGGTCGCCTCCGCGCGCCGCGCGCCCCCGCCGCCGGCCTGGCCGCCGCCGCCGCAGACAGGCCGGGGCGGACGGGCGGGGCGGGCGCTGGGCCCCGAGCTGGGGGCGGGAGCGGGGAGGGCGAGCGCCTCGTGCGCCGGCCCCGCGCTCGCCTCAGGGCGCCCCGCGACAGGCCGGGTGCTCTGTCGACAGTTTACACGCCACGCACACACGCCCGCCACACACAAGCGGACACGCGCACACACCCTCACGGCACAACCCCCTACACACCCACCACACCCGCCACACACACACACACACCACGCACCACACACTCACACACACCACGCTACACACACACCACACCCCCCACACCCCACAGTATACACACCACACACTCACGCACCACACTACATGCATACCACACACTCACACGCACTACACCCCCAACACGCCCACCACTCACACACACCACACTACATACATACCACACACATACACTCACACACACCCCACACGCACTCTCCCCACACACATCCTCCAAAAGAGCCTAGTCTGCCTCAGATGCTTCTCAACCTTCATTACAGCACACATTAAAGAAAAAAAATTACAAGGATGTAATAAAAAATGAGAAAAATTCACGCATTATCCTACCATCCTTTCAAATAGCTGTTTTTATTTTTGTATTTTCTGTCTTTCTTGGTTTTGTCTGCTATTCTCTTCGTTTTCTAAGAATCTGATTTTTTGTCCGAGGGAAAAAATCTGGGAAGCAAAACTTTTGATGGCACAAGTGATAAGTAGTGTTTTCATTTTTGAAAGTGAAAGGCAAAATTTGAAACACAATCATAACCCCTCTTTTTTAGATGACATCAGTCACCTCTTGGCGTTAGGCTGCACACCTGGAGTATTGAAGGAGCTGTCCCCTTGCTCACCCATGCTGCTGGCTGCTTGCCCATTGGTGGTTTGGGGCAAGTGAAAATGGAAGAGTGTATTAGTTTCCTAGAACTGCCACAAAATAGGTGGCTTAAAGCAACAGAAATTTACTCTGTCATAATTCTAAGGGCTAGGAGTCTGTGCTGTTGCTCCTTAGGAAGCCTATATTGGAGGATCATTCCTTGTCTCATCCAACGTCTGGTAGCCCCGAGTGTTCCCTTGGCTTCTGGCAGCATAACTCCAGTCTCTGCCCCTGTCTTTACATAGCCATTCTCCCTCTGTGTACCTCTGCCTCTGTGTTTCTTCTCCTTTTTTTAGAAGGACACCAGTAATACTGGATAAAGTCCAGTCTACTCCAGGATGACTTCATGTTAACTAATTACATCTGAAAAGACATTATGTGCAAATAAGGCCATATCCACAGGTACTAGGGACTAGAACTTTTTGGGGGACACAAATCAATGCATAAAAATAAAACATTGTTTTTTAAAGTATAAAAGGCAAAAATAGTCTTTCTGGAAAATTCCAGTGGTAAAGTAAAAGCTGCTACTCATAAGGAACATTGTCTGATATAGTGCTAGAAGATGAGCCCCGCAGGTTGGAAGGCACTCAAAAGATGACTGGGGAACAGCTGCTTCCTCAAAGTAGAGTCAACTTAATGACATGGATTAAGTAAAGCTCTTGGGACCTTCATTTGCTGATGTGGCACGACTCAAAATGAGAAGAGACAGCTGCAAACATCCATTAGTAATCGGAACCTGGAATGTACAAAGTATGAATCTAGGAAAACTGGAAATCATCAAAAATGAAATGGAACACATATAATGCTGAAACGGACTGGTATTGGCCATTTTGAATCGGACAACCCTATAGTCTACTACGCTGGGAATGACAGCTTAAAGAGCAATGGTGTTGCATTCATTGTCAAAAAGAACATTTCAGGATCTATCCTGAAGAACAATGCTGTCAGTGATAGGATAATATCCATATGCCTACAAGGAAGACCAGTTAATATGACTATTATCCAAATTTATGCACCACTAAGGCTAAAGATGAAGAAATAGATTTTTATCAGCTGCTGCAGTCTGAAATTGATTGAACATGCAATCAGGATGCATTGATAATTACTGGTGATTGGAATGCGAAAGTTGGAAACAAAGAAGAAGGATCGGTAGTTGGAAAATATGGCCTGGTGATAGAAACAATGCCGGAGATTGAATGATAGAATTTTACAAGAACAGTGACTTCTTCATTGCAAATACCTACTTCCACCAGCATAAACGGCGACTGTACACATGGACCTCGCCAGATGGAACACACAGAAATCAAATTGATAACATCTGTGGAAAGAGACGATGGAAAAGCTCGATATCATCAGTCAGAACAAGGCCAGGGGCCAACTGTGGAACAAACCATCAGTTGCTCATATGCAAGTTCAAGCTGGAACTGAAGAAAATCAGAGCAAGTCCACGAGAGCCAAAATATGACCTTGAGTATACCAACCAAAAAGCAAACCTAGTGCCGTCAAGTTAATTCCCACTCATAGCGACCCTATAGGACAGAGTAGAACAGCCCCATAGAGTTTCCAAGGAGCACCTGGTGGATTTGAACTGCTGACCCTTTAGTTTGCAGTCGTAGCACTTAACCACTACATCACCAGTGTTTCCGATCTTGAGTATATCCCACCTGAATTTAGAGACCATCTGAAGAATAGATTTGATGCACTGATCACTAGTGACTGAAGACCAGATGAGTTGTGGAATGACATCAAGGACATCATCCACGAAGAAAGCAAGAGGTCATTGAAAAGACAGGGAAAAAAGAAAAGACCAAGATGGATGTTAGGGGAGACTTTGAAACTTGCTCATGAACATCGAGCAGCTAAACCAAAAGGAAGAATTGATGTAGTAAGAGAACTGAAGAGAAGATTTCAAAGCGCGGCTCGAGAAGACAAAGTATTAAAATGACATGTGCAAAGAGCTGGAGATAGAAATCCAAAAGGGACAACACACTTGGCATTTCTCAAGCTGAAAGAACTGAAGAAAAAATTCAAGGCTCAAGTTGCGATAGTAAAGGATTCTATGGGGAAAACATTTAACAACACAGGAGGCATCAAAAGAAGATGAAAGGAATACACGCAATCATTATGCCAAAAAGAATTGGTCGACATTCAGTCATTTCAGGAGGTAGCACGTGATCAAGAACCGATGGTACTAAACGAAGAAGCCCAAGCTGCTCTGAAGGCATTGGCAAAAAACAAGGCTTCAGGGCTTGACGGAATATCAATTCAGATGTTTCAACAAATGGATGCAGCGCTGGAGGTGCTCACTCACCCATGCCAAGAAATATGGAAGACAGCTTCCTGGCCAACTAACTGGAAAAGATCCATATTTATGCCTATTCCCAAGAAAGGTGATCCAACCAAAAGCGGAAATTATAGAACAATATCATTAATATCACACACAAGCAAAATTTTGCTGAAGATCATTAAAAAATGGCTGCAGCAGTATATCAACAGGGAACTGCCAGAAATTCAGGCTGGATTCAGAAGAGGATGTGGAATCAGGGATATCATTGCTGATGTCAGGCGGATCCTGGCTGAAAGAAGAAAATACCAGAAGGATGTTTACCTGTGTTAAATTGACAATGCAAAGGCATTTGACTGTGTGATCATAACAAATTATGGATAACATTGCAAAGAATGGGAATTCCAGAACACTTAATTGCACTCATGAGGAACCTTTACATAGATCAAGAGGCAGTTGTTCGTGTAGAACAAGGGGATACTGATTGGTTTAAAGTCAGGAAAGGTGTGCGTCAGGATTGTATTCTTTCCCCATACCTATTCAATCTGTATGCTGAGAAAATAATCCAAGAAGCTGGAGTATGTGAAGAAGAATGGGGCATCAGGACTGGTGGAAGACTCGTTAACAACCTGCATTATGCAGATGACACAACCTTGCTTGCTGAAAGTGAAGAGGACTTGAAGCACTTTCTAATGAAGATCAAAGACCACAGCCTTCAGTATGGATTGCACCCCAACATAAAGAAAACAAAAATCCTCACAACTGGACCAATGAGCAGCATCATGATAAATGGAGAAAAGATTGGAATTGTCAAGGATTTCATTTCAATGGGATCCACAATCAACAGCCATGGAAGCAGCAGTCAAGAAATCAAACGCTGCATTGCATTGGGTAAATCTGCTGCAAAGGACCTCTTTAAACTGTCACCTTGAAAAGATGTCACCTTGGAGACTAAGGTACGCCTGACAAAACCCGTGGTAATTTCAACCGCATCACGTGCATGTGAAAGCTGGACATTGAGTAAGGAAGCCCGAAGAAGAATTGACGCCTCTGAATTGTGATGTTGGCAAATAATATTGAATATACCATGGACTGCCAAAAGAACAAACAAATCTGTCTTGGAAGAAGTACAACCAGAATGCTCCTTAGAAGCAAGGACAGTGAGACTGCATCTTATATGCTTTGGACATGTTGTCAGGAGGGATCAGTCCCTGGAGAAGGACATCATGCCTGGCAGAGTAAAGGGTCAGTGGAAAAGAGGAAGACCTTCAACGAGGTGGATTGACACGGTGGCTGCAACAATGAGCTCAAGCATAACAACGATTGTAAGGATGGCGCAGAACCGGGCAGCATTTCGTTCTGTGTGCATAGGGTCACTATGAGTCAGAACCGACTCAACGGCACCTAACAACAACAACAAAGTAAAAGCACTTGAAGTAACAGGACATCTCACCCCTCACCACTCATCCCTCTCTAAACCTGTTTGTGCTTCCTTCTGTCTTCTCAACTGAATTTACAATGGATAAGTTAAAAGTTAAAAATACAGCTACAAATAAAAATAAAATATTTATCTCTTATGAATAAATTGTATTACTTTGTGTTTGAAATAATTTTGAAATAAAAACATTGCAAAATTTGATAGAAAATTCTAACTTTTAAATGAAGAAATATAAAATTTTTTCCTTGCCTTGAGTGTCCATGGATGAACCAATTTTGAAGTTGCCACATGACATTCTTACATAAGATCAAGATGGGAGGTTTTGCTTTGACGTTTTTGAATGTTGGGGGTAGGAAAGAAATAATATTTTGACTGTTTTCTACATACCAAATACTCCTATGCAGTGGGGTATTATGCCCATTCCATAGATGAAAGAATTAAGGTTATGTGAGATGAAGTAGTTTCTAACGAGTGATAGGGCTAGACTTTTAATTTTGTGTGACTCCAAAGCTCATTATTCCCTTTCCACCACCACACTTGGCGTTCACAATTGTTTTTAGCAGCGAGTCTCTGGCCAGGCTGTTGATGGGCTTCTTGTCAAAGCCACTGGAAAGAATGTGCCTGCACACCATCCCACAGACCTAGCTAAACTCGCCTTCATAAAAAAGCTCCCAAACAGAACAAAACCCTCCTGATCATGGCCAGACAACTCCTTCTCAAATACTCTACTCCCCATTGGACCTAACCCATGAAATTAAACCCGTACAGCCTGCTCTCCCTCTCGAATAGTTTTTCACTACCCAACAAAACCCCTCCATCTTTGTCATAGGATTCTCCCTGCCATCCCAATGGGTCTCTTCTTTCACACCTCCTCTGTCTGCTCTAACCCAAATCTTGACCTACGTACCGTCTTACTCTCTCCTCAAGTTTCCCTTCCTCTTCCCTGCCCCTCACTCATCTCTCTCCCAACCTTGCTGAGCCCCTGCCCTATAACTCCATTCTGCGCCCCATCTAGGGATGGATTAACCAGAAAGCACAGTATGTACCAGCTTACAGGAAGCAAGATATGCACGGGCTTAATTGTGCTTACTTACTAATTTGTAGTGGAAATTTCACCTGGGTTTCACCAATCAGAAACCCAGGTGAAATGGTGTACTACAGATTAGTAAATAAGCACAATTAAGCCGGAGCATACTTTGCCTGGAAACTCTGATGGCATAGTGGTGAAGAGCTATAGTTGCTAACCAAAAGGTCGGCAGTTTGAGTCCATCAGGTGCTCCTTGGAAACTCTATAGGGCAGTTCTCCTCTGTCCTATTGGGTCGCTATGAGCTGAAATAGACTCAGCCGTAACCGGTTTGGTTTTGGTATACCTTGCTTAAGCGTTTGGCTGCTAACCAAAAGGTCAGCAGTTCAAATCCACCAGCTGCTCCTTGGAAACCCTATGGGGCAGTTCTACTCTGTCCTATGGGGTAACTATGAGTCAGAATTGATTCAATGGCAAAGGGTTTGGTTTTTGGTTTTATACCTTGCTTGTTGGGTAATCCGCCCTTGATTCCACATGGTCAGGTTTTCCTCATGATTTCTGTTACTTTCGACCCCCCTAATAGAGTTTAAATTCTTCGGGGTCAGACCTTGTGTCTTTTTTTTTTTTCTCCAGGGTTTTTTTTATGTCTGGAGATGTAACAGATGGTCAAAACTTACTAATTGTTGATTTATTGGAAGATTCAAGGGATTGTGTTTTCCAAAGCTGCAGTCAGAAAGCCCACCACTCTTTTCAGAGATATACACTACTCAGACACATAGACATCTGTGATAATCTCTAACTACACCATGTTCACTGCTGTCTTCTGTTGACACCAGCACAGAAAGCGGCTCTGACTGTAGGTGTTGGCCTCGATGTTTTACTGCGCCAGTTTATGCTCCAGCAGGACTTGTGCCAGACAGAATTGTGAAGTAGGTCAGGCTGGTCTGAAACCTCATCCTCCCGTTTTTATTGTCAGGCCCCTTTACCCCAACTAAGATCCTTCCTGGACATCTTGTTTGTATATATTCCTTGTCTACTTTCCCACCCCAAATCCCTGAGCTGACTAACATAATCTCCCCTTACCTATTGGAACTTACACTAGATGAGACTCTCTGGAATGGGAAGTGTATCAGCCACAGTGTTGACTAACCTACCCCCGCATCCATTGCCCCCTTTCTTTTCCCTGCCAGAACACCATATTTGCTTAGGTAGCTACCATACTCCACCTGGCACTGAGCTTCAGGGGAGCCCAGCCCTTCTTCTGTCCTAGGCCTTCTGGTTGAATCTGGTAATAGTGCTTGGGTTGTTGTTGTTAGGTGCTGTTGAGTCAATTTCAACTCATAGTGACCCTATGTACAACAGAGCGAAACACTGCCTGATCCTGTGCCATTCTCACAATTGTTGCTATGTTTGAGCCCATTGTTGCAGCCACTGTGTCAATCCATCTCATTGGGGGTCTTCCTCTTTTTTGCCAACCCTTTGCTTTACCAAGCATGATGTCCTTCTCCAGGAACTGGTCCCTCCCGATAGTATGTCCAAAATATGGTGGACAATCACACAATACTGGGAATCATGGACTAGCCAATTTGACACATATTTTGGGGGGACACAACTCAATCCATAACAATGACTGTCTGTAAGATCAAAACTCACCAGTTGCATGTAAGAAATTCAACTGTTGCAGAGAGAACTGAAACTGTGTGAAGCAATACACGGTATCCTCAATAGTATCTTTGCGGTGAATACCTTGTTGCATTACACAGAGCTATTTTTTTTTTTTTTTTTTTTTGAGGACTTCCCTTCATGTAGGCTGACAAGCTAACATCAGCGAGATTCAGAAAAACTCAAAACAGGGCAGTTTAGGTTTAGCATCTGTGGGACTGGCTTCTAGAAAAATTCATCGACTACTGACTCTTACATGGTCCTCTATAAATACCATTTCTCTTAAGGCATTGAAGAGCTCAGAGTTTGAGGTTTGAGGTTCATTCTCCAGCAGGTACTTGGAGCACAGTTTGCTTAAGTGTGAAGTCAAATCTTGAAAACAATTAGTAGAACTGGCAATAGGATGATACTCCCCTAGTATAACAGTTAAGGAGCCTGGCATTAGCTTAAGCAGGAGACCACCCATGCCACCAGGAAGTAGGTCCCAAAAAGAACCCAAGGCAGGATGCTCCAGAGTACTAGTAGATGTGGAGTGCTTGACTACATACAGGACATCAAGTAACCATATGGCCATCAGGTCTCATCATAAGGTAAGGTGGGCCCAGCAACAATCCATCATAAGATGGAGGTGGTGCATCTGGGATCAAATATGAGCAGGATCGGAGGACACGTGCAAGCCTTCGTGAGCAGATGGTGCAGACCTGCATGTCGTCCTCCGCTTTCACACAAGCAACTCTCCCTCCGCTCACATCTGTTGTATGGGGAATCCCTCAGGGCAAGCTGATGGAGAAGGGAAAAGCTTGAGCTTGGTTCATGGCCTTCCAATTAGAATGGATTACATTAAAAATAATAATAATAATTTTTTTTTTTTTATGTATATGGGTGTAAGCTGAAAATGAATGGTGGCTGCACTACTATCCCACTCATGGGTGGCCTTGAAAAATAGAGCTTCAGGTGGAGGACCTGAGCATTTACTTTGTATAGAAAGAGAACTGGCCCAAGGTTAGACTACATATGGATTCATAGGCAGAGGTAAATGGCTTGACTTGGTGGTAAGGTCTTAGGAAGGAGAAAGATTGGAAGACTGGGGACAAGGAGCTCTGGTGTATAGTCATGCATGTAGACATATGGGTGTATAACTGCATCACCATTGTATTTTGGAAGTAGATAACTTGCATTCTAGGTTTCACAGGTTCACAGATGGAGAAGAATTTTTCCCCAGGATGGAATATATCCAGATTTGCACTCATGTCTGATGTGTAAAAAAAAAAAAAAAGGCCCCAGGGATCCCACCAGTGTGGTGGTTCGGACCTGGGAAGCAGTTCCCCAGCCAATCAGTGTTTCACAGCCTGTCAAGGAGAAGCAAAGATGGCACACAGGGCCAGGTATTTGAGAGAAAGGAGGGGGAGGATGTGAGAGATCGAGAAGAAACCAAAAGAAGTCAAAAAAAGCAATATCAGCAACAAAGAAATGGCACTGAAGGAGCCAGCTGGTGTGGACAGGGCAAATCCAAGGGGCATGAAGCTGGCGCCTCCTAAACGAGTGACTGTGGTCTGCTGGGAAGCGGTAGAGGCCAAGCAGGGGGCAGGAGGGTGGGGGGTGGGAAAGTGTGTATCACTGGTTACTGGGTGCTCTGTCTCCTGCTGGGAGCTCCGTGAAGCTGCTTTCCTGTACTCCCCTTCCGCAGCTCTCTGACAGGAGTCCAATATTTAGATAAGATTTTTGACTTAAAGTTGATGCTGGAATGAGTTAAAACTTTGGGGGTATTAGCGTTGAGTGAATATATTTTGCATGTGAGAAGGACATGAGTTTTGGGGGGACCAGAGTGTTACGGACTGAATTGTATTCCCTTTCCCCAAGTTTATATTGAAGTCCTAACCTCTGGTACCTGTGAAGTGACTTTGTTTGGAAATAGGGCTTTTGAAGATGTTATCATTTGAGTTAACATGAGTACTGGAGTAGGGTGAGTCCTGATCCAATCCGAGTAGTGTCTTCTTAGAAGAGGAGAAGAGACACAGAGAGACAGAGGGAAGAGCGAACGCATGTGATAACTAAGTTATACTAAAGCTGCATGTCAAGGAATGTCTGGGCTACCAGAAGTTGGGAGAGATGAAAAAAGGATCTTCCCCTACAGCGGATAGAGAGAACAAGGCCCTGCCAACACTATGAGTTTGGACTCCTAAAAAAAAAGACTCCTAGCCTCCAGAATTTTGACACAATAAGTTTTTGTTCTTATAAGCTACCCAGATCGTGGTATTTTTGTTACCGTAGCCCTAGAAAATTAATACAGATTTTGTAATACAGATTTTGTATTGTATGTTAATGTTCTATGGAGAACATCCACCACAAGAGAGGCACTACCAAATAGACAAAACAACCCAACCAATTGACATCAACTAGTCTCTGTCACCAGCCTCCCCAGTGCTGGCATGATGGGCACATGGGTGATGTCACGATGATGGCAGGGATGGAGGTTATGAATGGGCCCAACAGCATGGGCTCCCGCTTACCAAGCCTGATTTGGCAACTACTGTCACTAATGCCTAACATGCCAACAAAAGGGACCAATACTGAGTCCCCAGGATGCTATCATTCTTCATGGAGATCACCTGGTCACCAATTTATTTTGGCAGGAATAGGCACATATTCCAGGTGTGGGTTTGTCATTCTTGCCTGTGGGGCCTCAGCCAACGCCATTATTCAAGGGCTTCTGGAGTACAGAATCCCAAATAACATTGTTGCAGACCACAGGAGGCTCACGATCATGGTATCCAATGGTCATATCTTATACCTCGTTACCCAAAGCTGGCAACCACTTGAGTGTTGGAGCAGCCTGTTGAAGGCATAGCTAAAGCATCAACTTGGAGATGATATTTTAAAAGCACAGGGTACAATCCTCCAGGAAACAATAAAAAAAAAAAACTAGTACACAATCTAAATCAAAGACCTCTCTATTGTTTTCTATGTCTCAGACAGAAGAATTATGGGGCTGGGGATTAAAAAGTAGAAGTAGGAGTGGTCCCACTTATCATTACTCTCAATGATCACCTTGGGGAATTTGTATTTCCTGTTCCTGGAACTCTAGGCTCTCCCAGTTTAGAAGTCCTGGTTCTCAAAGGAGGAACACTTCCACCAGGAGACACAGTAATAGTCCAATTGAACTATAAGCTATGGCTGCTGCCTGGGCACTCTAGATTCTTTGTGTTTAGAGGCAGCAGGTGAGAAGAAGAGCCACCATCCTGGCAGAGTAATTGACCAGTTGATGCTGATTATCAGGAGGAGGTAGGGCTACTCTTGTACATAGGGGTAGGAAGGAATATGTGTGGAACTGAGATGCTCCATTTGGTGCCTCTTGGTATTTTCTTATCCATTTTTTGAAGGTAAATAGACAAAGGAAGCAATTGCAGCCTGAGAAGTACATAGTGACCAGGGCTCAGACCCGTCAGTGATAAGGATCTGGGTCACTTACCTGATAAGCCTTTGAGATGCGCGAAGGTGCTAGTGGTGGGTGAGGGAAATCTGGAATAGATAGCTGAGGAGCGAGATGGTGAGTACCAGCTGCAGCCTGAGACCAGCTGTAGCAGTGGGACTGTAGTAGGTGCTACCAACTTTCCTCTTCTAAGTTCCCCCTGAGAAGAGGGGCTCACCAGAATCTTAGAGGAGCTGCTCCCAGCACTTGATGAAGAAGTGGTTCTAAGTGTGCAAGGGGTAGACTGTGGGGGACACTGGGGTCCCCCGACCAGACTCTCCTTCAGAAGGATTTGTTATCCCAGCCACATACGCTTTTGGTAGATAACTCAGTTGCTAGGCCCTCCAAGGATTGCCTCAGCTGCAGAAAGCCACCTCGCCCAAGGTCATACTGTCTTCCCAGAGCCCATATCCAATGACTGGTTGACGTGGGTACAAAGGCTCAGCCTGCTTGCCCCTACTTGATACTATTCTGAAGGATCATAGTATCAGAAATGCACCTGGGGGCATCTGAGGCTATTGTTGGGTTTAGGCTACATCCCAACTTTCTCTATGCTCAATCCTACTTCCTTCCTTCTACGGTATGAATCCTAAGAGCAAGCCCTAATAAACAACTTGCATGCTAACCTCTGTACCAGAGTCTTCTTCCCAGGGAGCCTAACCTGCAATAACTTCTTTCCAGAAACCGGACACATATCTCAAGTTTAGGTCTCACTGTGTAGTAGGTCCACACATTGTAAGTTTTCTCTTATAGAAATGACTATTACATTTTAAATGTTCAAATATAGCAATTTTTATTCTAGATGATTGTCATACTCCAGAATATACCCCAAGAGGCCTTAATGACATACTCCATATAATTCAGACGTTTTAATTTCCCTTAATAACAGAAATGTGTGCCCCATATATAACACTTTGAGAGGGCCAGGGTATCACAGAACAAAGGAAGCTAATAACCACATGCTGCAAGCGCCAAACTTTGGTGAAACCTTGCTGTTGCCTGGGCACCTCCTCTGCTCTGAACACAGAGCGAGGCTCAGCAGCTGTAGGGAATACCAGGTCTGTTTAACGGGTCCACACCATAAAACTTCTCACAGTTGGCAGTTTATGTTCTAGAATCCCAGGAAGGGAAGAGCAGAGCTCTTCCAAGGCACAAATACAAAATTTGGGGGATAGGATGTGCCTAAGATCGTGGTATCTGTTCTAGGCTGGAGCTGGGTTTGTTTCAGGGAGGAGCAAGGAAAACAAGAACAACAGCAGCAGTAACAACTGCAATAACCACCACAGTGAACTGAAACAACCAATGTGCCAAAACACAAATGTAGTTTTATGAGAAATCTGGAGCATCATTACCTATAAAAAAAAAAAAAAAATTTTTTTTTTTTTTTTAGCTTAACAAAACTACAACAGAACCCCCCAGATTATCTTATTTGATATGGTAAACAGGACAAGGGAGAATCAGCAGATAATAATTACAAAATATTATCAAGCATGTCTTAAAAGCATACTGTGAGGCAACCAGAATGTTCCTTAGAAGTGAGGATGGTGAGACTTCAGCTTGTTTACACTGGACACACCATCGGGAAAGACTAATTGCTAGAAGAGGACCTCATAGTTGGTACAGTAGAGGGCCAACAAAAATGGGGAAGCCCTCAATGAGATGAACTGACACAATTACCTCAACAATGAACTCAAACATACCAATGATCATGAAGATGGTGCAGCTCTGGGCAACATTTTGTTCTGTTATACCTAAGACTGCCATGAGTTGGAGCTGGCTCTATGGCAACTAACAAGAACAAATGGATGGTTAACCTCTTCCAAAATAAATCCATCTGTGCCTCCATTTCCAGAACCTGCCGTGGTTCCTGGTATATGATAAGCATTAGGTGTGTTGCCAAGTTAAGAGCATGGACTTGGATTTCAGGCTGAATGGGGCTGGATCCCACACCTACCACTTACCAGCTTCCTAATCTTGGGTGAATTATTAGGTCGAGCCTATTTTAATTGACATTTTTGCAGGTCAAAATTGTGTACATATGAGCAGCTTCATATGGCTTAACCTAATACTTAACCTCTCTGAACTTTCGTTTCTCATCTGTAAAGTGGAAATAATAATATAATCTTCGTTGTTGCGTTGGTGTGATAATTAATTAATTTAATGCACGTAAAGCCCATAACATTATGCCTGACACGTGGTAACTAGCAGTTAAATGCTCACTATGATGATGACAACGATACACATTAATTGAATGAATCAGTGCATCTTGAATGGAAAACAACTAAAAATGAATGACATTTTTACCCTGACGAAAAGAACTCACTGTAAAGTTTTATATGTGATATTAAGGGATGACATAGTGCTGTTGATTCAGCTACTTTTTCCTCTGATATCTCAATCCATTTTTAGTCTCCTCCTTTGACAATCTATTCTTCTGCTGTCATATCTTTGGGAAAGAATGTTCTTTTGGAGCTCACTTGGGAAATTGTGTTTTTTTCCAATTGCTCATTGATTAATTTATAATAGTTGTGCATATCCTCTGCCTGCTTGCAGAAGCACTCTTTCTCCGTTTTTGAGTGGGGTATCAGGATATTGATGTCAGGCGGGGTACCTGGAGTAGGGAGTCCTTGTCTGGGTGGTTCTGTGTGAAGACTTCACTGCCCTCTCTTTCTCCAGGGAGGAGGGCCACACTAACATAGAGGAATGTTGCAACTACCCTCCAAGCAGCAAATAACCACTGGTTACCATTGAGATTTCGACTCATGTGACCCCTTGTGGGCCAGAGTAGAAATGAGCTCCATAGTGGTTTCCATGACTGACTGTTTGGAAGTAGATCACCAGGCCTTCCTTCCAAGGTGCCTCTGAGTGGACTTAATCAGCCAATCTTTCAGTTAGCAGCTGAGCGCATTAATCATTTGCACCACCCAGGGACTCCAGCAAATAACCTTTCATGCCTTTTTTACTCTTTGGATTTCCATGTGCTCAAGTAATTTTGCTTGTATTAACCATCATGGTGATTTAACAAAATGTTAGATTTCCTCCACCTCGGTGTTGGCACTGGCCCATTAAATGTTTTGTGGTTTAAAACTCGTAGTGAAGGAACAGTGGACTAACCACTGGCATAATGACGCCAGCCTTGGGAGCCTTAATCATCACCTGGTCAGTCATCTCAATCTTTGCCTGAAGTGTTTGATTTTCACTCGGATGTTTAGCATTATTGTGTAACTCAGTTTCCTTACCTTCCAACATTTGTTTAAGGAGAGTCTGGGTGAATAATTGGAAAGTACCCTTTCTTGCATCTGGCACTTGGGAGTAAAAACATCTATTATGGATTGGCTAAGGAGAGATGCATCGTAACCGAAGCTGCCTCTAGCATTCTGCTGAGTGTTTAAATATCTACGCAAGAGAATTCACTCTTAATGTACTTGGGACTCCAAGTGCTGACCAGCTGAAATTTCAGCCCTTCCGTTTTATGACCAGGCAAAAGTGTAAGTCAGCACATACGCACAGACTTAGTTCTGATTTGCAAAGCTGGCACTTATTTTGCTTAATCTCCAGTGGAGCCAAAACCATTTAAAAGAAGCTAGCTGAGTTTGGTCCTTAGGGAAAATGCAGTAGAAGACTCCCATGCTATGGAAATATTCTCAGAGCCTTACATGGGAATAAGAGTAGAATTCAAACTTAATTTTGTTTGTGGAGAAAATAGATACTCTTCCCCGGTGGGAAAAGCAGAATATAATAGTACTTTTATTGACATTTGAATCTGGGGGCCCTTGATTGGCGATTATATAGTAATGTATCAAACTATATCTCGAGTATATTCCAAGTGTCACATGAGCCTTATCCTTTTGCTGAGCGTTCCTTGGCGAGCTTCCTACAGCTCAGAGGTAAGATAGCAGCCTGGGGTTACAGGAACTCCAGTGAAGCTGAACATTAGATTGTGAGCCACATACAGTGAGAAACCATGTTTGTCTCATTGGCTCTGTGACCCCAATGCCAAGCCCAGCGCTTAGCATATAGTCAGTGCTCACAGAGTATTTTTGAATGAATCAGTAAATTCTCACAGATTATCTGAGGATCCAAGAGCTTCTCAAATATGGAATCAATCCTTCTGATGCTCTTTAATAAGATTGGGAGTGATGTTTATGTGGTTATTCTCTTATTCAGGAATCTCAGACAGGTGGCCACTAGCTTGTAAGTCAGGCTATTGGGCAGGCAATGATAAAGAACATAATCCTGTTTTTGCATGAGGGTTACTGCCTTATGGAGCAACCATGGTGGCTTCACTGAAGGCAGAGCCTCCCCACCTCATCCTCCAAAGACCTCTCATTACTTGTTCTCAACATGTGGTGGAAGTACCTGAAGGGCCTGAAAGTTATTGTTAAGGGATCATGACTCCACCTTTGTGTGTATCTGTGTATGTTTTAAATTAACTGATACTCCGTATGTGTGCGTTGGGGTAAATGGGAAGGGTTCTTTGATTTTTAAGTTGAACAAGAGAACTTGTGCTTGCATAGGACACAAAGGTGCAGCTCAAACTAAGCTCCCGTCACAGCCCTTCATTGTGCTCTACTGGACTTTTATGTCATTGCAGAATTCCCAGTTCCCTTAGCAAGTGGAATGGAGCTGAAAAAGGAACCATGAACCAAAACTGGAAGGGTGTTGGAGAGAAGTCCAAGTGATTCCTTTGAAAAGAGAAATATCAGCAGAAGCTCAAAGAAGAGCCACAAGCAAACATGGCTCCTAGATAAACCAGTTCTTTCTCATAACATCCACCTACAGGAGATGCCAATATTATGACACCGTGGTGATGTGCCAACCCCAGGAAGGGTTGTTCCATAGGCAAGTCCTGTCAGCACTAGGGCTCAGAAGGTGGCCTAAGGGCCAGACCCAACTGACTCAATCCTGGGCTAGTCAGGCTCACTGAGGGGAAGGGATCTAGGGAGTTCCCAAGAGGAAATGAGAGGAAGAAGCCCAGAGGCAGGTGCTGTGTCCAGGGGGTCTTGGGGAAGACAGTAGATGGTGGCCGGACAGACTAGAGGAACAGAGGAGCTTAGGGGCAGGGAGAGTTTCCTCCCAGACTCCTCATAGGCCTTCTAAGACCCCAGGGCTCTGGTAAGGTTAGAAAAAAAGTGGGCAGTAGGGAGCTCTGTGTAGCAAAGGAGGTCAACAGGAAGAAGCTGAGATGCATCACAAAGGACTGATGCTTAATGGTGAGAGTAAAGCAAGATTTCAGGTTTTGAGAAATCAGGATCTTAGGCAGGCTTGTGGTCAGGAATCCAGGCACAATTGGTCAAGACCTGTTACTAGAGCTGGGACATAAAAAATAACAACAGTTAGCTTTAATTGGAGACATGCTGTGTGTCAGCATTGCATTGGGTCATTTGGAATTATAACTTCATTCAGTAGTCACAAATCTTATGATATGGGTAAAATTAGCATCCCAGTTTTTCAGATAAAGAAAGTGAGACTGAAAGCGGTTAAGTATTTTGCCCAATGTCACAAGGTCACAGCAGCTAGTAGGTGGAGGAGATGGGGCTTGAACTCAGGTTTGCAGCTTTAGAGGCTGCCGGCTTAATCAGGGAGTCCTGGCGGTGCAAGTGGTTAAGCGCTCGACTACTAACTGGAAGGTCAGCAGTTTGAACCCACCAGCTGCTCCAAAGGAAGAAGATGTGACAGTTTGCTTCTGTAAAGATTTACAGTCTTGGAACCCCTGTGGGGCAGTTCTTCTCTGTCCTATAGGGTCGCTATGAGTCAGAATCAACTTGATGGCAATGGGGGTACTTGATGGCAATGGGTGTACTCCGTGGCAATGAGTTTGGTTTTGGTGTTTTGGGGCTTAACTACTGTGCTGCACTGCATAGTGGAAGCTTGGTTCCGACAGCGTGAGGGCCAGGTGAAGGGAGGTGTACTGAGCACCAACTGGGAGTGGGACCATCCTTGTGGCAGACACTTCCACGTACATTATGTCATTAATCTTTGCAATATCCTTATCTTCATTTTTTTTTCTGTTGAAGGATCTGAAGCACGTACAGACTAAGTACATTGCCTAAACTCACACAGGAAGGAGGCAATAGCCCAACTTAATGGGACTGGAGCACATGTTGGAACAAAATGAGCGGGAAGATTGCCCTGAGGCTGATGTGCCATGGGGAAGAAAGAGGCCTAGGAATTAAGGATGCGACACCTGCTATACATCCAGGTTTCCATAATTCAAAATCCTAGTTAGTAAAGGTCCTCTAAGAGAGAAATTTTGAAGATATACAACTTCAAGCAGTATTATTTCCTGACAAAGTTCAGGGAGTGGTTTTTTACCTAATATGACCCAATGATACATTTATCCTTCATAATGGATGACTCACGGATTAGTCCTTATAGTGAGTTCCTATTATTAAACCAACTACAGTACTTTGCATCCATCTCTCTGTTCAGAAGCATCTAAATCAGTAGGCCCTATAATGGAGTACGTGAAAACTAATTTTCACTTTAGCGTATGTGTCACGCCTTTAGAGTTGTCTATATTTGGGTACGATTACTCATACCAAACCAAAGGAATTAAGCAGGTTATTTCATGCCCTTTTTAAAAAGGTTTTAAAACTCTAACTTCTTCATATTTGTTACATGCACAGTCTAGTGAATGGTAAAGATTTAACATAGTATTAGGTCACCATAGCATTATCAACTATCAAGTCACAGGAAACCCTGGCAGTGCAGTGGTTAAGAGCTACAGCTGCTAACCAAAAGGGCAGCAGTTCAAACCCACCAGGCACTCCTTGGAAACTCTATGGGGCAGTTCTACTTCCGTCCTATAGGGTCGCTATGAGTCGGAATTGACTCCACGGCAGCAGGTTTGGTTTATCAAGTCACAGCCAGTGACAGATGTTTTTTGAGCATCCACACTACCTAAGTTCTGAGGTTGGACTCGTAGGTCATTTAGAAAGGTCATTTAAACCAATGTTTTTCTAACTTTCTGTGAAGAAGGACCATGCAAAAAAAATTCCAATCCATTGTTGAAGCATATTTTGTAATATACAATATGTTCACACAGTGACACATGGTTGGGTGTTACCGCAACATCAAATTGCTAATAAAGTCTCTAAGATTTTCTAAATACAATAGCCTCAATAATGGACTCAAACATCCCAAGATCATGAAGATGGTATAGGACCAGGGCACATTTCGTTCTCTTAAACATAAGGTTGCCATGAGTTGAAGATGACTCAACAACAACTAACAACAACAACCAAGTCTCTAAATACTCTCAACTTTTGTTCTTTTGTGATTGCAGCAGTAGTCCATGGACAGCAGGTGGTCTGAAAACCACACTTGGAGTAACACTGATTTAAACAAGGCAGGACCACACTCAACAGATGAAAAACTAGGTTTTGCTGCTTTTTCTTTCAATTTTTTATTCCTTATGCTTATCATGCTTGTGGATATACCTGATGAAACTACTAAGGAAGCTTTTTGCTTCAAGGTAAACCATGCTTTACTCAATTTAGAAACAAGGGAGAAATGCTTCCTTCAAAGGCCAACCTATCAAAGATACATAAAGAATGAAAGGAGAGAATATAACATATGACACCAAGCTGAGGGGGAAAAATAATGAGGCCAAGTCTATGCTTGAAAGTGAGAGTCACAAATGGTGAAAATGCACCTTCTCATAAACCTACGACTCTCACAGATGTCTACAAAAGAAGTATCTGACTGTAGAGTTCACATAACTATAGACCGGGAAAATCTATTTTTGTAGAATTGTCCTTTCTGGCACTATTCTTGATGCCGTGGCAGAAAGCATATTCACAGGAAAAAAAAATTTTTTTTCTTGGAATGAAGTTAACAGAGCACCTAGGCAAGAGTAAAAAACAGAACTTGAGACTCAAGAGAGCAAATTTCATTTTTCCCTAGATACTTATCCAGGACCAAAAGCCAGAAAAGAAGAAAAAAAAGAAGAGATAAGCTTAATTTTGTCTTCTTAATGACATGAAGTCAGGTTAGGAGCCCTGGTGGCACAGCTTGGCTGCTAAGCGAAAGGTTGGCAATTCAAATTCACCAGCCGTTCCTTGGAAACCCCATGGGGCAGTTCTACTCTGTCCTATAAAAAAAATTTTTTTTTTTTTATAGGATCTCTGAATTGACTATACGGCTATGGGTTTTTTTTTTTTCCTTCTTATTAGGACGCTAAACCAAAACCAACCAAACTTATTGCACTTAAATTGATTCCAATTCATGTAGACCCCACATGGTTCAGAATAGAACTGCAACCCACAGAGTGTTCAATGGCTGGGATCATACAGAAGTAGACCAGCATACTTTTCTTCTATGGCACCTCTGGGTGGGCTTAAAGCACTAATTTTCAGTTAGTAGCCTAGCACAAACTCTTTGTGCCAGCTAGGGACCTTATTAATATTATTAGTCCTGCTAAACCCAAGAAAACCCAAGGCAATATTCCAACATAATTGTAAAATAAAATCAGTCTACTTATGCTCTGAGAGGAGAAGAGTCAAGGCTTGTCAAGATACATGACCCATATAATAGATTAGTTTTAGGGCTTTGGTTAACTTTCTTCTTTACCACTGAAAAATTCATTATGAAGGTCTTCTTTCTCTTTCCTTATATCTAGAAAAATTACAACAAAAATAATTCTATCAGATGTATTAGTTAAGACAGCACTGCTGTTGTTTGGTGCTGTTGAGTAGAATTTTGACTCATAGCAACCCCATGTCACAGGGTAGAACTCCCCCACAGGATTTTCTAGGCCATAATCTTTACCAAAGCAGATCTCCAGGTCCTTCTCCCAAGGTAACACTGGCTACTTTGATAGATAGCTCCCCAAATCTCAGTAGCTTAATTCAATGAATGCGTATTTCTCATTTACCTAACAGTTCAATACAGGTATGTGTGAAGTAGCCTTTCACATGATAATTCAGGGACCCAGACTGGGTCCAGCTTGTGGCTCTGCCATCTCCTAGGGCCTTGGAGTCCTTTACCTCCAGGCAGGAAAAGAGATAAAGCATGTAGTATCACAGAAGAGGTTTTTAATGGACCACATCTTCTCAATTTTCATTGGCTCAAAATCAGTCACATGGCCCCATTTAGATGTAAGAAAGGCTGGGAAATGCAGTCCTAGGGCATGTAGGAACTGCTCAGGAATAACTTTACACTATGGGAGGGGAGGGGAGTACCAGTCCTTGGTAGGCAGCTAATCATTTTGATCACATTAGGCTAGATTAAGACTTTTCTGTATTTCTTTTTTTTAAATCTTCTCAAATTATTTACATACTGTTGTCTCTGAGGGAGTCCCTGGGTGGCATAAACAATTAAGCACTAGGCTACTAACTGGAAAGGTTGGCGGTTCAAATCTACCCAGACGTACCTTGAAAGAAAGGCCCGGAGATCTGCTTCCAAAAGATCACAGACATTGAAAATCCTATAGAGCACAATTCTACTCTGAAACACATGGGTTGCCATGAGTTGGAATTGACTGTTTCACTCCCATCTCCCACCACTTCCTCGGGCTCCACACAACTAGATGGTGTCCAGTTACCACCACTTACTGCTCTGACAGGGATCACAAGACAGGGTCCTGGGTGAAGCTGGAGAAAAATGTAGAACAAAATTCTGACGGGAAATAAAAAAAAAGACCAGAGTTACTGGTCTGACAGAGACTGGAGAAATCCCAAGAGTATGGCACCCAGCCATCCTTTTAACTCAGTAATGAAGTCACTCCTGAGATTCACCCTTCAGTCAAAGATTAGACTCAGTCTGGTGGAGGCTGTAGTACTTGTGGTCCATCAATCTTTTGGACTAATCAATCTTTCCTGTATGTCTTTGGTTTTCTTCATTCTCCCTTGCTCCAGACAATGGGGGACCAGTGGAGTATCTTAGATGGTCGCTCACAAGCTTTTAAGACCCCAGATGCTACTCACCAAAGTAGGATGGAGAACATTTTTTTAATAAACTATGTTATGCCAATTGAGCTAGAAGTTCCCCGAGATCATGGTCCCCAGCCTTCTGCCCAGTAATTCAGTCCCTCAGGGAGTTTAGATGTATCTCTGGAGCTTCCATGACCTTGGCAGTACAAGTTGTGCTGGCTTCCCCAGTATTGTGTACTGTCTTAACCTTCACCAAACTTACCATGTATCTATTGTCTGGATAGTGTTTTTCCCTCCCTCCCTTCCCCTCCCTCATAAAGGGGTGACAATTGGTTTAAAGTGACTTCAGAAGACAGCTTTAGCTCAAGAGTTGGTTAATTGTTTAATTGCCTTAAAGTGACTTCAGGGGATAGCTTTAATTCAAGACTAGAAGAGCAACTCAGGGCCATAGTCTTGGGACTGCCCCAGACTCAATAGGTCTAGTAAGTCTGAATTTTTTTTTTTTTTTTACAAATTTGAAGTTCTCGTTCACATTTTTCTCCCTTTTTATCAGGATTTCTCTATTATGTTCCTGATCAGAATGTTCAGTAGGTAGCCAGGCACCGTGTAGTTCTTCTGGTCTTGAGGTGGAGGAGGCAGAGGTTCACATAGGCCCTTAGTCCTATAGTCCATTTCCTTCTCTGATTCTTGGGTTTTCATCTTTCTCTTTGGTTCCAGATGAATAAAGACAAATAGCTGTATCTTAGATGGCTGCTTGTAAGCTTTTAAGATCCTCAACACTAATCACCATACTGGGAAGTAGAACATAAACTTTAAGAACTATATTATGTCAATCGACTGAATTGTCCCATGAGACCACAGCCCTAAGGCCCCAAGTCAGGAGAACTAATTTCATGATTTGACTGGTTATTTCTAATTAGTATCAGTATCTGTAGCCCCTCTTTTATTTGGTTGCTGTTATTGTTGCAGAAGCGTACACAACCTAGCACTTGCCCATTCATCCCTTTTCCCTTCGTACAGCTTATTGACATCAGTCATGCTGTGCAAACTTCTTCCATATTCAGTGCCAGCTTTCCCATTTCTATAACAAAAAGTGGCTACTACCTAAGGAGAACTTCTCTCTCTTCCCCTCGACCCCCAACCCTGGTAACCACTAACGGACGTTAGGTTCTGTGTACTTACCTATTCATGTCATTTCATGAAAGTGAGAACATGCAATGTTTTTTTTCTTCCCCATTTTTTGATTGGGTTGTCTTTTTGTTGCTAACTTGTAGAAGTTTTATGTATATTTTGGATATTAGATCCTTATCAGATATGTGATTCCCAAAGATTTTTTCCCAGTCTGTAGATTCCTTTTAATTCTTTTGTTAGTCGTTTGATGAGTACAAGTATTTACCTTCCGTGAGGCTCCAATCATCTATTTTGTCTTCTGCTGCTCGTGCGCTTATTGTTGTATTTAATCTATCATTAAGAAAGCTACTACATAGGGTTTTCAATGGCTTATTTTTTTGAAATATATTACTAGGCCTTTCTTTGTCATGACTCTGGGTGGACTCGAACTGCCAACCTTTCATTTAGCAACTGAGCATACTAACTGTACCATCCAGGGACTCCAAAACACTGTATAGTGGCATATGTTTATACTGTCTTTATCCTGCTACCTTTTGTGGTCATGGAGGCTATTAAACGTGGTTCGTATCCTTAAACTTAGGGGGACCAAAAAGGGAGAAATGCCAAAAGAATTCAAAATTATATTTTAGAGGCTGCTTTCTAATTTCTACTGCAAATCCCTGCCAAATGAATTACCAAGCTTCATGTCAAGAGATGAAGGCTCTATTCCTTAAATCCCCTCTAAGCCTGAGCAAGATGATTTAATTCCTTGCTCCTTATTTTTGCTCATTCATGAAATGAGAATGGCTTTCACCCACTTAGTACAGAGAGTAACTTTGGATTGATAGGAAAAAATTTCATCATAAAGGAAAGGTGCCATTACACAGCTGCAGGCTTTCTTTTATCCTAGCACTATTGCTTGTAGCAACACACACCTTTTGTGAAAGAAAAGACACCTCCTAATAACAAATGTATAAAATTACCTGCCCTGCCCAGTTGCATATTTCACATAAAGGCCGAACAGGAGTATATGAAGCAAGAGTTGGAGAGGAAATTCATGCAGATGGAATGTGAATTCTTCGTAGGGTCATTGGCAGACCGGAGTACCGGCAAGTGCCCTAATGGGAGAGACCAGGGAAGGTTCCAATCAAACGTGAGATCTCTCCGTAGTAAGCCCAAACACTGCATATAACCAGGCTGAGAATTCCACTCAGTTTTGGTTAACACTGAGGATTCAGAGCTCAGAAGATGAGCCAGAAACAGGCTAACAAGACAAGTGAGCAACACTACTTTGCAGACAGCCCTTAGCTCAAGAGACCTGGAGTTCAAGGACCCACAGGACCTGGAGCAGGGGGGCCACAGAGGAAGGGAATGGGGGTGAGGTACATTGAAATGCCCCATCAGGCACAGGGTTGGATTTTGGGTACCGTTTGGTGGTAGTGAGGATTTGGGCAAGCCCCTTAACCTTGATTTCCTTATTTATAAACAAAAGTGAGTAAAGTTAGATTTGGGTTTCATGATGCCCATTTTTTTTTTTTTTAGGGGCATGGGGTAAGTTTCAGTTTTTCAGAGTAACTAATGGAAACCAAACCAGCTAAACCCACCGAGTCAATTCTGACTCATGGTGACCTCGTGTGTTACAGAGTAGAACTGTACTCCATAGACTTTTCTTGGCTGTAATCTTTACAGAAGCAGACTGCCAGGCCTTTCTTAAGACCATGGCACTGCTGGGTGGGTTCAAACCACCAACTTTTAGGTTAGTCATTGAGCACAAACTATTTCTATCACCCAGGGACCCTAATAATAGAAGCCCTACCTTTGTTTAGGGTATGACAACTTAGGTTGATAGAAGCACGGTTTCTTCACTTTGGGCTAGAATGATTTCGGCTCAGCGTGGTTGTGAAGTTCTATAGGTCTTTAATAACATGGAAGACTATTTGTTAAGAAACACAGTTGGTGAAATTTTTTCAAAGCAGCAGGTCCATAGGAAAAGAGTTAGAATTTTTTTGATGATAGAATGGTTGGGATCTGAAAGATGCTTTTGGTCTTGTGGTTTTCAGTGACACTAACCAGCTGGGCAGCCGAACTTTACTTATTGTCTAGTTCCCCTGGTTTTCAAGGGCAAAGCCTCACCAGGAGTGTGGTATTACAGTAAGTAGAAATGCCTTTAGCTTTCCTCTTTATTTTTCTATTTTTTTTGGCATTATTTTTGTTGCCATTTGTGATCCACATAAACCTGTTGGTCTAGAACAGCATCATTATTTTCTCCGTGAAGTGATGATGAAAGAGAAAAACTTCTGCAACCTACTTCTAAAGTGAAACCAAGCCAAAGGCAAGTTGCAGTTTAACAACACAATTTTAAGAAAAATAGTACTAATAAGCAGGCCTCAGGACTTCTGATGAACAGAAGGAAAAGCTGTCATATTGGAGAGGGTGTATAAATAGAAGGAGAAGGGAAGAGAAACCCATGCTTTCACTTCAAGGACCGTCACCGTGGGTATAATGTTAGGCCCATGACTGTACTAGAGAGGCATTCTCGGGTTTGATTATGTTCTTACAAGACATAGTGGGTTTATCACCCTGGCATGCCTGGGCTCTTGACTCTAGGGCGATTCTTTTCAACAATGGAGTGGCAAGCTGTGTTTCTGTCTTAAGATCTAAAGGCATAGTGATGCATGAATCACTTCTGAAGTATTGGGAGGCCAGCCAACACCCAAATTCATTTGTGTGAGTTTGGGTTTGTTTACATCTAATTTTGCACGTCTGTTGCACCCACCTCTCTCCCCTTAACCCTTTGCCATCGAGTCAATTCCAACTTATAGTGACCCTATAGGACAGAGTTGATCTGCGTCATAGGATTTCCAAGGAGTGACTGATATCTAGGGCTGAGTAAATCAGTAGCCCCTCTTGTGCTCAGGACATTTCTGCAGCTGTCACACCACAGGTGGCCTCATTCAGGTGACTTTTTCCTCTGTTCCCCCAGAATCCTCCCAGGAATATGAACTGGGAATCAGAAGTCCTGCAACCTGCTTATTAATCCAATGCCTCTTAAAATGTGGGCAAGTAATTTAATTTCTTTAAACATCCTTGTAACCTGCCATTGGTCAGAAAAGACTGCCTTAAACTAGCCCAAGCCAGATTTGGCCTACCCCACATGCTCAGAAGGGCCACTTGTGACCATTAATTGACCTCAACAGAAAGCACAGCAACAGGTGGAATGAATCAGAAGGAAAATCATCACCCGGACCCCATTCTGAAGCAAGAGGTCCAACAAGAACCACGTCACCTCCTGCTTCTTGGCCGCCCTACGCATTCCTTCTAGAATTTTCCCTTCCCAGTACATCTGCACGGCTGCCATCTTGATGTCCAAATCACATATAAGCCCTGCTTTTTTTTCTCCCCATAGCTCAGGGAGTCGGATCTGAGGAACTTCCTCCTGGCTCCTTGCTCTGCCCATTGCAATGAAGTTACTTTTTCTTTCTCAAAGACAAGTGTCCAGATTTTTGGCAGGTCTGAGCACACCAGACAAGGACACACCTTCCCGGGTTCAGCAACATCTTCTTCCACGTTAAAACATAACAGCACCAATCTTCCTTTAAAAAGACAAATGTGCCTTATATTTGCATCTTGCTTTAGTGTTTAAAAGCACTTGCTCATACATTCCTTCATTTAAATCTGAGAGCAGCATTCCTCTTCCCTGCAAAGTATCGTTCTTGCCATTATTAATCTTTATATCTCCAGTGTAAGCCTGTGGAGGGTATGTGCTCCCTGGATGTTTGTTTCGGATACACAATCTTTAGAGAGATAACTTTACTGGTAATATTACCTTCAGATATGTAGTTTTTATTTGCTCATCTTTAATGCTGTTCTAAGTGGGCAAACACACTTATTCCTCTATGACATCACAAAGTTATTTTTAAACTACAATTATGATGCGAAGTCATCTGACTAGGGAATGAAATAAACACATCAAAGAGAAATATAGTTTTGTATGATAATGTAAATTTGTATGCTATGCTATTGAATGTTGCCTTTTACAGCAGAATACAAAGTGCTATAAGGAAAAAATCTTGATTTGACTCTCCAGATGGTCAGCTAGGCCTCTGCAACTTCTGATATCATTAGAATATTTGAATGAAACGGCCTGGCATTGTGCAAGAGTTACTTTCATGTTTGCGTATTAATGACATAATTTTGGAATCTTTGCCATTTGTTGAATGTTTTCCTTCAAATAATCTTGGGTTTGGAAAGACTTTGAAAAGTATGTAAATCTGCCTTACTCACATTGTCTCAATCTTCTTTCTCCAATTTATGAAGGACTACCTGAACTTGGGAAGCCCTGGTGGTGTAGTAGTTAAGAGCTACGACTGGCCGATAATCAAAACATTGGCAGTTCAAATCCACCAAGCGCTCCTTGGAAACCCTATGTGGGGGTTCTACTCTGTCCTGTGGGATCTCTATGAGTTGGATTCACCTTGACAGCAATGGGGTTGGGTTTTTTTTTTTTTGGTTTTTATCTGAACTCAGGCAGGACTATTCCAAGTAGTGCTGGGCTTTTGGTCAGTTGATTTATTAAAATATTAAAATAATTCTTATTAGGGCAAAAGCAGTATAGGTTCATTACTGAGAAATTAAAAAAATATAAATAAACAGAAAGGAGAAAATAAACAAATAAAAATATCCCCTCTCTTCATTCCATTCATTGACTCTTGAACATCTTGGTATAAAGCTTTCAAAATCTGCTTTCATACACACACACACCCACACCCACAACCCACACCCCCACACACCCCCACCCACACCCACACACACACACACCCACACCCCCCCACACACACCCCCACACCTGCACCCACACCCACCCACACCCACACACATACCCACATACACACCCACACACCCACACCCACCCACCCACACCCACCCACACACCCACACACCCACCCACACCCACACCCACACCCACACCCACACCCACACACTTAGACACCAGTTCATATATGCTTTTTATCTTTTCAGAATCAATTCAACAGCAACTGGTTCTGGTTAGTTTTTGTTTTTTTTTTTCAGTTCTTCAAAAATCTTTTTTATAATAGCTTTATTAAAAGATAATTCACATGCCATGAATTCATCCTTTTAAAACTTACAATTTTTAGTACTTCACAGAGTTTTACAACTATCACCCCTATCTAATTCCAGAACGTTTACATCAATCACTTTCCTGTGGAAAAAAAAAAAACATCAAAAAACACCAACGTCCATACCCATTAGCAGTCGCTCCCCGTTCTCCCCTCCCTCCCTCCCCTGGCAATCACTAATCTACTATGGGTTTGCCTGTTCTGGACATTTCATATAAATGGAATGTGGCCTTTTGTGTCTGGCTTCTTTCACTTAGCATAGTGTTTTCAAGATTCATCCACATTGTAGCGTTTATCAGTATTTCACTTGTTTTTTAAGGCCACGTAATATTCTGTTACATGGATATACCACATTTTGCTTATCCATTCATCAGTTGATGGAAATTTGGATTGTTCCCAATTTTTGGCTATTATGAGTAATGCTGCTATGAACATTCATGTACAAGTTTTTGTGTGTATGTATATTTTCAATTCTCTTGACGATATACCTAGGAGTAGAATTGCTCAGCCACATGGTAATTCTGTTTCATTTTTTTGAGGAACTGCCAAAATATTTTCCAAAGTGGCTGTGCCATCAACAAAGTACACTGTTTTTAGGTGTGTCAAGTTGGTTCCGGCCCTATGCAAAACAGAAAGAAACACTGCCCAATTCTGTGCCATCCTCACAATCATTGCTATGTTATAGCCCATTGTTGCAGCCACTGTGTCCATCCATCTCATTGAGGGTCTTCCTTTGTTAATTCGACCCTCTACTTTACCAAGCATGATGTCCTTCTCCTATGGTCCAGTTGTGAAGATTTTTGTTTTCTTTATGTTGAGGTGCAATTCATACTGAAGGCTGTGGTCTTTGGCCTTCATCAGTAAGAGCTTCAAGTCTTTTTCACTTTCAGCAATCAAGATTGTGTCATCTGCATATCGCAGGTTGTTAATCAGTCTTTCTCCATTCCTGATGCCACATTCATCTTCATACAGTCCAGCTTTTCAGATTATTTACTCAGCATGCAGATTGTATAAGTGTGGTGAAAGGATACAACCCTGACACACCTTTCCTTATTTTAAACCATGCAACATCCCCCTGTTCTGTTTGAACCACTGCCTCTTGGTCTACGTACAGATTCCCATGAGCACAATTAAGTGTTCTAGAATTCCCATTCTTTGCAATGTCATCCATAATTTTTATGATCTACCCAGTCGAATGCTTTTACATAGTCAATGAAACACAGGTAACCATCTTTCTGGTATTCTCTGCTTTCAGCCAAGACCCATCTGACATTAGCAGTGCTATCCCTTGTTCCAAATCCTCTTCTGAATCCAGCTTGAATTTCTGGCAGTTCTCTGGCAATGGACTGCTGCAACAAAGTATGAGCGTTCCAGTTTTTTCACATCCTTACCAATGCTTTTCATTATCTAATTTTTTTGATTATAGCTGTCCTAGTGTGCATGTAAAATGATCTCTCATTGTGGTTTTGATTTGCATTTCACTAATTTCCTAACTATTGATGTTGAGAATTTTTTCATCTGTTTACTTGTCATTTGTATATATCTTCTTTGGAGAAATGTCTATTCAAATCCTTGTGCATTCTTAAAATAGTCATTTTATTGTTGAGTTTTTAAGAGTTCTTTATATATTCTCAATATGTCTCTTACTGGATGTATGATTTGTAAATATTTTCCCCCGTTTTATGGATGTTCTTTCACTCTCTTAGTGGTGTCCTTGGAAGCACAGGAGTTTTAAATTTTGATCAAGTCCAATTTAATTTATTTTATTGCCTAATCTAAGGTCATGAAGATTTACTCCTCATTTTCTTCTAAGAGTTTTATAGTTTTAACTCTTACAAATAGGTTTTTGATAGATTTTGAGTTAATTTTTTGTATATGGTGTGAGGTAAGGGTCCAACTTCATTCTTTTACATGTGGATATCCAGTTTTCCTAGCAATATTTGTTGAAAATGTTCTTTCCCCATTGAACTGTCTTGAAACAAATTGACTATAAGAGTATTATTTTTGGACTTTCAATTCTTTTTCACTTATCTGTATGTCTATCCTTGTGCCAATACAACACTATCTTGATTACTGTAGCTTTGTAGCAAGTTTGGAACCCTGATGGTACAGTGCTTAAGTGCTCAGATGCTAACTGAAAAGTCAACGGTTTTTGATCCATAGGAGATCAAATGTGGCAGTACACTTCTGTAAAAAATTACAGCTGTGGAAGCCCTATGGGAAAGCTCTACTCTCCTATAGTGTTGCTATGAGTTGGAATCAACTTTATGGCAATGAGTTTTTTAATTTTTTTTTTTGGTAGCAGGTTTTGAAATTGAGACATATGGGTTCTCCAACTTTATTCTTCTTTTTCAAGATTGTTTTGACTATTCTGGGTAACTTACATTTCCATATGAATTTTAGGATCAGCTTGTCAATTTTTGCAGAAAAGCCAGCTGAAATTTTGGTGGAAGTTATGTTGAATTTGTAGATAAATGGAGTATTGCCGTTTTAACAGTATTAAATCTTCCAATCCATGAACATGGGATGTCTTTCCATTTATTTAGGTCTTATTTAACATCTTTCAATGATGTCTTGTAGTTTTTAGTGTACGAATCTTGTATTTATTTTGTTAAATTATTCCTATGTTTTTTATTCTTTTGGATGCTATTATAAATGCAATTGTTCTCTTAACTCATTTTGGATTATTCTTTGCTAGTGTATATAAATACAATTTGCTTTTGTACATATATATTATCCAAGAACCTTTCTTTTCCTTTAAAATATTGTAGCTTTCTAAGCCAAAAGAATACACTTCTGTAACATAATTTTAATGGCCATGTAGTATTTTACTATGTGGATACACCACAATTTATTTAACCAGTCCCTTATTATTGGACATTAAGTTTCTCTTAAACTTTTTTCTTTGTTATAATAGCTGTGATAAGCCCTTGTAAATATCCCCAACTTTTTTCCCAGATATAAATCCTTACTAATGGAATTATTGAGATAAAGGGCATGCACATTGTGAGACTTCCACTAAACACTGAAAAATTGCCCTTTGGAAAGGTTATACAATTTTTTAATCATTTTCTATAGTGGTTGTACCATTTTATATTCCTACCCACCAGTAGTGCATAAAAGGTAATATGGTTTTCTCTCCTACCAATATTATAATACTAAATTTTCTGAATTCACTTTGACCTTGAGTTTTATCACACACACAAAAAACTATGCCAATTTGATAGGCGAAAACTGAGTCTTTGTTGCTTTACTTGTATTTCAGTTACTAGGAAGGTAAAACTTGAAAAAAATGTTTATTAGTTTTGTGTCTTTGTTTTTCTGTGACTTGCTTATTAGGGTTCTTAGCCCTATGTATTCTTCTTTTTCTCAGTGTTTTATAAAAGCAAAGCTTCTACTCTCCCATTTGTTTTCTATTTTTGTTTGATATGGTAGTTTTTGATGCATAAGCTTTTATTTTAATTTTTATGTAATCAATTTTATCAGTCTTTATGGTTTCTATTGGTGTTGTGCACACAAACTATCTTTTTATTTTTGAAGATCAAATGGAAGATTAGACAGTTTTTCCTGTAACATATTCCAGTGTTTAATAAATATACCAGTTTTGTCTGCACTGTACAATTTTATCCCTATCTCTGTATCTTTACTCAAGCAGTGCTCACATTCTCCCTCTTTTTTCCTTCTCCAGCCTTCAAAGCTCAAGTTCTACTTCCTCTGAGGCACTTTGCCTGGCCGTCTTGGCCTGCAGCAATGGCCAACCAGTCGCTAGGCAAGTGCACTTCCACTTAAGGTGACCCCATGTCACCTTTTCAATAGCTGATTTTTTTTTTTTGAAAGTAGATAGCCAGGACTTTTTTCTGAGGCCCCTCCGGGTGGACCGGAACCTCCATCCTTTGCGGTTAGCAGCCCAGCCTGTTAAACATGTGCACCAACCAGGGACTGCAGCAATGGCAGCTTTCCTGTAAATGCTTAGAGGATCTTTATGGTTCTGTTTTCGTGAGGTAGGACCAAGCCTCAGCCTGGGGAAGTATCCTCTGCCCTGATACCAGCGTGGAAGCTCGAGTAAGCAGGCTGGGGATCTAAAGGATTTCCTCCAAGGTACCTTTCCAGCTTAGCAAACCACAACTTGTACAAGATTTTTTTTTTTAATGTGTAAAGTTTCGCCACTCCCAATTTCCTGAGACCTCCTTTTACCCCAATATGTGGCTGCAGTGCCATAAAGATCGTTGGTGCACTGTGTTTGAGAATTGACCAATCAATACTTTTTCGGGAAATCACAGTGTCTTTGATATTTTTTTTGATATAAGTGTTGCAGGCAGTGGCAGTTTCTTCTGCTATTTTACCCTCTTCTGCTATTTTACCCAAATTCGCTGCAAGCCTCCTTCCCGCTCGTCCGGGGTCTGGAGCTGCCTTTTCTGACCAGTCTGAGGCCGTGAGGAAAAATATCTGAGTTCTGCCCTGGCCGTGGGAAGGTCTGGCGGTCGCATTCCCCGCTTCAGCCGCAGGAGTGAAAGCGGGGAACGCCTTTCCCCTTCCCCGCCTGCGAAGTTTCCAGCGCGCAGAGCGCTTGCAGGAGACGACGTCTGCTGGCCAGGGCTCAGCGCTGTCAGTTCCTGATCGGGCGGGTGCCAGCTCCAGCTGCCGCAGGTTTTCCGAGCGCGAGCAGCCACCCCACGCCGCAGGCGCCAGGCGCGTGGAGCTCTGGAGGCGCGGCTCCGCGCCGCCCACACCCGGGGCTGCGCTCGCTCATTGCGGAGCGGGCTTCGCGAAAGGCAAGCGGAGAACCGCAGCCGCTTGGACGCTGTGCCGCCGAGACCCCCGGCGAGCGCCAGAAGCGCGCAGACCCTGCGGGTGGGATGGCGCCGGCCACGCGCGCGCCCGGCGGGGTACCGCGCTTAGTCCCGCTGTTGCTGCTGGTCTTCTGCGCGGCGGCTCGGGACCCCCGGGCCGCGGCCAGGCTCAGCCTGCACCCGCCCTACTTCAACCTGGCTGAGGCAGCGAGGATTTGGGCCACCGCCACCTGCGGGGAGCGGGCGGCCGGCGGCGGGCGACCCCGGCCAGAGCTCTACTGCAAGTTGGTGGGGGGGCCCACCGCCCCAGGCCGCGGCCACGCCATCCAGGTGAGATCCTGGGAGAGAGCGGGGCCGGGACAAGACGGAAGGGTTGCGTGCTGGAGACCGCCGGCGACGGGCGCGGCGTCCTTCCCCTCGGGTGCCACCGATCCTGGGCGACGGGGGCGGCCCTTCCCCACGCGTGCCAGCGACTCCGGGCGCTGAGTGTGGGCTCCCTTCCTGCGCATGCTAGTGACTCCGGGTGACGGCGGTTGGCTCGCCCCAACAATGCGTGCCAGCGACCCTGGCTGACAGGGAGGACTCCCTCCACCCCCGCGCGTGCCATCGACCCCGAGGGGGGCGCAGTGCGCGGGGAGTGGGCCTGCGGGTACCTGAACCTTGCTAACACGCAGCCCAAGGCGAAGGTGGGAAACGCACGCGAGGCGAGTGAAGGATGTGGTCAGGTTTGGGCAAGTAGAGAAGGTCCGAAGCTGAGCTCAAAGGCTGTAGGAAACTGTCTCTTGCCTCCATCAATAGAGGTGGCACCCAGCCAGGCCCCTGAGACTCCCAGAATTTACAGGCGCGCCGAGTTCGAGGCTGTTGTCTCCACGACCTCATTCGGAGAAGTTGGCCGCAGTTACTTTTGTTGTGTGTTTTTTGGGGGAGCTTCTAGGTTATCACCAGTATCAGTCCGATGTCACTGAAAAGATTACTTCGCTCCACAGCCTAGATGGCCACCTTCCAGGGACCTTAAATGGACATAGATAGACCTGGATCTCAGAGTCTATTAGGCTTTTGGCCACCCAAATCCTGGTGTAAATGACAAGGCTGCTGGTACTGAATCAGCCTCCTGCAGTGTGCCAGGCCCGCAGAAACAATCCTGGTATTACCACAGCTGCGAGGTGCTTCAGGTGGGGAAGTTCACAAATTTCCCTAAATCAGAAGGTGGGGCAGTCTGAATTTGAATCCAGTGCTGTCCTACGGGACCCTTTATAATTGTCTTCCTCTGATTCTAAAAGGGAAACCCTGGTGATGTGGTGGTTAAGAGTTACTGCTGCTAACCAAAAGCTTGGCAGTTCGAATCTACCAGGAGCTCCTTGGTAACTCTATGGGGCAGTTCTGCTCTGTCCTATAGGGTCAGTGTGAGTAGGAATTGACTCGATGGCAATGGGTTTGTTTGTTTCTAAAAGAGATCCAATAAATATTGCTAAGAAATTTTAAGTGTTGCTGGAAAACCAAGAAACAAACCTGTTGCTGTCAAGTCGATTTCAACTCACAGTGACCCTACAGGACAGAGTAGAACTGCCACATAGGGTTTCCAAGGAGTGGCTGGTAGATTCAAACTGCCCACCTTTTGGTTAGTGGGCAAACACTTGTTGACTACTACCTTACCAGGGCTCCTTAAGTGTTGCCAGAAGAGGGGGTAATTTTGGACCTTGAGCTCCAAAAGGGCCAGGTTGTCACTGGGAGTCTAGGCCAGTGTTTTAGAAACTATTGACCATTCATCTCCACAAGTGAAAGTTGTATACCATGCAGTGTCAATATATGTTTATTTATTTATAAATTATGTGCATGTATTACTTTATTAAGGTAGTGTATATGTTATAAAACATGCAAAAAAAAATTAAAAAGATAAAGTAACTGGCTAAAATGCTTTTTAATTTTCATTATCTACAGCACCCAAATAATTTTGCTTTCTCTAAATATTTTATTTGTGATTGTGTATAATTTTTATTAATATACAAATATACAAATGTAATTATGTGTATACTTATTTTTTGATGAGTTTAGCATTTATAATACAAACAATTCAAAGTTGATTTTAATACTTGATTTTAGTGGTTGTCAGACCTGAAAAGATACCTTGAAAAAAATGTAGATTCACATGGTAGAACTATGTCGGCTATAGAGTTTCAGTACTAGTTCTGTTCTGACTGAGTTTCTAATAGTGTATATAGGTCATTAAACTTGGGTTCACAATCCTAGATAGAGCAGGAAGTGGCCTTCTGAGGACGCTCATCTGACTGTGTTTCTAGGCCAGGGTGTAGCCTGTAGAAAGAGAATGCTATCTGGTATAATGCCTGGATCTCTCCTGAAAGGGAACCCTGGCGGCATAGTGGTTGAGTGCTATGGCTGCTAACCTAAAGGTCGATGGTTCAAATCTGCCAGGCGCTCCTTGGAAACTCTATGGGGCAGTTCTGCTCTGTCCTATAGGGTCGCTATGAGTCGGAATCGACTTGATGGCAACAGGTTTGGTTTTTTTTTTTTGGCTCTCCTGAAAATAAGGGGTGAGCAGAAGCCCTGCAGAACAAGGCTTTCTGCTTTCACAGTTGAGGTCTCAGAAAATGCACTCATTCCTGATGTGAGAGGTTCTCACCTAATGAGGAGAGATACGTGTCAGGGACAAGTGGGGGAAGCTGAGTTCCAGAGGCCAGCCTATTGGACTTCCTTCTAGGAACAGCTGGCACAGACTTGCCTTTCAGAAATGCGAGGGGTGATGGGATATGAGTGGGAAAAGGGAAGAGAGGTAGTTATTCACTTGGTTGTACCTAAGTGATGGTTGTCTTGAGTTTACTCTTGTACAGCTCAAAATGGGAAGTGGAGAAGAATTAACGAAAATATTTCTATTTCTTTGAGCTTTCTAAAAATCTTTGAGGTCAGCCAGGATTTAGAATTTCAGGCCAGTAGGGTTTCTCAAAAAAAAAAAAAAAAAGTAAAAATCATATCTTAGAATAAAACATGGATTTGTGGTAGTGATTCTATAACAATAATGCTGATACTTGGATGGTATCTTGTATCAAAAAACAGGGCCTTTTAAATGACTGAATTTTGTTTGTTGTATGAAAAATGTTCACTGTAGTTTCTCTGGACTTAAAATTCATTAAATAAGCTTTTATATTCTTGTTACTCCTCAGACATTAAGTTTTGATATCTGAGGGCTCCGTGATTCAGGGATCCTGTCTGTCTTGTTCACATCTGTATCCCCAGTGCTCACTAAGCACAGTGTAGGTGCTCAGAAAATGTTGAAAGAAGGAATGGCTGAGTGAAGATAGAGTTAAAGCCTGTGAATAATCAATGTAAAGAGTAAATGAGAAAAATATGGAAGTTAATTCTATTCTGCTGAAAAGTATGTACAATTAAAATAAGTCACACTTTGGTCTCTAATTTAAAATCTTTGCTTACCTATGAAATATAAACATTATCACTTACTAAGACATCTGATAAAAGTGATGATAAAGTGGAAGTTAGACAAGGCTGTGTTTGGTTAGCTTGGCATGAACACTGTACTCGTAAGGAATAAATGCACACATGTACCAAACATATGATCTCGATTTTGTATAATAATAGTTCAACACATCTTTTATACATATTTTCATTACCCTTGGATTTATGAATAATCTGTTGTTGTAAAGTCAATTCTGACTCATGGCGATCCCATGTCATAGAGTAGAACTGCTCCGTGTGGTTTCCTTGTTTATAATCTTTACAGAAGTAGATCTCCAGGCCTTTCTTCCACGGTGCCACTGTATGGATTTGAACTGGCAACCTTTATTTATGTATAGGAACGTGTATCTAGCCTGTATGGTATTGGTAGAGAAACGCACACACTATTTATAGCTAAGAGTGAGAGTGCTTGCTCTAAGATATAAAGCAGTTCTTCACATTTGTATGTTTGTGTAACTTGGGCTAATGGCCATAAACAGGAAAGTCAAGTTCACTAAGGTTCTGTTTATAGAACTATTGTGAATGAAAAGCACTGGTTAACTTCAACCAGAGCCTTTTTATTTGTGAAAGTGATGTGAACATCTTGAGCTGGGAAATGTAAGATATTTACTATGGTCATTGATACATTTGCAACAATTATTAATGATAAGAGTTATTTTGAGACAAATGACTATAGTCAGCAATTTAAGGGTAAATGATTATTTTTTTTTTAATATGGTTTTCTTAATTGTTCCCTGTTTATGGACATTTGCCAAAGTTCAGCAATGAAAGTTTATATACAAAACACTTCAGGAAGGGAAACGTAAGTGTTTTCCTTTGGAGAGCCAAGTTCACTCACCAGCTAAAAAATACAACATGGGTCCACACAGCAGACTCACAGGAATTTAAATTTGTTTCTCAACGAATTACAAATTGCTGGAGCTCGTGGACCTTTAGGGTTTCTGGTGAATAGTTGGAGCCCTGAATGTCGAATCCTTGAATTGCAACATTTTACTTCATTCTCTGAATTGCTGTTGCCATTGAGAAGCTGGATCCTTTATTCTGGGAGAAAGAAATACACAGCCATAGGGAAAGGGGAGGACAAAAAGACTTCTTTCTTTACAGCCCCTAATGTGTAGGAAGACTACCTAAACATTCCAGAAAGATAACTGTGTATGTTGCACATCTCGAGTTCACGTACGAATGTGAAAACGACATGCTTTCTTCACATCTTTTATCAAAATTAGGTTGAAGCACGGAAGCCACTTTTTAACAGCTTTATTGAGACACAGCTTACGTACCACAGAAGGCACCTATGCTGAGTGCAGAGAGAACCCAGTTTTAGAACATTTCCATCATCCAGAAAGTTCTCTCATGCCTGTTGCACTTAATGCCTGCACCCATCGCCAGCCCGTGGCAAGCACTGTTGTGATCTTTGTCTCTGTAGATGTGCATTTTCTGGAAATTTCATATAAATGGATTATGCTATGTAGTATTTTGTGTCTGACTTCTTTCACTTAGCAGAATGTTTTTGCGGTTCATCCACACTGTTGCATGATTAGCACAGTTCAGTCCTTTTTATTGCTGAGTGATATTCTGTTGCATGGATATACCCCGTTTAGTTTATCTATTCGCCAGTTGATGGATGTTCTGGATTGTTCTCAGGTTTTGGCTGCTACGAATAATGCTCTGATGAGCATTCATGAACAAGCCTTTGTATAGACACATATTTTCAAATTTTTTGGGTCGATTTCTAGGAGTAGAATTGCTGTTTAACATTTGAAGGAACTGCCAGTCTGTTTTCCAAAGTGTTGCACATCTTTAGTGTACATGTGAATATGAGCGAGTGGATGTGAACGTGGGTGCCATTTTACATTCCCATCAGCAGCGTATGAGGGTTCCACTTTCTCCTTATCCTGCTAACATTTGGTATTTCAGCCTTTTTTATTATCGTCATTTTAGCGGGTATGTAGTGATATCTCATTGTGGTTTTAATTTGCATTTCTCTGATGACTGAGTCGTAATCTACTCGATGGCAACGGGTTTGGTTTTTTTTTTTTTTGGTTTAATGACTAAGGATGTTGAAACATCTTTTCATATGCTTATTGTTGTTATGAGGTGCCGTCCAGTTGTTTTGACTCCTAGCGACCTCATGTGGTGGAGTAGAACTGCCCCATAGCGTTTTCTTGGCTGTAATCTTTACGGTAGCAGATTGCCAGGTCTTTCTTCCATGGAGCCACCAGATGAGCTCAAACCACCAACCTTTGGGTTAGTAGCTTATCTGTTTGCGTCACTAGGCCTTGTTATATAATTACTGGCCACTCATATATCTTTTTTTGGTGAAATACCTATTCCGATCTTTTGCACATTTAAAAAAAAAGCTTGATTGAGTTATAATTGACATGATAAGCTTCAGATATTTAAAGTTACAATTTAATAAGGTTTGACCTATGTATATATATCAGTGCAACCATCGCTACAATCAAGTGAACATACCCCTCATGCCCAGAAGTTTCCTTGTGCTGCTGTGTAACCCCTCTGCCTTGTCCCTCCCGTTACCAACCCTCTGCAGGCCAGCACTGATCTGCTTTTTGTCACTATGTATTAGCTTGCATATTCTAGAGTTTTATATAAATGGAATCATACAGTGTGTATTCTTTATTGTCTGTTTTGCCCATTTTTGAAAATTGGCTTGTCTTAATTTTGAGTTGTAGGAGTTCTCTGTGTATTCTGTGTACAAGTTCTTCATCAGATATGAGATTTACAAATATATTCTCCCATCTCTGGGTTGCCTTTTAATTTTCTCAATTGTGTCTTTTGATGTACAAACATCAGTCACGAAAGGACAAATATTGTATGATCCCACTTACATGAAATATCTAAAATAGGCAAAGTGTCTAAAATAGGTTACTAGGAGTGGGTAACATAAGGCATTTATAAAACCTATGTTAACTTTTGCTGAGCTGTCTGGAACCATCTGCCTAGTGAGGTGTACAGGGTGAAACCTGCCTTGGGAAAGCCAGCTCCTATAACCCCATGTGCCTTACAGTTTCTCAGCGTCGTACACATATTGTATCCCTTCAGTGGTTTTCACATCCTAGATGCTGAGAAAATACATGCGGAATTAATGAATGAATATTAGCTAGAGAGAAATATGGGTTTTAAGTATTATCTATGTATATTTAAACGGTGAGAGATGAGGATATGGAGCAGTTGATTATCCATTACTTTCAAGTTGCATGAGCTATTCCATGTATACTCTGTCTACAGAGTGATACCACAAAGGGGGGGCAGAATGATGCGTAGGTAGAACAGGCTAGAAACCAGGGGCGTCGCTCCCCTGCCCAGTACAGTGTGTTAATTTAACACACACTTACGTAATACTTACTGGTGCCATTCTAAAGCACTTTACACATATTGTAATCCTCACAACAGTTTATGAAGGGGGTACTATTAACATGCTCATTTTACAGATGAAGAAACCAAAGCACAGAAAGGTTAAGCCATTTATCCAGGATCACACAGCTAGTATGTGGTGCTCTGGCTGCAGAGTTTATGCTCGTGCCTGCTATGCTGTGCTGCCGCTGCTGAGCTAACCATTCCTTCCTCGGGATTCCAGGCAAACTTGGCATCGCCTCACTAACTCTACTCATCACCTTGGAGACGTTCATTTTCACATCTGTCTTTGAAGTAGACTGTGAGCTCCCTGAAAGTGAGGCTGTGTCTTCCTGCTCATGTCTTTCTCCCTTGTGTCAGCTTGTAGTACACACTTCATTGATGGTTTCTGAATAAACGTTCGGAGGGCAACACCATCATAAAATTTTTCTACCAAGGCAACACCCTGATGGAAGTGCTACTTAAAAAAAATACCTGACTTACAACCTTCTGGTTTTTGGAAGACAGAGTGTGGCTCTGATATGATGAATTTTAATCAGAGTAGAGGTATTTGAGGCAGTGGCTAAATCCAGTCCTTAACGATGGCCCATTTGAATTTGTCACAGACATCATATCCAACTGCTTAAAGCCTGAAATTAGTATCCTGCTTTTACATGTACTCAGCATAATGCAATTATAGAGAATCACACATAATAGGAAGTGGCCAGTCTTCCTCTCCCTCTCTTTACAAATTCTCATCAGTACCTACTATTTATTAGATTTTTATCAATGCAGTAGGTGTGATTGCAGCTGGCTGGACCTACAGGGTAGTCTGTCTCATTTGAAAAATGGCAGCACATTTATTTCATATTCTTTAATTTTTATTGTGCTTGAAGTGAAAGTTTACAAATCAAGTCAGTCTCTCACAAAAACTTATATACACCTTGCTAAATACTCCCAGTTACTCTCCCCCTGATGAGACAGCCCACTCTCTCCCTCCACTCTCTCTTTTCGTGTGTATTTCGCCATCTTCTGACACCCTCCACCCTCTCATCTCTCCTCCAGGCAGGAGATGCCAACATAGTCTCAAGTGTCCCCCTGATCCAAGAAGCTCACTCCTCACCAGTATCCCTCTCCAACCCATTGTCTAGTCCAATCCATGTCTGAAGAGTTGGCTTTGGGAATGGTTCCTGTCTTGGGCCAACAGAAGGCCTGGGGGCCTTGACCACCGGGGTCCTTCTAGTCTCAGTCAGACCATTAAGTCTGGTTTTTTTATGAGAATTTGGGGTCTGCATCCCACTGCTCTTCTGCTCGCTCAGGGGTTCTCTGTTGTGTTCTCTGTCAGGGCAGTCATCGGTTGTAGCTGGGCACCACCTAGTCCTTCTGGTCTCAGGATGATGGAGTCTCTGGTTCATGTGGCCCTTTCTGTCTCTTGGGTTCGTAATTGCCTTGTGTCCTTGGTGTTCTTCATTCTCCTTTGATCCAGGTGGGTTGAGACCAATTGATGCATCTTAGATGAACGCTTGCTAGCGTTTAAGACCCCAGGTGCCACTCTTCAAAGTGGGATGCAGAATGTTTTCTTAATAGATTTTGTTATGCCAATTGACTTAGATGTCCCCTGAAACCATGGTCCCCAAACCCCTGCCCCTGCTACACTGGCCTTCGAAGCATTCACTTTATTCAGGAAGCTGCTTTGCTTTTGGTTTAGTTGAGTTGTGCTGACCTCCCCTGTATTGTGTGCTGTCTTTCCCTTCACCTAAGGTAGTTCTTATCTACTATCTAATTAGTGAATGCCCCTCTCCCTCCCTCCCTCCCTCCCCTCCTCTCGTAACCACAAAAGAATGTTTTCTTCTCAGTTGAAACTATCTCTTCGGTTATTATAATAGTGGTCTTATACAATATTTGTCCTTTTGCAACTGACTCATTGCACTCACCATAGTGCCTTCCAGGTTCCTCCATGTTATGAAATGTTTCACAGATTCCTCACTGTTCTTTATCGATGTGTAGTATTCCATTGTGTAAATATACCATAATTTATGTATCCATTCATCCATTGATGGGCACCTTGGTTGCTTTCATCTTTTTGCTACTGTAAACAGTGCTGCAATAAACATGGGTGTGCATGTATCTGTTTGTGTAAAGGCTCTTATTTCTGTAGGATACATTCCAGGAAGTGGGATTGCTGGATCGTATGGTAGTTCTGTTTCTAGCTTTTTAAGGAAGCGCCAAATCAATTTCCAAAGTGGTTGTACCATTTTACATTCCCACCAGCAGTATGTAAGTGTTCCAGTCTCTCCACGGCCTCTCCGACATTTATTATTCTGTGTTTTTTGGATTGATGCCAGCCTTGTTGGAGTGAAATGAAATCTCATTGTAGTTTTGATCTGCATTTCTCTAATGGCTAATGATTGTGAACATTTCCTCATGTATTTGTTAGCTACCTGAATGTCTTCTTTAGTTGAGTTTTTGCAGTATCATGTAGATTTTAGAGATCAGGCGGGCAGCACATTTATCGTCTAGAAATTTTAGCCCCAAAAGTTACTAAACATTCTATTTAAAATTTGTGGAAGTTTCTTACTGGAGAAATCATGTGCTTTTTGAAGAAATGGGCTTCTCAAGCCAGAGATGACTTAGTGGATTGGGTTGTCTGTCTCTTCTGCAGATTCCTGTTTCATGTTCTCTTCCTGGGCAAGCTCATTCACTTGTTGTTGTTGGTAGGTGCCATTGAGTCAGTTCCAACTCATACTGACCTTACGTACAACAGAATGAAACACTGCCAGGTCCTGCTCCATCTTCACGATCGTTGCTACGTTATAGCCCATTTTTGCAGCCACTGAGTCAGTCCATGCATTGAGGGTCTTCCTTTTTTTCGCTGACACTTGACTTTACCAAGCATGATGTCCTTCTTCAGGAACTGGTCCTTCCTGATAACATGTCCAAAATACATGAGACGACATCTCACCATCCTCAATTCCAAGGAGCATTCTGGCTTAACTTCCTTCTAAAACAGATTCATTTGTTCTTCGGCAGTCCATGGTTTATTCAATATTCTTTGCCAACACCGTAATCCAAATGTATCAATTCTTCCTCAGTCTTCCTTATTCATTGTCCAGCTTTCACATGCATATGAAGCAATTGACAATACCATGGCTTGGTATTCACTTATGTGACTTCAAATATCGCACAATGTTTATGCAGATGACCTTGCTTCAGTTCCAGTGCAGTTAACTGTTGAGCTCATTTTGGATGTTTATATACAACTCAAACTCCATATATCAACCTTCCCCTGAGTCTGATTCCAGACCAAATCCTATGTGGGATCTTTTAGGCCCCAACCACAGGCAATTACAAGACTTTGCCTGCCACCCTCACAGGGGAATCTGTCCTCCCCACCCCAGGCTTGGTGGACAGTCAGTGCACTGCAGTTTTCTGGACAGAATTACAGCCTACAACTCAGGGCCCCTGGACCAGGCACGCTTGTATGCACATTTGTATTCCTAGCCCAGGTGCCTTCCTATCAGGGGCCTTGGCTGAGACACTTACCAGGCACCTCTGCTGAGACCGCTTTTTAAGAGAACCTTAGCTGAGACAGTTTTCCCCACTCTGACTCAGTACTTTTCTACTTTTAGCCCATCCTTCCTGTCCCCCAGGTCCATAAAAAGCCTTTTGTTCAGGGCTTCTCTGAAGTGAGACAATTTTCCCTGTCTGCATTGCGTGTTATATGACCTTCACCTGGTGTCACTCCATGGGGGAAATTGGGACACTGTCGTTTGCCTCGTGCCTGCATTGTTGCAGTAAGTAGATAAAGGTTTGATTGTTACTTTCAGTTTGCCTCCTTGTCCTGATTGACTGCAACATCTGGAAGCTTACTAGGGGCTGGTAGAATGTCTTTCGATGCTGATCCTTAAAGCAGATTCATGTCGTCTCAGGAAACAACTGTGCTACCTGGAGATGGATTTGTATGTGTAATTGTGTATAATATTCATCCTCTCCTGTGTTTAACAAATATTTATTGAGATCTTCTATGCCAGGCACAGAGGATGGGCATACAATGTGCTGGAAGCCATTCAGAACAAAGTAGGACCGTTGTCCTTAATGGTGCTAACATTCTATGAGGAGACTGCAATCAATGAGTAAGCAAATAAAATAATTATAGATTATTATTATGCCTTGGAGACAATAAACAGGATTCTGTGATAGAGATTAACGGGGAGAAGCTTTTCTAGGCTGAGTAGACAGGGAGATTTTTTCTGAGGAGGTGGTGTTGGTGTGGACCTGAGTGTGGAGAAGAAGCCAGCCCTGTAAAGAGGTTGAAGAGTGTTCCAGCAGATACAAGGGTCCTGAGCTGGGAACATGCCCTATGTGTTCTGGGAACTCAGAAAGCAGTGCTGTCTTAGTTGTACGTATTTCTAATGTTACCGCTGAGTGAGATCTTTCTGTTCTTTCCAGAATCTATAAATACTTCATTTTATTTTTGTGTGTATTTATCCTTATTTGGTCCTCAGAAGAGTTTAGGTGACTGATAAAATTAACAAATGATGAACAGAAGAACTAAGGGAATTGGGACAATGGAAATAAATCAGGGAGAAGTGTAATTATTTCATGAAGAGATTAAAATAATGACTAAAAGGGAGCTGAGAAGGAAAAACCTGGTTTGAGGAATGAGTCAGGTCAAGGTCAGACTGTCTCCTTGAGGAGAGTGCCTGGCTAGGTCAGTAGGTAAGCAATTGATGATTGAATGAATAAATTCTCAACGTAGATCAGTTTTCAATAAATCTAGACTTGGGGATAAAGCTCTCAAGAGGGCAGGCGTAGATGTGGCCTAGCCCACCTTGTAAATTTGAGTTTCCTTTAGAGTGGGCAGTTTCAACACAGCCACTGTTACCAAGTGACTCCTTATGGCCAGTGACATGCCAACACAAACATCACTTACTCACCTACGGACCTAGCCAGACACTGTCCTCAAGAGAATGGAGGGAGAAGTGGAAGGAAGAGGGCCATGTGGAAACCGTTTAAAAAGTGGGTTCTAAAACTTTCAGAAAGATCCAGTTCTTGGGTTCTTTCAAAAAGGGAGCAGTTGGTACTAGAAGCCTAAAGTAGATTGTACAGTGTTATAATTAAGAGCACCGACTTTGGAATTAATAGAGCTGGCTTTGAAAGTATCCCTTTCTAATGATGTAATCTTGAGTGAGTTCTTTAACCTCTCTGAGCCTTGGTTTCATCATCTATAAAATAAAAGGTGACACTAATACCTCTTAGTTCATACGGTCATACTAAGGAATTCATGAGGTAAACCACAGTGCACTTGGAGCATAGTGTTTAATAAATGGTAATGCAAATGGCAAGTTATTGGGAAACCTATTTCAGTAAAAAAGTCAAATGACAAGGCATGATAAAGGGATCAGATGTGATAGGGTGGAGCGGACTAGGAGAGGGAGGCATAGTTGCCTGGAAACCCTCTTTTTGAATGGAAAGAAATCCCAGTGAAGAAGTATGTTGTAGCCACAATAAACCAAAAACAACCCAAACCTGTTGCCATCAAGTTGACTCTGACTCACAGCAACCATGTAGGACAGAGTAGAACTGCCCCACAGGGCTTCAAGGTGGATCCTAACCGCCGACTTCTGGTTAGCAGCCGAACTCCTAACCGCTGTGCTGCCAGGGCACCAACGGTGACCATAATCCATTGTCACTGAGTGGATTCCAACTCAGAGCAACCCTGTAGTGACCATCATTTTCTTTTCTTTCTTTCTCATTTGCCCATCACGGAAAGATAAGCAGTGAAGATCTGAGAAGTCTCTGAAACTGGTGAGACTCCTTCCAGATCCGGGAGAGCTGAGTAGAGTGTGAGTGGTGCTTCTGACCAGAGCCGGCAAGGCAAGGCAAGGGCTCAGAAGTTAGGAGCTGAGACTCGGTTCTGGGGAGACCTTGAGGGAAGGAAAGATTTTTATTAGTGTAGGAAAAGCAAGTCTAGATTGAGTTAGCCTGTGCTTTCTTGCAGCTGAGTTTAGTGACACAGGTGGTGGTGTTGTTGTGTGCCGTTGAGTTGATTCCGACTCAGAGAGACCCCATGTGGCATAGTAGAAGTGCTCCATAGGTTTTTCTAGGCTGTAATGTTTACAGGAGAAGATCTCCAGGACTTTTCTTCCTTGAAGCTGCTGGGTAGGTTTGAACCTCCCATCTTTGGGTTAGTAGCCGAGTGCTTAACCATTGCGCCGCCAAGGATCCTTACTGACACAGGTATCAGTCTGCAGTTTCTTGTTTTTTTAAAGTCAAGAGTTCAGCTTCTGGCATTAAAGGCAAAAATGCGCACACACCCGCACACACACCCCCCCACACGCACACATTTATTTCTCCAGGGAGAAAGAGGGTCCGTGGCGTTCATCAGATTTTCAAAGGGGTGTGGGATCACTTCCTCCTTACCCAAGGTTAACAATTATCACTTGATCAGCTTTAACTTGTTTGTCATTTTCTAGTATATTTTCTGAAGTGAGCAGCTACATAGTTTATGCCACTTTAATGTATTAGTTAAATCGACAAATATTAAGTGTCTACCCTATGCCAGGCACAGTACTAGGTTTATAGTAGTGAACAAGATTGACAAAGTCTCTGCCCTCAGGACCCTTGTAATCCAATAAACGTGATAAAAAACTAAACCCCATTGCCTTTGAGTTAATTCTGACTTACAGTGACCCTATAGGACAGAGTAGAATTGCCCCATAGTGTTTCCAAGGAGTGGCTGGTGGATTTGAACTGCTGATCTTTTGGTTAACAGCCATAGCTCTTAGCCACTGCACCATCAGGACTCCAAAAAAGATGACCAAACCAAAAAACCAAACCTGGTGCCATCAAGTTGATTCCAACTCATAGCGACCCTATAGGACAGAGTAGAATCCCCCCATAGAGTTTCCAAGGATCACCTGGCGGATTTGAACTGCTGACCCTTTGGTTAGCAGTAAACCACTAGGCCCCCAGGGTTTCCAAAAAAAAGACCGTAAAAAAAGCAAATGAGTGATAACTGCTAAGAGGAAAAAGAGGGTAAAGGGGAAAAAAAGAGATGGGAGAGGCCAGCATTACCTTAGGTAAAGTTATTAGGGACGATCTCTCTGCAAAGTGATTTGACTTAAGTCTAGGAGAGGCATGTCCCAGGGAGAGGGAACTGCAAGCGCAAAGACCCTGAGGCAGGAACATTCTTGGAGCGATTGAGAGATATTGTGGGTGAAGTGAGTGAGTGAGGGTAAGTGGGAGGTTGTTTGTTTTAAATATGTTTGTTTATATCATGATGGGAATGATACAGTACAAAATTATTGCCATAGAGGGGAAAAATTGAGAGGGAGAAGTCTGTGTGGGTGGGTATAATTGCAGATGCAAAGTCCTTGAGTAGGCAGCCCATAGGCAGGAGGGATGGAATTC